>NC_092335.1:344650000-345001250 GCF_046630445.1 Rutidosis leptorrhynchoides | reverse complement strand
GTTTTGCTTAAGTCTTTTAACCTCACGATCCATTATTTCGACGGGTTCTTCGATGAATTGGAGTTTTTCGTTGATTTGGATTTCATCTAACGGAATAGTGAGATCTTCTTTAGCAAAACATTTCTTCAAATTTGAGACGTGGAAAGTGTTATGTACAGCCGCGAGTTGTTGAGGTAACTCAAGTCGGTAAGCTACTGGTCCGACACGATCAATAATCTTGAATGGTCCAATATACCTTGGATTTAATTTCCCTCGTTTACCAAATCGAACAACGCCTTTCCAAGGTGAAACTTTAAGCATGACCATCTCTCCAATTTCAAATTCTATATCTTTTCTTTTAATGTCAGCGTAGCTCTTTTGTCGACTTTGGGCGGTTTTCAACCGTTGTTGAATTTGGATGATCTTCTCGGTAGTTTCTTGTATAATCTCCGGACCCGTAATCTGTCTATCCCCCACCTCACTCCAACAAATCGGAGACCTGCACTTTCTACCATAAAGTGCTTCAAACGGCGCCATCTCAATGCTTGAATGGTAGCTGTTGTTGTAGGAAAATTCTGCTAACGGTAGATGTCGATCCCAACTGTTTCCGAAATCAATAACACATGCTCGTAGCATGTCTTCAAGCGTTTGTATCGTCCTTTCGCTCTGCCCATCAGTTTGTGGATGATAGGCAGTACTCATGTCTAGACGAGTTCCTAATGCTTGCTGTAATGTCTGCCAGAATCTTGAAATAAATCTGCCATCCCTATCAGAGATAATAGAGATTGGTATTCCATGTCTGGAGACGACTTCCTTCAAATACAGTCGTGCTAACTTCTCCATCTTGTCATCTTCTCTTATTGGTAGGAAGTGTGCTGATTTGGTGAGACGATCAACTATTACCCAAATAGTATCAAAACCACTTGCAGTCCTTGGCAATTTAGTGATGAAATTCATGGTAATGTTTTCCCATTTCCATTCTGGGATTTCGGGTTGTTGAAGTAGACCTGATGGTTTCTGATGCTCAGCTTTGACCTTAGAACACGTCAAACATTCTCCTACGTATTTAGCAACATCGGCTTTCATACCCGGCCACCAAAAATGTTTCTTGAGATCCTTGTACATCTTCCCCGTTCCAGGATGTATTGAGTATCTGGTTTTATGAGCTTCTCTAAGTACCATTTCTCTCATATCTCCAAATTTTGGTACCCAAATCCTTTCAGCCCTATACCGGGTTCCGTCTTCCCGAATATTAAGATGCTTCTCCGATCCTTTGGGTATTTCATCCTTTAAATTTCCATCTTTTAAAACTCCTTGTTGCGCCTCCTTTATTTGAGTAGTAATGTTATTATGAATCATTATATTCATAGATTTTACTCGAATGGGTTCTCTATCCTTCCTGCTCAAGGCATCGGCTACCACATTTGCCTTCCCCGGGTGGTAACGAATCTCAAAATCGTAATCATTCAATAATTCAATCCACCTACGCTGCCTCATATTCAGTTGTTTCTGATTAAATATGTGTTGAAGACTTTTGTGGTCGGTATATATAATACTTTTGACCCCATATAAGTAGTGCCTCCAAGTCTTTAATGCAAAAACAACCGCGCCTAATTCCAAATCATGCGTCGTATAATTTTGTTCGTGAATCTTCAATTGTCTAGACGCATAAGCAATCACCTTCGTTCGTTGCATTAATACACAACCGAGACCTTGCTTTGATGCGTCACAATAAATCACAAAATCATCATTCCCTTCAGGCAATGACAATATAGGTGCCGTAGTTAGCTTTTTCTTCAATAACTGAAACGCTTTCTCTTGTTCATCATTCCATTCAAATTTCTTCCCTTTATGCGTTAATGCAGTCAAGGGTTTTGCTATTCTGGAAAAGTCTTGGATGAACCTTCTGTAGTAACCAGCTAGTCCTAAAAACTGGCGTATGTGTTTTGGAGTTTTCGGGGTTTCCCACTTTTCAACAGTTTCTATCTTTGCCGGATCCACCTTAATACCTTCTTTGTTCACTATGTGACCGAGGAATTGAACTTCTTCCAACCAAAATGCACACTTTGAAAACTTAGCGTACAATTCTTCCTTCCTCAATACTTCTAACACCTTTCTCAAATGTTCACCGTGTTCTTGGTCATTCTTTGAGTAAATAAGTATGTCATCAATGAAAACAATGACAAACTTGTCAAGGTATGGTCCACACACTCGGTTCATAAGGTCCATGAACACAGCTGGTGCATTAGTTAAACCAAACGGCATGACCATAAACTCGTAATGACCGTAACGTGTTCTGAAAGCAGTCTTTGGAATATCATCTTCTTTCACCCGCATTTGATGATACCCGGAACGTAAGTCAATCTTTGAATAAACAGACGAGCCTTGTAGTTGATCAAATAAGTCGTCGATTCTCGGTAGTGGGTAGCGGTTCTTGATGGTAAGTTTGTTCAACTCTCGGTAGTCGATACACAACCTGAATGTACCATCTTTCTTCTTGACAAACAAAACAGGAGCTCCCCACGGTGATGTGCTTGGTCGAATGAAACCACGCTCTAAAAGTTCTTGTAATTGGCTTTGCAGTTCTTTCATCTCGCTGGGTGCGAGTCTGTAAGGAGCACGAGCTATTGGTGCAGCTCCTGGTACAAGATCTATTTGAAATTCAACGGATCGATGTGGGGGTAATCCCGGTAATTCTTTCGGAAATACATCGGGAAATTCTTTTGCAATGGGAACATCATTGATGCTATTTTCTTCAGTTTGTACTTTCTCGACGTGTGCTAGAACAGCATAGCAACCTTTTCTTATTAGTTTTTGTGCCTTCAAATTACTAATAAGATGTAGCTTCGTGTTGCCCTTTTCTCCGTACACCATTAAGGGTTTTCCTTTTTCTCGTATAATGCGAATTGCATTTTTGTAACAAACGATCTCCGCTTTCACTTCTTTCAACCAGTCCATACCGATTATCACATCAAAACTCCCTAACTCTACTGGTATCAAATCAATCTTAAATGTTTCGCTAACCAGTTTAATTTCTCGATTCCGACATATATTATCTGCTGAAATTAATTTACCATTTGCTAATTCGAGTAAAAATTTACCATCCAAAGGCGTCAATGGACAACTTAATTTAGCACAAAAATCTCTACTCATATAGCTTCTATCCGCACCCGAATCAAATAAAACGTAAGCAGATTTATTGTCAATAAGAAACGTACCCGTAACAAGCTCCGGGTCTTCCTGTGCCTCTACCGTATTAATATTGAAAACTCTTCCACGGCCTTGTCCATTCGTGTTCTCCTGGTTCGGGCAATTTCTAATAATGTGGCCTGGTTTTCCACATTTATAACAAACTACATTGGCATAACTTGCTCCGACACTACTTGCTCCGCCATTACTCGTTCCGACACCATTTGTTCCTTTCGTTCTATTAACCCCTGGTCCGTAGACCTCACACTTCGCCGCGCTATGACCATTTCTTTTACACTTGTTGCAAAATTTGGTGCAGAACCCCGAGTGATTCTTTTCACACCTTTGGCATAGTTGCTTCTGATTGTTGTTGTTGTTGCGGTTATTATTGTTGTTGGGATGATTGTTGTAGTTGCTGTTGTTGTTGTTGTTGTTGTTGTTGTTGGGCCGTTTGTTGTAGTTGCGATTGATGTTGCGATTGTTGGGATAATTGTTGCGATTATTGTTGTAATTGCTGTTGTTGTTGTATTGGTGATTCTTATCACCATTTTCCTCCCACTTTCTTTTGACTTGCTTCACATTGGCCTCTTCAGCAGTCTGTTCTTTAATTCTTTCTTCAATCTGGTTCACTAGTTTGTGAGCCATTCTACATGCCTGTTGTATGGAGGCGGGCTCGTGTGAACTTATATCTTCTTGGATTCTTTCCGGTAATCCTTTCACAAACGCGTCGATCTTCTCTTCCTCATCTTCGAATGCTCCCGGACACAATAGGCACAATTCTGTGAATCGTCTTTCGTACGTGGTAATATCAAATCCTTGGGTTCGTAACCCTCTAAGTTCTGTCTTGAGCTTATTGACCTCGGTTCTGGGACGGTACTTCTCGTTCATCAAGTGCTTGAATGCTGACCACGGTAGTGCGTACGCATCATCTTGTCCCACTTGCTCTAGATAGGTATTCCACCATGTTAACGCAGAACCTGTGAAGGTATGCGTAGCGTACTTCACTTTGTCCTCTTCAGTACACTTACTTATGGCAAACACCGATTCAACCTTCTCGGTCCACCGTTTCAATCCGATCGGTCCTTCGGTTCCATCAAATTCCAAAGGTTTGCAGGCAGTGAATTCTTTGTAGGTGCATCCTACACGATTTCCTGTACTGCTAGATCCAAGGTTATTGTTGGTATGTAGCGCAGCCTGTACTGCGGCTATGTTTGAAGCTAGAAAAGTACGGAATTCCTCTTCATTCATATTCACGGTGTGTCGAGTAGTCGGTGCCATTTCCTTCAAAATAGTTAAATGGAACAAGTTAATCATACAGAATATTAAGAGTAGTTAATAGTATTTCGTAGCATAATATGAACTCATTTATAAAAGCTTTTTCTTCATATTAGCGTTTTATAAGTTTAAATTCGGGTAGTACCTACCCGTTAAGTTCATACTTAGTAGCTAATATACAATTCAACTACTACAATTCTATATGAAAAACTGATTATAATAATATTTCGCGTTCAAACTTTTATACAATATTTTACAAACTTACAATACCGCTTATTTTACATAAAGCATGAAATATAGCACACAATAACTTTGATACAAGATAGTTGTGAAGACAATTCTAGCTAGTACACAAGTCGTTCAGCAAAGGCAATAAAGACACGTAATTCATACGTCCAGAAACAAGTCATGCATTCTGGTTTTACTAGATCTACTTCCCATCCTTGGTCTTGTGCAACATAACCGTTATGGCCGTTGATAAGACAGCGTGTTGTAACGTCATCAAAGGGATGAGGATTACGTAATGTCCAACAGTCCCGTAATAATCTAAAAACCTCATTTCTTACCCCAATTACCGACTCCGTCACTTGTGGAAACGTTTTGTTTAATAGTTGTAGCCCGATGTTCTTGTTCTCACTTTGGTGAGAAGCGAACATTACTAATCCGTAAGCATAACATGCTTCTTTATGTTGCATGTTAGCCGCTTTTTCTAAATCACGAAGTCCAATATTCGGATATATTGAGTCAAAATAATTTCTTAACCCGTTGCGTAAAATAGCATTTGGGTTCCCCGCAATATATGCGTCAAAGTAAACACATCGTAACTTATGGGTTTCCCAATGTGATATCCCCCATCTTTCAAACGAAAGTCTCTTATAAACCAAGACATTCTTGGAACGTTCTTCGAATGTCTTACAAACTGATCTCGCCTTAAATAGTTGTGCCGAAGAATTCTGGCCGACTCTAGACAAGATTTCATCAATCATGTCTCCGGGTAGGTCTCTTAAAATATTGGGTTGTCTATCCATTTTGTGTTTTTAAACTGTAAAATAGACAAGAGTTAGATTCATAAAAAAAATACTTATTAATACAAGCAATTTTTACATATATCATAAAGCATAAGAACACTATATTCCATATATTACACCACACGAATACAACTATCTTATTCCGACTCGCTCATTTCTTCTTCTTCGGTTTTGGTTCGTTTTGCCAAGTTTCTAGGGATATATGATGTTCCCCTAATACGAGCCGTCGTTGTCCACATTGGTTTAGAAAAACCTGGTGGTTTAGAGGTTCCCGGGTCATTGTTACAACTTAAGGACTTCGGGGGTTGACGATACATATAAAGTTCATCGGGGTTGGAATTAGATTTCTCTATTTTTATGCCCTTTCCCTTATTATTTTCTTTTGCCTTTTTAAATTCAGTTGGGGTAATTTCTATAACATCATCGGAATTCTCGTCGGAATCCGATTCATCGGAGAATTGGTAATCCTCCCAATATTTTGCTTCCTTGGCGGAAACACCATTGACCATAATTAACTTTGGTCGGTTGGTTGAGGATTTTCTTTTACTTAAACGTTTTATTATTTCCCCCACCGGTTCTATTTCTTCATCCGGTTCCGATTCTTCTTCCGGTTCCGATTCTTCTTCCGGTTCCGACTCTTCTTCCGGTTCCTCTTCGGGAACTTGTGAATCAGTCCACAAATCATTCCAATTTACATTTGACTCTTCATTATTATTAGGTGAGTCAATGGGACTTGTTCTAGAGGTAGACATCTATCACATAATATCAAAAACGTTAAGAGATTAATATATCACATAATATTCATATGTTAAAAATATATAGTTTCCAACAAAAATGTTAAGCAATTATTTTTCAAGTAAACACGGTCGAAGTCCAGACTCACTAATGCATCCTAACAAACTCGATAAGACACACTAATGCAAATTTTCTGGTTCTCTAAGACCAACGCTCTGATACCAACTGAAATGTCCCGTTCTTATTGATTAAAAACGTTCCATATTAATTGATTTCGTTGCGAGGTTTTGACCTCTATATGAGACGTTTTTCAAAGACTGCATTCATTTTTAAACAAACCATAACCTTTATTTCATCAATAAAGGTTTAAAAAGCTTTACGTAGATCATCAAATAATGATAATCTAAAATATCCTGTTTACACACGACCATTACATAATGGTTTACAATACAAATATGTTACAACAAAATAAGTTTCTTGAATGCAGTTTTTACACAATATCATACAAGCATGGACTCCAAATCTTGTCCTTATTTAAGTATGCGACAGTGGAAGCTCTTAATAATCACCTGAGAATAAACATGCTTAAAACGTCAACAAAAATGTTGGTGAGTTATAGGTTTAACCTATATATATCAAATCGTAACAATAGACCACAAGATTTCATATTTCAATACACATCCCATACATAGAGATAAAAATCATTCATATGGTGAACACCTGGTAACCGACAATAACAAGATGCATATAAAAGAATATCCCCATCATTCCGGGACACCCTTCGGATATGATATAAATTTCGAAGTACTAAAGCATCCGGTACTTTGAATGGGGTTTGTTAGGCCTAATAGATCTATCTTTAGGATTCGCGTCAATTAGGGTGTCTGTTCCCTAATTCTTAGATTACCAGACTTAATAAAAAGGGGCATATTCGATTTCGATAATTCAACCATAGAATGTAGTTTCACGTACTTGTGTCTATTTTGTAAATCATTTATAAAACCTGCATGTATTCTCATCCCAAAAATATTAGATTTTAAAAGTGGGACTATAACTCACTTTCACAGATTTTTACTTCGTCGGGAAGTAAGACTTGACCACTGGTTGATTCACGAACCTATAACAATATATACATATATATCAAAGTATGTTCAAAATATATTTACAACACTTTTAATATATTTTGATGTTTTAAGTTTATTAAATCAGCTGTCCTCGTTAGTAACCTACAACTAGTTGTCCACAGTTAGATGTACAGAAATAAATCGATAAATATTATCTTGAATCAATCCACGACCCAGTGTATACGTATCTCAGTATTGATCACAACTCAAACTATATATATTTTGGAATCAACCTCAACCCTGTATAGCTAACTCCAACATTCACATATAGAGTGTCTATGGTTGTTCCGAAATATATATAGATGTGTCGACATGATAGGTCGAAACATTGTATACGTGTCTATGGTATCTCAAGATTACATAATATATAATACAAGTTGATTAAGTTATGGTTGGAATAGATTTGTTACCAATTTTCACGTAGCTAAAATGAGAAAAATTATCCAATCTTGTTTTACCCATAACTTCTTCATTTTAAATCCGTTTTGAGTGAATCAAATTGCTATGGTTTCATATTGAACTCTATTTTATGAATCTAAACAAAAAAAGTATAGGTTTCTAGTCGGAAAAATAAGTTACAAGTCGTTTTTGTAAAGGTAGTCATTTCAGTCGAAAGAACGACGTCTAGATGACCATTTTAGAAAACATACTTCCACTTTGAGTTTAACCATAATTTTTGGATATAGTTTCATGTTCATAATAAAAATCATTTTCTCAGAATAAAAACTTTTAAATCAAAGTTTATCATAGTTTTTAATTAACTAACCCAAAACAGCCCGCGGTGTTATTACGACGGCGTAAATCCGGTTTTACGGTGTTTTTCGTGTTTCCAGGTTTTAAATCATTAAGTTAGCATATCATATAGATATAGAACATGTGTTTAGTTGATTTTAAAAGTCAAGTTAGAAGGATTAACTTTTGTTTGCGAACAAGTTTAGAATTAACTAAACTATGTTCTAGTGATTACAAGTTTAAACCTTCGAATAAGATAGCTTTATATGTATGAATCGAATGATGTTATGAACATCATTACTACCTTAAGTTCCTTGGATGAACCTACTGGAAAAAGAGAGAAATGGATCTAGCTTCAATGGATCCTTGGATGGCTCAAAGTTCTTGAAGCAAAATCATGACACGAAAACAAGTTCAAGTAAGATCATCACTTGAAATAAGATTGTTATAGTTATAGAAATTGAACCAAAGTTTGAATATGATTATTACCTTGTATTTGAATGATAACCTACTGTAAGAAACAAAGATTTCTTGAGGTTGGATGATCACCTTACAAGATTGGAAGTGAGCTAGCAAACTTGAAAGTATTCTTGATTTTATGAAACTAGAACTTTTGGAATTTATGAAGAACACTTAGAACTTGAAGATAGAACTTGAGAGAGTTCAATTAGATGAAGAAAATTGAAGAATGAAAGTGTTTGTAGGTGTTTTTGGTCGTTGGTGTATGGATTAGATATAAAGGATATGTAATTTTGTTTTCATGTAAATAAGTCATGAATGATTACTCATATTTTTGTAATCTTATGAGATATTTCATGCTAGTTGCCAAATGATGGTTCCCACATGTGTTAGGTGACTCACATGGGCTGCTAAGAGCTGATCATTGGAGTGTATATACCAATAGTACATACATCTAAAAGCTGTGTATTGTACGAGTACGAATACGGGTGCATACGAGTAGAATTGTTGATGAAACTGAACGAGAATGTAATTGTAAGCATTTTTGTTAAGTAGAAGTATTTTGATAAGTGTATTGAAGTCTTTCAAAAGTGTATAAATACATATTAAAACACTACATGTATATACATTTTAACTGAGTCGTTAAGTCATCATTAGTCGTTACATGTAAGTGTTGTTTTGAAACCTTTAGGTTAACGATCTTGTTAAATGTTGTTAACCCAATGTTTATAATAACAAAAGAGATTTTAAATTATTATATTATCATGATATTATGATGTACAAATATCTCTTAATATGATATATATACATTAAATGTCGTTACAACGATAAACGTTACATATATGTCTCGTTTCAAAATCATTAAGTTAGTAGTCTTGTTTTTACATATGTAGTTCATTGTTAATATAATTAATGATATGTTTACTTATCATAATATCATGTTAACTATATATATAACCATATATATGTCATCATATAGTTTTTTTACAAGTTTTAACGTTCGTGAATCACCGGTCAACTTGGGTGGTCAATTGTCTATATGAAACCTATTTCAATTAATCAAGTCTTAACAAGTTTGATTGCTTAACATGTTGGAAACATTTAATCATGTAAATATCAATCTCAATTAATATATATAAACATGGAAAAGTTCGGGTCACTACACCAGGGTTCGAACCCGCCATCTCTCAATTAAACAAACACACCCAAACCACTCCACTACTCATTCATTTCTGTTTAACTTATTTGTTAAACTTATTTAACCTATATTATTCCTGCTTTCTCCTTTGGATTTAGTACAAGAACTCGGCCCACTAGATAATTTAACCCAACCGAAATAGACAACGAACCACGGCCCAACATCAGCTTCTCTTGAATAAAAAAAAATACTGTAGTGACCTGGGTTTGAACCCATGACCTTTCGTATAACCCAACACTCCTAAACCATCAAGCCATCAGTTTCTTTCTGAATTAGTCAAGACTTTAAATCCTTTTAGCTATTATATAGTAGTATCATTATCCCTTTTTCTTCTTCTTAGTCAATTCGGCCCAATAATAATCTGTACAATTCCTTTTCTTTTTTATTTTTTTATAACGTGCAACTTCAATATGTCGGCCTCTTTTATAAATCATAAGTGGACTCTTAGGGTTTTGGCCCTACAAATAATTAGAGGAGATAAAGTAGTCGTAAATTACTTCCAAATGGGTTTGAATTGCTTTTTGAAACTCGACAGAAACAAAAAGGGTAGGGTATTCGATTTATTTTAATTGTAATTACCTCATCAACATCTTTAACTCACAGTCCATTACTTTCTTCATCATCGAGCATCATCACTTCTATTATCTTGATCATAAACATCATCTTTATTGAATAGAATAGAAACAGAAAAATATATCATTGAAACAGTGGAAATGGTGGTGGTTTTCGTCTATTTTAGCAGCGAGAAAAATAGAAGTTGGGTGGTAGTGGTAGTAGTGGTTTACAATGGTGGGTTGAGAGGGATGATTATGGTGACGGTTTGCGTTTGACAGAAATGGAAGAAGAAAAATGTATCAGGTTAGTGTTTGTTGTTGTTGATCTTCGAAGATGATTGAGATCATGGTGATCGAAGCATTAATCAGATGACAGTGATCGAGTAGGGTAGTGATGGGTGTTGTTGATGAAGTTCATGGGGTGATGGTTAAATGGGTGTCGAGTAGCGAAAATATAAAAGGAACAGTAGTTGATGGTTCGATTGAAACAACAACAAAAACAATAAAAATATGTGTATATATATTCGATGGTAAAGGTGGTGTGTGGTTTCTAACTAGAGTAGTAGCACCCAATTAATATGGGTTTCTTGGTTTTGGGTTTGTCTCGTTAAACAAACGCAGTAGTAGAAATAATCAAGAAAACGATGGTGGTTCGAGTGGTGGTTTTAGGGTGGTGACATTTGTTGCTCACGAAGAAGGAAACAATATCAAGTTAAGGTGTAATAGTCATATGGTGAATGGCCATTTGGTAAGAGTGGTGTTCAAAATAATGGTGGTGATCGTTGTTGATGATTTTGTGGTTTGAACAAGATAGAAGAATGAAAGTTTGCTTGTGTATATAGTTTCTTGGTGGTTCTTAGTGATCGAATAGCAGCAAATTGTTCTTGATGGTCGATGACAATGGGATGAAGGATGATGTGATCAACGAAAAGAAAAGAACAAAAGAAGGGTTGTGGTAGTGATTAATATTCAAAGGTGGTGTAATTGTAGTTTCATTAACTAAGTTAAAGTTGTTTTGTAGTACCAATAATTTGATAGAAAATATTTACTCAGCATAAAAAAAATTAAAGTAGATTGAGACTCTAAACTGAATTTGGATTGTTACTTGATTTTAAATATCGTGATTTGTACTACTTCAAGATTGAAGAATCAATTTAACACAGTAGGAAAGGTACATGAAACAGATTCAATTATTTCTTTGATTTTATATATTTTATTTAATAATTAATAAATATAAAGACATTAATAATAATAATACTAATAATATTAATAATAATAATAATAATAGTAATAGTAATTAACAATAATATTATTACTAATTATGAAAATAATAATTTTAAAATTTATGATACTATATACTCCGTAATAATAATAATAATCATAACAGTTATAATTTTCCTAGTAGTTATGATAATAAAGATATTAAATAAAAAAAAATTTATAACACATTAATTGTATCACATTTCCTGATTCAGTAGTATTAATAGCATTTATATTAATATTAATTTTGATGTTAGTATTACTAATAATGGTAGTAATGAAGTAATAATACTACTATATTATAATTACAATTAAATTTAATATATTAATATTATACATTATTAATTATGTAATACTTATTTTATATAATAACATATTTAATATTTATATAATTTATATATATTACAATATACATATAATACTTCAAATTATATTTCGAATTATTATTTATATATATACACACATATCTATTTACAATTAATTGTTCGTGAATCGTCGGAACTGGTCGAAGGTCAAATGATTTCATAAAATAGTTCAAAAATTTTGGGACTCAACATAACAAATTTTGTTTATCGTGTCGAGATCACATAAAAATTAAGTTTAAATTTGGTCGGAAATTTTCGGGTCGTCACATTTGCCTTCTTTTTATCATATTTCACAATGAACTTAGCATTTCTTTTTAGAGCATCTCTCTTGTATTTGTGTATGCTAAGCAGTTCATCATGAATATCAAGCTTTTCAGGAACATGGCTTCTTCTATGCTCAATTCTATGTCTTTTAGGAGCAGCGTAGGCCTCAAATTTAGCATTGAAGGCATCATTTAATTCCTGCTGTCTCTTCTGACACCTCTCCATTTTTCTTTTCATCTTTCTTTCAATAGTCTGAGAGACAACAAAAGATTCAGCTACAGCCAGTTCAAGAAACATCACTGAGCTTTTACTACCAGAACGAATATCATCCACAGATGTGGCAGGCATACTGGGTTGAGATTCACCAACAGCATTGACACCTACTTCAGTATGAATGTTGCTGGGCTTAGTGCCAGTACCTTGACCAGTACCATCACCACCATCATCACTATCTCTCCTTTGCTGCTTTAGAGCTTTCTCATGCTCATACTCCCCCTCAGTTTATTTTCTCTTCTTGTGTTTCTTAGCTTTCTTCTCCCCCTTTTTGTCATTAGCACGGGCAGAAGGATGGTCTGGGGAAACACGTGCATCAAGATCACTATCTGACTCTGGAATAGAAAAAGCAAAGTTGTTCCAGTCAAAATCAGTAGGAGATAGATGTGCACCAGGGTCTACACCATATTGCCTAAGACAGAGGTTTGAAGATCAGACTTCATTCCTAGCAACACCCATGGCCATTTGATTAACATTGCAACACCCATGGCCATTTGATTAACATCAGCCTGAAGAGCAGCCATGCATTGCATTGTCTCCACCAAGGTAACATAAGCAGAAGCAGGAATCATGGTAGCCATCTGCTGTTCCTGTGACTCCAATCTCTCTTCTAGTACCCTGTTTTCTTCATTAAGGAACCAGTTCCTTTAATTGGTAGCATCAAGTTCTGCTTGAAGTCAGGTAATATGATCAATATATTCATTATGAGAGATGATTCATTGCTTAAGATTCTCTTATTCTTCCCGGTGTTGGCAAATGGCATCAACTACTAAATCTGCAAAGGAACATACTTGTTTGAGCAGGGCTTTAATGGTGGACGTGGTAATACACCCAACTCTGCGAATAACTTCAACCATGCAGTCAGTAAGAGTCTCCCTGATAGTTTTGGTGATTTCAAGTGTGATTCTGGCTACTGTCCTGTAAACAGCCAGAGTAGATACTTCAGCCACCTCAGAATTAACAGAACCACTTGTTGAGGGGCGATCACAAGCAGCCACAATAGGAGAACTTACATGGGGTGGTGGAGGTGGAAGGTCAGTATCTAACTCATCACCATGATCACCATCATTTTTACCTTCAACCGAAGGTTTTAGAACCACTGGTATCCTTTGCAGCATCATCGTCAGCATCATCACTTAGATCCACTAGTTTGTCTTTGGAGCCAGTCACATTATCATGAATGACTGGCTCTTCCTCACCAGTACCTTTATCAGCATCACCATCAGATGAAGAAGATTATGAGGAAGAAGCTGATGAATCAGAAGGTACTGGTGAATCATGAATATTCTGCATCACACATTTTTTAGTAGCAGGGTCAATGATGAACTTGAGAGGCCTCCAAGTACCAGGCCATGGAGAAACAGCTGGAGCCATGCCAAACACATGGTAGTAAGGTTGTTCATTAATTTGCTCCAGTGTGGCCAGCCTCTCATAAACCTCTTCACGTGCTGATCGATCAAGCTGAGATAGTAATTCAGTCAGCTCCTCATCAGGTAATTTACTGGCTAAAATTAAAGCACTTTGAGGATCAATAGTCAACTGATCCACCAGCAAGGCAATTTTGGAGGTAATAGAGGCTCCCCTATAGATGAAGTTGAGTACCACTTCATCTGGATCTGCTACCTTGCAAACATACTTAGGCTTTTCACCAGAAGCAGAAGCCTGAGTAGAATCAGTTGTAGCAGCAGCATAGGTACCAGCATCCAATTTAACACCCTGTTCACCAGAATCTGAACCAGGGATGACAATAACATTTGCTGCATTTAGAGGAATGGATTAAAAATCCATATCAGATGAATCAGTAGTATCAGCAGCATTATCAGTTGTTAGCACAGTGTCACCCTTGGCTTCAGTGACAAGATCATCAACAAGAACCTCCTTAACAATCTTATCAATAACCTCTTCAAGAACAAGAGGAGGTTCAATAATCATCTCATCACCCACTTCTGGAACAGTAGTGGAGTCAGCAATACTGGAAATTGGAGGAGGAATAGCAGTAGCAGTATCATCAAAAACCATCTCCTCATAAGCAGTAGGAACAGTTGAACCAGCATCAACTTGATCCCCAATATCACCAGCAGCAGTAGAAGCAACAGCACTAGTATCAGCACCAGCAGTAGGAAAATCAGTAGCACTAACACCAGTAGCAGAATCAGAGAGCCCATCAGCAACAGTTTCAGAACCAGTAAAAACAATAGGATTCCTTTCTTGCTCCCCCTCTGCCTTTTCATTTACCCTGCTAAGAAATGAAACAAAAGAACATTTTATGTTAACAACTATAGAACCAAATAAATTTGACTCAACAATTGCATCTGGTTTTGGTCTCTGAGGACAGACTATGGATTTAGTCAGTCCTTTGATTGAGACAGAGTAAGGTGTTTGTAAGTGCAGCTGTGACTCTGCTGACTCATTGGAAACACATGTTGACCCAGATTGTGTAAGAGGTCTGGCTGGTAATAATGTAGGAGTGTGACTCTTATCATGATCCAAGTAACATATAGGTTGTGTAGTAGCCTGAGCTGGTTCAACACGATGAGGAGCCAGCTCAAGTCTGCTTTGAGGGTCAGTTATGTTCTCTGCTGGTAGTACTGTCAGCAAAGGATATTTCATGAAGTATAATTTTGAAAAGTGTGGAAGTGCCTGGCTAGAAGAGTATGGGTTGCTACTCTTCTTAACACTAGTTTTAAAACCAGTCAGCTTGGGAGCTAAGGTTATACCTTTAACTCCACTTTCATTTTTCAAGTCAGCAGTTAAAATATTTTTAATTAAGTTAGAGATTTCTACTGTTTGGTCTAGAGATGCACCAGGTTCCACAGCAACATCCTTTTCAGGAGCAGCAGTTGAGACTGGTGCAACCTCCCATGTGGCATGCTTGGAGCCAGCTTTTGCACGTTTGAATTTGCCTGTTACCAAGAAATAGATAAGCAACGGATTCCAACACTAGAAATGGGTAGTCAGTATATAAGACTAGAGCTGTTCTTTATGATTCGAGAACACTAGATTCTAATACAACTACTGTGTTACCAATATCTGAGACGGTGGCTGTTCTAGTTGAGGTAGCTGGCTTCTTCCTACGAACAGCTGGCTTTCGCTGAGTTCTCTCCCCCTCAGCTGGTGCACTACCAGAGGCAGTCGATTGGGTAGCTCCACCCCGAGCAGCAAGATACTCGAGCATTCCTGGCATCAGACCAGTATATAGAGCAGTTGGTGCTGCTTTCATCATCCCCCCTTGTTTCAATGGTAGGTCAATAGATTCATCAGCAATTTGCTGGTAAGCATCACCCAGCTCATTTTCAAACACCAAGCTTAAGAATCTTGGAAAGGGGATCAAATGAGTTCTTTTTGGTCCCAGCACCATTTCCCTTAACCTCAAATAAATTTCAGCAGCATAGTCAATGTTACGAATGTACAGCAACCCATGACGAATTTTCAATTCAAAATCAGAACACTGATCAAACTCCCAGAGTTTTGGCTGATACACTGGGTCAGCAAACTAAAAAAGTAGTACCACAAGGGTGGCATAAGCTTCCTTAAAGGCGTATGAGCTACTGGACTAGTATATCCAATAATCTCCAGCACTTGCCTCCTAAAATCATCACTTGTTGGTGAATCAAAAAATGGTCCACCTAGCAATTGAAGAGCACGTCGAATAGCATCAACGGTGATAGTGCAGGTTAAGGTTTTAGTAACCATGCCATGAATACATGGAGTATTCTGTTGAGTGGTGGCCATGGTGGGAGTATACCAAAATCGGCCTAAACAGGCTGAATAAAATCGAGAAGGAACACCGGTAATTGATCTAGCAAGAGGAGATTGCCTCATATACGCAACCATGGTTTCATAACCTAAGTTCGCTTTCAATTTGGGAATCAATAGAGAATGAGCAGCATTGCCTCTTGATAGGCGAATTTCTTCATGAGCAGGAGCAGGATCAACCATGACTAGACTTGGATGAAGAACAAATAATGATATAGGTTCATTCTGTTCCTCTTGTTCGGGTTCGTGTTGTTGTTCAGGTTGAGGTTCAGGTTGTTACTGCTGAGGTTGTTCAGGTTATGGTGGTTGTTGTTCCTCAGGTTGGTTCACCTCTGGTTGTGGTTGTTGTTGGTCTGCCATTGATGGATTGTAAAGATGAATGCTTGAAGATATCAAGATTTGGGGATTTTGAGAGAAGAGTGTGTTTTTGAAAGTTGAATAATAAAAGCTTATTATGGAAAATGAATCACCCTTTTATCTGTTCTGATTGGTGAAAAAGTGCAGGAGAGAGAAAAAAGGCAACTGTCATCTACATGCGCGTGGGCAGATTTGATAGACTACCATGTTTTCGAGGGGACACAGACTGTTGACATGACGTATAATCAGCTTGAACACTCATACCTCCCATTAAGCATTAATTGCAGCAGGTTTTAATTCAAACTTGAAGTTAAAAACCACAAAATAAAGTTTGTATTAGATACAAAAATTCTTTGTTACATTTAATATGTCCTGAATTTAATTTAAATCATTGGGAGTAAATGAGTTTCAGTTTTAATGTATCATTTAGTATTGTGAACTATTTATTACTTCATTTTAGACATTGTATAACCATGATATAAAAGACCTTGTTGTGCTGATTCTTTGACATGTAGGCAGTAAGTAAAGAATTGTGACTTACTGGTTTGCCCTACATGCTTTAAAGCCAGCACACCAACAAAATTGTCTTTTATTTTAGAGTTCAAGCATACCCAGCTCAGAGATGAGATAGTTAAAACGTTTCTCATCTAAGGGCTTTGTGAAAAGATCTGCTAACTGCTGGTCTGTTGAAATAAAATGTAGCTCCACATCTCCTTTTTGAACATGATCCCATATAAAGTGATATCGAACATCAATGTGCTTAGTCCTTGAATGCATCACATGATTTTTGGTGATAGCTATTGCACTGGTGTTATCACAGTAGATTGGAGTTTTTGTAACATAAACACCATAATCCTTCAGATGGCTTTGCATCCATAGTACTTCAGCAGTACAGCTACCAGCAGAGACATATTCTACCTCAGCATTAGATGTAGACACAGTATTTTGCTTTTTGCTTGTCCAGCTGACTAGCCTATCACCCAGTAACTGGCAACCACCAGTAGTACTTTTCCTATCTATTTTACACCCTACAAAGTCAGCATCTGAATACCCAATTAGCTCAAAATCCTGGTCTTTGGGATACCAAAGACCACGTTTAGCAGTACCTTTTAGATACCTAAATATCCTTTTTACTGCTAGTAAATGTGACTCTTTAGGATCAGCTTGATATCTGGCACAGATACATGTGGTAAACATAATATCTAGTCTGCTGGCTGTGAGATAAAGTAGGGACTCAATCATACCTATATATTCAGTGATATTGACTGGTTCACCATTGGGATTAGCATCTATTTTTATGGATGCTGCCATTGGAGTCCCTATATCATTTAAACAGGTCAGACCAAATTTCTTTAACATATCTTTGATATATTTATCTTGACTTATAAAAATTCCATCATCAAGTTGTTTGATCTGTAATAAAAGAAAGTATTGCAGATCCCTTTGTAAACTCATTTCATATGTCTTTGATATAAGTTTTGAAAAATCTTAACAATGTGTTTCAATTTTAGAACCATAAATAATATCATCCACATATATCTGTACCAACAAGAGATCACCATCTATCTCTTTTGAGAACAGAGTGGTATCAATTGTTCCAACTTTAAAACCTAAACCAGTGAGATACACATGAAGTGTCTCATACCATGATCTTGGAGCCTGTTTGAGGCCATAAAGAGCTTTGTCTAACTTGTAGACATGGTTTGGATATTTACTGCTTACAAAACTATGTGGCTGCTTGACAAAGACTTCTTCTTGCAGCTTCCCATTTAGAAATGCAGATTTAACATCCATCTGGAATACCCTAAAGTTCATCTTAGCAGCATATGCCAAGAATAATTTGATAGCTTCCATCCTAGCCATTGGTGCATAAATTTCTCCATAATCTATCCCTTATTCCTGTCTAAACCCTTGAGCCACCAATCTAGCTTTGTTTCTGATCACAATCCCATCTTCATCCATCTTATTCTTAAACACCCACTTGGTACCAATGATTTTCTTTGTCTTATCCTCTAGTTCAGGTACCAATTTCCATACTTTGTTCCTATCAAACTGAGTAAGTTCATCTTGCATTGCTCCTACCCAGCTAGGATCTTTTAGTGCTTCTTCAGGATAAGTAGGTTCAATGATAGACACAAAGTTCACATGCATACAAAAGTTGCTAGTTGCAAGTCTTCTTGTTTTAACACCACTAGCCAGATTACCAATAACCTGGTCAATTAGATGCTCCTTTGTCCATCTAGTATTAAGAACATGTGAGCTTGTTGTGGAACATACAACATCTTGATCATCAGTTAGTTCAGCAGTATGAGCAGCAATAGGAGACAGCTGTTCAATGTCAGTGGAATCAGTACAAGCTTGTGATCTTTCAGAAGCAGTAGAACTATGATCCAGTTGTAGAACTTCAGTAGAGCCAGTAGGTCCACTTGGTTTGGACACAGATGGAACAAAGTTTTCCATCTCATCATCAGAGAACCCAGCAACATGGATTGGTGACGAATTTGCTGCTGGTTCTTCTTCATCATCTAGAGCTTGCTGAGTAGGCTCTTCAAATAGTAACTCCTCATCTTCTTGACCAGAAGATGAAGTACGGATAGTTTCATCAAATGTAACATTAATGGATTCTTCAAAACAATCCCTTCTTTTATTGTAGACCCTATATGCCTTTGGCATGTTGGAATATCTAAGAAATATACCTTCATCAGCTTTAGCATCAAACTTGCCCAGCTGATCCCTATTGTTTAGAATGTAATAGGGAGTGCCAAATACATGAAGAAATGAAATTGAGGGTCTTCTTCCTTTAAGAACTTGATAAGCAGTTTTCTGATGTCTTTTCACAATTAAAGATCTATTCTGGGTAAAATAAGCAGTATTCACAGCTTCTGCCCAATATAAATTTTTCAGCCCAGACTCAGCCAACATAGACCTTGCTGCTTCAATGAGAGTTCTATTTCTTCTTTCTGCAACACCATTCTGTTGAGGTGTTCTCACAGCAGAAAAGTTCTATGAAATACCATTGTCAGCACAAAATTCTTCCAATGCATGTAAGATCCTATTTTCTTTTTTGGGTTTGGACGCCGCCCAAACATTTGGGACGCCGTCCCAGTTTGAAGACCTGGACGCCGTCCAACATTTTGGACGCCGTCCAGAATGGCTGGCTGGCATGTCTTTTTGCTATTAATTATTTTAGATGGGTATTTTGGTAATTTCACTTCTTGGACGAATTTTAAAGCCCTAGATCAGTTTTGGGAGTCTCATTACTCCATTCACAACCACCAAACATCATCTACTTTAATTCTAGAGAGAGAGTGCTCTTAAGTGTGAGAAAGCTCAAATAGGAGAGGAAGAAGCTTGTTTCGAGTTCTAGCTCGAGCATTGAAGTTGTTCATCTCCTCGTTAGCTTCGTTTTGATTGTGGTGGTAAGCCCTAAAATTGATTTCTCTAGTAAATATGTTTAAGGGTTAGGGTTTGGGTTAATGTTGTACATAAAACCCATGTATGAGTGATTTGGGGGTTTTGGGTAAGTTTGGGTCATGAAGACCCAAATGGTGACTAACTTAGGGTTTTGAAATGTTGAAATGTGTAAATGGGTCTTAAATGCCTAATAGATCACTAGTACACCTATAGTTAGTGTTAGTGGGAGTCATTTGGGTGGTGGGTGACCTAAATGGGTATGTTGACCTTGAAATGGGTCAAATGGGTCTTTGATGACCTAGGTTGTCTTGCATGCGTAAAAATGAGTCAACTTGGTGTTTAAATGCGTGTTAAGACCTTAAATGGCTAGAATTAGGGTTTTTAGTAAAGTTAACCCATTATTAGGGTTAAAGGTGCAAAATGGGTCGGGATTGCACTTAGGGTCAAAAGACTCTAGATTGTTAAGTGAGTTGCTTGACCGACTTGAGTTGTGAATTGATTATGTGCTAAAATGTAATAGGTACGTTACATTGACTTTGCAAGTTCGGTTATCTTACACGAAGACTTTGAGGTGAGTGGAATAATTATATGTGTAGGTATATAATGTATCTATTTGGTGTAGCGTGAAATGTGTAGTGTCGAGGTGCTAAGACGCCACGTTTCAAATGAAGAGTGTAGCATCGAGGTGTTAAGATGCCACTCGGGTGTAGCATCGAGGTGTTAAGATGCCACCTAGGAGTGTAGTGTCGAGGTGCTAAGACACCACTCCGTAAAATAATGAGTGTTGCATCGAGGTGTTAAGATGCCACTCGGGGTGATGTGCCGAGGTGTTAAGGTGCCACCCTAGGGGTTAGTGGTGCGAGGTGTTAAGTGCCCTAACGGATGTTATGAACACCGATGGCGTTTTCGCGAGCGCCGTTCCCTTGTACTATTGGTTAACCATGGTTATTTGTGTTGTAAGCATATTATATTATTCGAGTTATATTTATATGCGGATGTTATGCTAGCTTGGGGGTATTGGTGAATTATAGCTTGTTATTGTGTCGAAAAGCTAATGTTGTTTGCTATCATGTTTGCGGTTGTGTAAGTGTATGCAGGTAGGTATAATTATATATGTATTCGTATAATTATTGCATTCACTAAGCTTTGCTTACCCTCTCGTTGTTTACCTTTTTTTTATAGGCTCGGGCGTTGACAAGGGTAAGAGCGTTCAATTGGATTAGTGATCTCCCGCTTGTTTTGTTAGGGGATGCTTTTGGGTGTTAGCTTTTGGAGTTCGACCGAGATTGGGTAGTTTAACCCCAAACACCATGCTCTAGTGTCGTTTGGAACTTAAACTTATATTTGGTCGAAACTTTTATTTTTGAACGAAACTCGTAAAATGGGCGATGTGGGCCCGTTGATGTAAAGCTTGATTTGATGATGAAAATCTCTTAGTTTCACTTATATTGACTTGTGGTAAAAAAGTTTTCGTTTGAAAATGTCGGGAAGCGGGTTTTCCGCTCGTGTGAGTTGGACCCGTGATCAGTAGCTGGAAGGCCATTGGGACGCCGTCCCAATTGATTGGACGCCGTCCCAGTTGTGTTGAGCTGGACGCCGTCCCAAACTTTGGACGCCGTCCCACATTTCTGAGCTGGACGCCGTCCAGGATTCTGGACGCCGTCCAGATGCACTGACATACAAATTTATTTTTTGGTACGCGTTTTGAGTTTATGAAGTCGGGTTGTTACAAGTGGTATCAGAGCATGGTCTAAGGGATTTAGGCGACTTGAGATAGGTGCCTAGACTTAGACTTTATTGTGTGAGCGCCTTATGCGGGACTTGTAGGACTTTGGGTCTAATCGGGAATTGTTAGTGCTTTGGTTTATGAGAATTAACCTTGTGCTAATTATTTTATGTTGTGTTTAGCAATCATCAAGCAAGACGAACGTTGTACTAGCAAGTGAATGCGATGTGCTCGCGTAACAACGAGTAGCTACCGTTGTTACGGGTGCAAATCGTGTTAAACAAGCAATGTACGACGATTGTTGAGCGAGATGGAGTAGTGTGGCATATATGTATATACATATGTAATTTGTCCTTTCGATTTTGTGGTTTAACCTATTTCGTTTTATAGAATGAAGACGAGAAACGATCCCGATCATGATAACGGAAGTACAAGCGAGGACGCCGAGTTTTCGGCCAAGGTTGAGGCCGTATTTAAAAAGTTAAAAGCGGATTTTCTTACGGACGTCCGAAAGGTCTTTCAAGATTCAGTCGATGGGCAGGTGACTGATTTGATAAATGAATGAATGAAGGCCACTATCGAAGGGGCCCTTGATGCTAGAAACATTTATCCTCGTGGTGAAGGAGGTGAAGGAAGGCGGGACTTCCACTACAAGAATTTCAAGGACGCTCAACCCCCGATGTTTAATGGGGTACGAGATCCTTTAAAAAGTACATGTTGGATCTCCGACATCGAGGGAGCTTTCCGTACCTCAGAATGTCCTCCCGAGAAGAAGGCGAGGTATGGCTCTAGCATGCTACGAGAAGAGGCTAAGTTATGGTGGGATGATAAAATCAACTTGTATGGTGAGGAACAATGTATGGGCTTGACGTGGGAAGAGTTTAAGAAAGAGTTTTTCAAAGAATACCGAACTTCTTCCGACCTCGATAGAATCCGGGACGAGTTGCACCATTTGCAACAAGGTTCCATGGATTTGGTTACCCTCAAGACTACATTCTTGGGAAAGACTCGTTTTTGCCCGAAAAATGTTAGTGATGATCATAAGCTCATGAAGGATTTCTACCGTACTTTGAATGATGAGTATAAGGGGAAGATTAGTCGGGGTATGGCTAAGTCTTTTGATGAATTGTTCGAGTTGGCTCGGGGTTTTGAGCCGGAGGTTCCAAGAAAGAGTGATTTCATGTTTTCCAAAAGAAAATTTGAAGGTTTTAGTTACTCTAACGCCTCAAGCAAGAAGAGCAAGAGCAAGAGGGGGGCTGAAAGTGTCAATAGTGCAAAGAAGGGCACTACCGGCGGGTTTTCTTATACGTGCTACAATTGTGGGCAACCGGGTCATATGGCTCGTGAGTGTCCGAAACCATCTCCCGGAAACAAAGTCACTTGTTTTAATTGCGGCAAAGAGGGGCATAAGAAGCCGGAGTGTCCCGATTTGCGAAATGATAATGTGAAACGATTAGAGAAGGCGGCGGGTACGGCTAGGGGTCGCAACTATTTGATGACCAATGATAAAGCCAAATAATCGCACGAAGTTGTCTCAAGTACTTACATGGTTAATTCTAATCCGGCAAGGATTCTTTTCGATAGCGGTGCAAATTTGTCGTTTGTGTCTCCTAAATTTGTGCCTAAACTTAATAGACCGTTAGCTAAGTTAAGTCGTCCGATAGAAGTCGAAATAGCGGACGGCAAGACGGTGCTAGTGGTTGATGTGTGTGAAAATTGTGATGTTGTTTTTGGTGCCGAAACCTTTAAAATTGATCTTATTCCAATGACCTTGGGCGACTTTGATATTGTCGTTGGTATGGATTGGCTCGATCGTTATAGAGCCGATATTGCATGCCATGATAAGTTTATTCGTGTGAAGACCCCAAGTGGGGGAGAGTTGGTTATTCATGGTGATAAGCGAAGGAGACCGGTGCCGATATGCACTTTTGCACGGGCACGTCGTCTCGTTGTTACCGGTGGTATGGCTTTCCTTGCTCATGTTGTTGATACTCGTAATGAGCCACCACCCATTCATGAAATTCCGGTGGTTAGTGAATTTAAAGACGTTTTTCCGGATGAATTACCGGGTGTTCCGGCGGAAAGACAAGTTGAATTTCGCATTGAGTTGGTTCCGGAGGCTACCCCCATTGCTAAAACTCCTTATCGTTTAGCACCAACGGAAATGCAAGAGTTGTTAAATCAAACCCAAGAGTTGCTCGAGAAGGGTTTTATTCGAACGAGTGCTTCGCCATGGGGCGCTCCGGTGTTATTTGTGAAGAAGAAAGATGGTAGTATGCGTATGTGCATTGATTACCGTGAGTTGAATAAAGTGACGATCAAGAATCGTTATCCATTACCTAGGATTGACGATTTATTTGATCAACTTCAAGGTGCAACGTATTTCTCTAAGATCGACCTACGGTCCGGCTATCACCAAATGCGGGTCCGTGAGGAAGGCCAAGAGAAAACGACTTTTCAAACGCGTTACGGGCATTATGAGTTTGTAGTTATGCCCTTTGGTCTTACGAATGCACCGGCGGTATTCATGGATCTTATGAACCGAGTGTGTCAACCTATGTTGGACAAGTCGGTAATAGTGTTCATTGACGACATACTAGTCTACTCGAAAAGTATGAACGAACATGAACATCATTTGCGTGAAGTATTGAAGACGCTACGAAAGGAGAAGTTGTATGCAAAGTTCTCCAAATGTGAATTTTGGCTAAGGGAAGTTCAATTCCTTGGTCATATTGTGAACGAAAACGGTATTCAAGTAGATTCGGGGAAGATCGAAACGGTGAAGAATTGGGGACGACCGACTACGCCTACGGAAATCCGAAGTTTTCTCAGATTGGCCGGTTATTATCGTCGGTTTATCCAAGATTTTTCTAAGATCGCTTCTTCGTTGATGAAATTGACAAGGAAGAATGCGAGGTTTGGTTGGGAGAACGAGCAAGAAATTGCTTTTCAATTGTTAAAAGAGAAGTTGTGTCAAGCTCCGGTGTTAGTGTTACCGGAAGGTGTTGAAGACATGGTGGTTTATTGTGATGCTTCCTTAAATGGTCTCGGGTGTGTTCTAATGCAAAGAGGTAAAATCATCGCTTATGCCTCTCGACAATTAAAGGAACATGAAACGAGGTATCCGACTCATGATCTTGAGTTGGCGGCGGTAGTGCATGCGTTGAAAATTTGGCGCCATTACTTGTATGGTGTCAAGTGTACGATTTATTCGGATCATAAGAGTTTGAAACATCTCTTTAATCAACGAGATTTGAATTATCGCCAACGTAGGTGGATGGATGTGGTGAAAGACTACGATTGTGAAATACTTTATCATCCGGGTAAGGCGAATGTGGTCGCGGATGCGTTGAGTCGAAAGAGTCAACATCCGGCGATAAAAGTGGGGTCGTTACGCTTGATTATTACCAACGATTTTCTTGAAAAGCTTGGTGAGATTCAAATAGAGGCTTATGTTCACTACAAGCATGCGGAACGAATCGTGGGCCAATCGGAGTTTATTACTATGGGTCTGCGTGCTTTGTTGTCTTTCCAAGGAAGGGTGTGGGTGCCTAAGATGGGTGATTACCGACGAGTGCTACTTGATGAAGCACATAAGTCAAAATACTCCATTCATCCGGGCGCGACGAAAATGTATCTTGACTTGAAGAAAGATTATTGGTGGCCGGGCATGAAGCGTGATGTTGTGAAGTATGTTGAGCAATGCGTCACGTGTTTGCAAGTAAAAGCCGAACACCAAAAGCCGTATGGTAAATTGCAACCGTTAGAAATTCCGAAATGGAAATGGGAGCACATTACCATGGATTTCATAACAAAGTTACCTAAGACGGCGAGAACCCAATTTGATACGATTTGGGTGATAGTTGACCGGTTGACGAAAAGTGCTTTGTTTCTTCCCATTAAAGAAGCAATATCGTCGGAGGCCTTGGCTAAGTTGTTTATCAAGGAAGTGGTCTCTCGACACGGGGTTCCTATATCTATTGTTTCGGATAGAGATACTCGTTTTACATCTCAGTTTTGGGAAAAGTTTCACGAAGATATGGGTACACAATTGAAATTGAGCACGGCGTATCATCCTCAAACGGACGGTCAAACCGAACGTACGAATCAAACTTTGGAGAATATGTTACGGGCGTGTATTATTGATTTTGGTGGTAGTTGGGACGAGCACTTACCTTTGGTGGAATTCTCGTACAATAATAGTTATCATACTAGTATCGGGATGCCGCCATATGAGATGCTTTATGGGCGTAGGTGTCGAACCCCAATTTGTTGGGGTGAAGTGGGACAAAAGGAAATCGGGAGTACCGATTTGGTTTTGGAGACGAACAACAAGATTGATATTATTCGGGATCACTTGAAGAAGGCTCAAGATAGACAAAAGTCGTATGCCGATAAACGTAGACGAACGATCGAATTTCAAGAAGGTGACATGGTGATGCTTAAGGTTTCGCCATGGAAAGGTATTATTCGATTTCGAAAACGGGGAAAGTTAGCTCCTCGGTTTATTGGGCCATTCAAAGTTTTAGCTCGTGTTGGCGAAGTTGCTTATCATTTGGAATTACCCGAAGAACTTGCGGGGATCCATAATACATTTCATGTTTCCCATCTCCGTAAGTGTCTTGCGGATGATTCTTCGTGGGTGTCGTTAGACGAGATTGAGCTAAATAATAAGTTAGAGTATGTTGAGGAGCCGGTTGCTATACTTGATGAAAAGGTTAAGAAATTGAGAAATAAGGAGGTGAGGACTTTTAAAGTCCAATGGCGTCGAAGTATAGGCTCCGAGTTTACTTGGGAGCCCGAAGAGTTTGTTTTGGTTTATCTTCCTGCTTGTCAAGCGGTGTGGATTGCGAGGTTGCAATCCGGTTCAAGTGGGGGAGAGTTGTAAGATCCTGTTTTCTTTTTTGGGTTTGGACGCCGTCCAAACATTTGGGACGCCGTCCCAGTTTGAAGACCTGGACGCCGTCCAACATTTTGGACACCGTCCAGAATGGCTGGCAGGCATGTCTTTTTTCTATTAATTATTTTAGATGGGTATTTTGGTAATTTCATTTCTTGGACGAATTTTAAAGCCCTAGATCAGTTTTGGGAGTCTCATTAATCCATTCACAACCACCAAACATCATCTACTTTAATTCTAGAGAGAGAGAGTGCTCTTAAGTGTGAGAAAGCTCAAATAGGAGAGGAAGAAGCTTGTTTCGGGTTCTAGCTCGAGCATTGAAGTTGTTCATCTCCTCGTTAGCTTCGTTTTGATTGTGGTGGTAAGCCCTAAAATTGATTTCTCTAGTAAATATGTTTAAGGGTTAGGGTTTGGGTTAATGTTGTACATAAAACCCATGTATGAGTGATTTGGGGGTTTTGGGTAAGTTTGGGTCATGAAGACCCAAATGGTGACTAACTTAGGGTTTTGAAATGTTGAAATGTGTAAATGGGTCTTAAAGGCCTAATAGATCACTAGTACACCTATAGTTAGTGTTAGTGGGAGTCATTTGGGTGGTGGGGGACCTAAATGGGTATGTTGACCTTGAAATGGGTCAAATGGGTCTTTGATGACCTAGGTTGTCTTGCATGCGTGAAAATGAGTCAACTTGGTATTTAAATGCGTGTTAAGACCTTAAATAGCAAGAATTAGGGTTTTTGGTGAAGTTAACCCATTATTAGGGTTAAAGGTGCAAAATGGGTCGGGATTGCACTTAGGGTCAAAAGACTCTAGATTGTTAAGTGAGTTGCTTGACCGACTTGAGTTGTGAATTGATTATGTGCTAAAATGTAATAGGTACGTTACATTGACGTTGCAAGTTCGGTTATCTTACACGAAGACTTTGAGGTGAGTGGAATAATTATATGTGTAGGTATATAATGTATCTATTTGTTGTAGCATGAAATGTGTAGTGTCGAGGTGCTAAGACGCCACGTTTCACGTGAAGAGTGTAGCATCGAGGTGTTAAGATGCCACTCGGGTGTAGCATCGAGGTGTTAAGATGCCACCTAGGAGTGTAGTGTCGAGGTGTTAAGACACCACTCCGTAAAATAATGAGTGTTGCATCGAGGTGTTAAGGTGCCACTCGGGGTGATGTGCCGAGGTGTTAAGGTGCCACCCTAGGGGTTAGTGGTGCGAGGTGTTAAGTGCCCTAACGGATGTTATGAACACCGATGGCGTTTTCGTGAGCGCCGTTCCCTTGTACTATTGGTTAACCATGGTTATTTGTGTTGTAAGCATATTATATTATTCGAGTTATATTTATATGCGGATGTTATGCTAGCTTGGGGGTATTGGTGAATTATAGCTTGTTATTGCGACGATAAGCTAATGTTGTTTGCTAGCATGTTTGCGATTGTGTTAGTGTATGCAGGTAGGTATAATTATATATGTATTCGTATAATTATTGCATTCACTAAGCTTTGCTTACCCTCTCGTTGTTTACCTTTTTTTATAGGCTCGGGCGTTGACAAGGGTAAGAGCGTTCAATTGGATTAGTGATCTCCCGCTTGTTTTGTTAGGGGATGCTTTTGGGTGTTAGCTTTTGGAGTTCGACCGAGATTGGGTAGTTTAACCCCAAACACCATGCTCTAGTGTCGTTTGGAACTTAAACTTATATTTGGTCGAAACTTTTATTTTTGAACGAAATTCGTAAAATGGGCGATGTGGGCCCGTTGATGTAAAGCTTGATTTGATGATGAAAATCTCTTAGTTTCACTTATATTGACTTGTGGTAAAAAGGTTTTCGTTTGAAAATGTCGGGAAGCGGGTTTTCCGCTCGTGTGAGTTGGACCCGTGATCAGTAGCTGGAAGGCCATTGGGACGCCGTCCCAATTGATTGGACGCCGTCCCAGTTGTGTTGAGCTGGACGCCGTCCCAAACTTTGGACGCCGTCCCACATTTCTGAGCTGGACGCCGTCCAGGATTCTGGACGCCGTCCAGATGCACTGACATACAAATTTTTTTTTTTTGGTACGCGTTTTGAGTTTATGAAGTCGGGTTGTTACAATGCAGCATTTCTAAATTCTGTACCATGATCACTTCTTAGCTGCTTCACCAGTTGCCCATTCAAAAGTTCCATTCTTTTGATAAAATTAATAATTTCATCAGCAGCTTCACTCTTTTGCTTCAAAAAGAATACCCAAGTGTATCTGGAATATTCATCAACAATAACTAGTGTATACTTCTTTCCACTACAGCTGGCTATATTAACAGGACCAAAAAGATCCATGTGAAATAAGTGAAATGGCTTTTCAACTAGATGAAATCTACTTTGATTTGAATGAAGCATGGTGATGTTTTCCCTTTTCACAACCAGGACATAATCTGTCCTTCACATAAGAAATAGTGGGTAGCCTAGACACCAAACTTTTACTAGACAATTTGTGAATATCTTTGAAGTTGAGATGTGAGAGTCTCTTGTGCCATAACCACTTGAGGTTGTATGCTGCCTTTGAATAGAAACAAGTATCAATTATTGTGACTGCTGTGTTCATGTCAATTTGATACATGTTCTCATGTCTTTTTGCTGTCAGCAGAGGCTTCCCTGTCTTATCAAAAATAGTACCAATTTTTCTTCTGAATTGGACTATCTTATTCTTGATTTTCAGTTAGCTTATGCTTAGTAAATTATGTTTTAGCCCAACGACATATGCCACATGTGAAAAAGTGACATTCCGATTTGTTAAAGTACCAAAACCCTGTGTATAACCCAACGAATTATCTCCATATGAAACAACTGGACCATCCTTTTCTTGATAGTCCATCAGCAGGGACTTACTTCCGTTCATATGTCTCGAACAACCACTATCGAGATACTAGATTTGCTTGTTTTGAATGCTCTGCACAGTAGCTAAGAGATTAGTTCTTTTTGGGAGCCCATCCAAGGATGGGTTCTGGAAGAGTCATCTTAGATGCTTTCTTGCTTACTGCTTGGTTGGTTTGAGGGGTAGCAGCATTGGGGTTCATAACATGGGTACACTGATGGGACAAGTGAGCTTTTCTGCCACATTTGTAGCATTTTCTCACTTTTGGTCTCGGTAGCTGGTTGACAGTAGATGTACTGGGTGACTGGTTCTACTGCAGGCTTTGAGTAACAGCCAGTAGCAGCTGGTCGAGCTTCACAGTGAGTATCTCAACGATAGATATCTCAGTATTTGACTCTACTGTGTTAGCTTTTCCATTATGGGCAGCTTTTGGCTTGGAACCAGTACCATTCGGGTGGTTTGCTGCTTTGCCTTTGGATTTTGACTTACTAGTTTAAGAAGTTACTAGTTTGTCTGCTGCTACTGGTTTACTAGCAGAAATTACTTTGGACTTACCAGTATCAAGATTTACTGGTTCATCTGTAGTTACTGGTTGACCAGCAAGAATAGCAGCAGTAGGCTCAGCATTCAGACAACTAGAAGACTTACCTAATTTTGGATTTATCTTGTTATTCTAAGTTATTTCCTTCTTGATTTGTCTTTCTTTATGAGTCATATAGTAAATGCTTGAGGGATCAGTAGTTTCATCAATCGAAGCACTGATTTCCTTAGCTTTAACTTCACTCTCCAATATCTCTTTCATGGACGGTGGTGGGGTCTCTGTAGGTCTGACAAACTTATTTGTTAAGACCTTTTTACCCTTAACTATCTTGGCAAAAGTATTTGGCAAGACAGCTTCAGGATCAGTTTCAAGAGTAGGGTCCACAAAAGCAACTTTTACAAGAGCAGCAGCAGCAGCATAGTCACCAGGAAAGAAGGTTTCAACTTGGGCAGGCACCTGCTCATTTACACACTTGGCTGTGCGTTGAGCAGATGTACACCATGAAGCAACAAACTTTTTGAGATCGTTTAGCTGGTTTAGCTGGTTTTTCAAGTTTTGAAATTTCATCTTTTAAGATTTTAATTTCATCATTTTTGCCTTTAAGTTTTTCATCTAAGGATTTTTTTATCAGTTTTCAAAACTTCTTCAAGTTTACTGCCTCTACATAAATCAACTCTTAAGTAGTCGAACATTTCAGCTTTTTCATCATCAGTATAAGTTCGAAAATTATCAACCTTATACAGCATTTTAGATTTCCATTGAGGTGAATCCTTTTTCATGTCAGCTTCCCTCATATCAGCCATAAACGTACTACCATTATCATCCTCATCAGACTCCTCGACCTCTTTGGCCATCAAACACAGCTTTTTACCAGAAGCATAACCAGCACCATCATTATTATTATCACTGTCAGAAGATGAAGAAGAGCTGGTTTCATCCCAGTCATGATGCTCAGCGACTAGTACCTTTTCTGGCTTCTTTCCTTTCTTATCAGCCTTAACACTTTCCTTCATCTGAGCCTTCATAGCTTTGTACTTGTTTTTGTACTTATTAGCTTTTGAGAAGGAGTTAGCATGTGATGTTGAAGGTTTTCTGGACATGCATTCAGCAGCAAAATGTCCAACCTTCCCATAGTTGTAACACTCAGATTTAGGACCTTTTACTGATTTGCTACTATACCTAGCACTCGATTTCTTACTCCCTTTGTATGACTTGCTGGTTCTATTTCTATTGAACCGTTTGAACTGCCTAGCTAGCAAAGCCATACTTTCAGCAAAACCTTCCACATCATCTTCATCATCACTGTTTTCTTCAGACCCAGTACCACTATCCACCTCATCTTCAGCTGACTCTTCTTCTGCCATCAACTTTTGAACCAGTAAAGGTTTTTTGAGCTTTCTTTTTAGCAGCAGCAATAACAGCAGTATCATTTGTCTTAGAAGATTTTGAACCAGTCAATGAATTTGTTTACTTGTTCAAAATCAGTATATGTGATTTTCAAAGTAAGCAGGTTAACAACTAAGGAGTTAAACCTAATGAAGGTTTGCTTAAGGGTCTCACTCTTATATGCAAAGAACATTTCATACTCTCTTTTTAAAGCAATAATCTTATTCTGCCTAACCTCATCCATGCCTTTATAAGTAACATCAAGATAGTCTATCATAAGCTTAGCATTTAGCTTTCCCTTAATCAATTTGAACAAATAGTTAGGTAATGTTATAGCTAACAAGGTTCTGATCTTAGGGTCAAGTCCAACACGACGTTTGTCCTTAGCATCCCATTTTACTGGAGTGAGAACAACTTCTCTGCAAGGAATGGCAGGAGTCTCATCAGTAGTTAGAACACTATCAATAGTCTCAGTAGGGATAAATGGACCATCTGTGGCAATGCCAGGCATGAGTGGGTCAATAGACTCAAGGTGAAGCATGAACCTTGCCTTCCAAGTTTCATACTCATCTTCATCAAATTTGGGTGGTCTATTGGATGAGCCATTTTCAAGGTAAGCTATATTTGAATATGCAGCCATGTGAGAATTCAGATCCAAGATATTAAATTATCTAGACTGAAGTTCTGATACCAGTTGTTGGTCCCTTGATAAACAACAGGAGTATTGTAGGGGTGAATACAATTCTTTTAAATTAACTTAATCAGTTAAGACAGTTTAGTATACAAGCAAGTAAATTAAATAGAGTCAAAGGTAAATTTTCAATGGTTTATTCTTTCTTGATTGAATCACAAAGAATTACAACTATCCTTGGCAGAATGATAGTTGGTTGATACAGATTTACCTAGTTATAGCTATTGAGGATATTCTTAAAGCTATTACAAGTTTGGACTCTAAATAAATAAACCCACACCACTAGTTGTTACAATAGTGGATACACCAATTTATAGTAGTCCCATTAACCGTGTAATTATTCTATTATCCACTGGTACATAGGATGTCTGTACTTGCGGGGACAATTATGTCAGAGACGTGCTCCCTTCTTTCCTCTTTGGTAGCTATTTGCAGGAATACCCAATTCAGTTTGGCACCACTATTTTTTTAAACAAATAGAATGTTTTGTTCCCTAGGCATTGACAAAGGATAACACATGTCTGCACATGCGTTAAACTTCTGCATTCCCACGTGATCTTGTAAGGTCACTTGTCAGCCGCTGACGTGTGTCCTTTTCTGTTCAACTTTTCTTTGACTTTTGTTGAATAGTACAACTGATGTAGACCACTCAGGAAACCACTATGCTTGTAATAGAGCATAGCTGTCTTGTGTTATATGCTGCTTTCCAGCCATGCTGGTTCTTTTATGCTAAGTCACTTGATATTCTTGAATTGCTGGGTACACATCCTGTGCTGATTCGAAGAATACTATCTACCTTATGCTGGTAGACTAGGCAGCATACTAGACACTCGACATAGCAATATTTGCTGTCTATGCATAAACAAACTTATACTGGCTGCACATTACATTTTAGTGTAAATAAATTCTGTTTTGTCATAATTAAATCCTTAATTACTCTGGGGACTCAACAGGAATATTCTTAAGCAGGTAGATTTATAACAACCTCACTTTGAGCCTGGTAGTAATGACCCATTTACCCTTGTGGGTTAGTATAGTGATTTTAATAATTATGTGTTTTATAATTATTATGCATGGGATTATGTGCGTTTTGTGAAAAGAGTCACATGACATATTTCCTTTTATGAATTGGACTTAAAGTAATTAAGTTGTAAAGATTTTGGGTTTCAGATAACTGGTAAATACCCGTGTGTTAGACGGAAGTGGTTACCTAGGCTATATGTGAAGAAACCTAAATTAGTGTATATGTATCTGCACATTCTTATCTTTATTCATCTTAGTAAACTACAAACCCTGACACAACCCTATACTCTTTCAATCTTGAAATTAACAAGCGCAAATTGAAGATTGAAACTTTATGCATCTAATCCTTTGTGATTTTAGGATTATAACAAAGTAAGTATTTTTGAATTTGAAGAATTATATTGGGATTTATGTGAGTTTGGTTAAAATGGGTTTATAGTGATTGATTCTTGCTATGAATATGTTTGTGATCATGTTTAGACTTAGAAACATGTTTGATGTATGTTTTATGATCTAATTGTGCCATGAATTAGATTAAGAACTAATGAAAATGGTGATTAAAGTTTTAGGGTTCATGTTTGAATAAATTGAGGTTTTTTGTACTTTGATCCTAAACCTTGTGTATAAGTGTTAGATCTTAGTGTTGTAGGTTAAGAAATATGTGTATATATGTTATGTATGTTTCCTTGTACTTCGATGGTGTTATTCCAACGTAACGTCGATGGTGTATTTCTCGCGTAGGGGGGCAACCTTATTTACCTTAGTGTCAGGTAATAGTTTTGGGCGCATGAGTTACTGATTAGTGGTATAGTGTGAATTACGAGTGCGTTATGTATGGAGGACTATACCAGTGATTCAGTAATGGGGGCTATCAGTAGATTCTAGCTTGATCAGCTATGGGTTGCCGATCCTCTTGTGTATGGCTTAAGTTATTTATTGACTAGTGCCTTTAAGTTGTGCTTGATGCTTGTAGTAATGTCCAACTAGATATTGCCATTCACTTAGTGTTATGCTAACTCCCCAACAGTGTTTTGCCCTTGAGGTGTGTATTAGCATCTTTTGGTGAAGCGACCCGTCCTAATCCATAAGGACAAAACAATATCATATGGTTACATTGCGAGGTATTTAACCTCTATATGATACATTTTGCAAACATTGCATTCATTTTAAAAAGACAAACTTTCATTACATCGAAAGTTAACAGGCATGCAAACCATTTCATAATATCCAAACTTTAAATGACCTAATCTGTCATTTACTTAATAATAATCTTTATTGAATTCAACGACTTGAATGCAACGTCTTTTGAAATATGCCATGAATGACTGCAAGTAATATCTTTAAAATGAGCAAATGCACAGAAGAATATTTCCTTAATACCTGAGAATAAACATGCTTTAAAGTGTCAACCAACGGGTTGGTGAGTTCATTAGGTTATCGTAATCAATCATTTTCATAATTTTAATAAACCACAAGATTTCCTTTATTCAATAATCATACACTCGCAAGTGTTTAAAAATCATTCATATGGATTGAACACCTGGTAAGCGACATTAACATCATGCATATAGAATATCCCCAAAACAAAAATCCATCTGTATAATATAAACTCGAAGTACTAAAGCATACCATTTTCCAGTATGGGGGGTGTTAGTGCCCGTAGATCTACCTTTAGGATTCGCGTCAATTAGGTTGTATGTTTCCTAATTCTTAGGCTACCAAGCTAAAAGGGGTGATATTCGATTCGATAATCCAACCATAGAATGTAGTTTCGATTACTTGTGTCTATTTCGTAAAACATTTATAAAAGCAGCGCATGTATTCTCTGTCCCAAAAATAGATATTGCAAAAGCATTTAAAAAGAGAGCAAATGAAACTCACAATACTGTATTTCGTAACAATTGTGCATATGATGGCACTGACAAGTATAGGGTTCGCTTCGGATTCACGAACCTATATTAAGTATGTATATATATAGGTTGGTCAATATCTGTCTAACAATTTAGGTCAGGTCATAGTGTATCATAATCCTAATGCTCGAGATTATCATGCAAAAGTCAACAAAAGTCAACTTGACCCAAAATGACTTTCAAAATCTATGCATGATTATTATATAACTTAAATATAGTCGTTTTATATATTTAATATATTTAACAGATTTTATTAGATTAATACTACCTCCGTCCCTAAATTATTGTCCAGTATTCCATTTTGGGATGTCCCAAATTAATTGTCTACTTCCATAATTAGAAAGGAAAGGAGATATTTCATTGGTGGATCTGGAGAGAGAAAATATTTCATTGGTGGAGAAATAAAGTTAGTGAGATTTCCTAAAACTGTGTGTTTTTTGTCTGGGGACAATTAATCTGGGACGGAGGGAGTAATATAATTCATTTATTAATAAATAAAATTTTATATTAAAATTTATATAATAAAAATATACTTTTATATATCTTAAGTAATAAAATTTATAAAGTTCATTTAATATCATAAAAATATAATGATAGGTATTATTAATGTAATTATATTACATGTAGTAAAATATCTTTGTATCACATATTGATTTGATAAAATATTATCGATAATAACAATAATAAGTGAAAGTTGTATTATTTTTTAATAATAATTATTACTATTCTACTAATAAAAATAACAATATTTATTTTTATTAATGATTATAATAAAATGATAATTCTAATCATGACAATCTTAATAATAGCAATACTTTTTAATATTAACCGTAATAATAATATTTTATATAAAAATAATATTTCTATTCAAAATAATAATTTTTAAATAATAATAATACTAAAATGATAATAATAATGATATTTTATAATAACAATGATATTTCTATTAAAAATGATAATTTTAATAAAAATGATGGTTTTAATATTAGTGATACTTTTAATAACAATAATGACGATAAAAATAATAAATTGATAGTTTTGATAAAAAATATATTAATTATTTTAATAATATTAATAATAATAATGATAATCATAATAATAATAATATTATTATTATTATTGATTATTAAATAAAAATAATAATAACGATAATAACGACGATAACGATAACGATAACGATAACGATAACGATAACGATAATCATTTTAACAATAATAATTTAAAATTATAGATAATTCAATTGACGATATCTTTTAATCTGTTCATTAAAACCATACAATATCTAAATGAAAAGTTTATAGTTTTTCGCCAGCTTTCCAACGACATGCATATCATATACCTTATCTCAATCGCATATGTATCAAATTCATAATTTATCATAAGTTATCTAACTAAAAAATTAAACATACAAGAATACATAAACATATATACTCGAGCACTAGTCAGGGTTACACTAATAATATATAAAAGTTAAGTTATGAGTGCTCACGTATCAATATTGAGATTCAATATTGCAGGAAAGTACGTAGACGCAACGAAGATGATAAACACCAGATTGACCTTACGAGCATACCCCTGATCCACACCCATAACCTCCATAGCTATAGCTCATAATATCCTTAGCTCTATCCCACTCAAAAAACTTATTTTGAGATCACGCGAGCAGAACCTCGTCGTAGTATTTTATGTTTAATACTAATAATAATACTAAATACTAAATACTAATACTAATAATAATAATAATAATAATAATAATAATAATAATAATAATAATAATAATAATAATAATAATAATAATAATAATAATAATAATAATAATAATATTAATAATAATAATAATAATAATAATAATAATAATAATAATAATAATAATAATAATAATAATAATAATATTAATTTAATTAATATAAGTAATACTCCGTAATAGAAAGAAGATGAAAATGAATCAGAATGAAATCGAGTTCAGTTTTTAAAGGATGTAGCCACCAACCACCTGCCATGCGATCGCATGGGAGGCAAGGGGAGAAGCCATGTGATCGCATGAGCTTCTTCTCTTGGCCACATTCGATTGTTTTCAACCTGTCGATACTTTTGTTTAATATTATTATATATAATTAATTATTTAATCTATATAATTATTTATATAATATATTATATTCACGTGCATGGTAAATTTGTAAATTTAGTTCCAATGTCTCGTACGTTGTCTCTCGACTTATGTCTCGGTTTCGGATTCTCTAACGCATTCTCATACGTTTAGAAAACTGATACTTTATGTTCCGTGTAGTGTACCTTTATACATAACAAGACTCAAATCAATGAAAAATAATCCCACTCAAAGTGTAACTTATTCATTTGAGTGTTTTGATCATTTGCTTCTTTAAATCGTCGTTTCGTTATATTTCAAAGTATTGTTAAAAATTATTTTAAATCAAAACGTTTTATGATTAAGTTAATATTATATTTCATCACCTTATAAAATATATATGTTCATTTAGAAATACAAGTTTATACATGATCGTTCCTTAATTGTCACGATTATTTATAACTAATTACGCAAAATTAACTTTAAGTGAGTGAAAAAGAAGATACTTTTATGGGATTTTGTGTTTTACAGGCATTAAAGGCGTTGGTGCGAAAGATAATACAAAATGGCGTTTAAATGGAAGATCCACATGAATTGAGAAGCAAAAACAGGAGCAGCAGAAATTGTGAAGGCGTAATTTACGCCTAAACTAGCGTAATTTACGCCAGTATGCAGATATGTCTCAGTCCAGAATTCATTTGGAGGCGTAAAAATACGCCCAGGCTAAATAACAAAGGCGTAATTTACGCCAATGTAGCCGTAATTTACGCCAATGCAAAAATCCAGATTCCGGGAAATACGAATTTTAGCTTTTGGATGAAGTTTCCTAACCCCTATTTAAGGAGAGCTCTAGGGTTACGAAAACACACTTTTTTCCAATCAGTTTTAACAGCAGTAAACCCTTCCCAACACTCAAAAACATCAATCTAATCACCATTCTTCAAGGATTCAAGTCAAGATCAAGGTGCAAACCATCATGCAAACATCAAGGATTTCATTGATTTTCACTATCACTATGCTTGACTAGTCTTCTTCTCTTTATTCCTTCCATGAACAATTGATACATGTATTCATTCATTCAAGTTTTGTGTGGTTTATGATATTATGAAACTTAAGTCTTTTGAATTGTGATGTTATGAACCGATTATTTGTTGATCAATGCAACTTTTATTGATTGTGATTGTTGCAAGTTGAATTATAGTGATTTAACATTTTGTTCTTAATCCACTTAGTGTTAAATTAGATTAGGGATAAAGACAAAGTGTTTAGGTTGCATGATTCAATCTCAAAATAGTTAGAATTGATAAACCTAAGGAAATCTTGTCTATGAGATTTGGTCAATAAATGATGAGCATAATACTTGTTTGAATTGAATGCATGTTAGATTGGGATTGTGAAGGGATAAAGGCCTTTAATTCATTGATTACAACTTTTCGTTTAGTTCACTGTTTTAGCTATTCAAGTTACATTTGCTTAGTAATTACTTCTTTAGTTTTCAATTTAGTTAATTTAGTTAATCAAACAACAAAATCTGGAAATTGCTTGCTTGTTGACCATAACTTCCCGTGGAACGAATCCTGCTTACCCTAGCTAAGTTAGAGTAATTAGGCTATTTTTGATTGACCCTTCGACATCGATCAAATTTTGGCGCCGCTGCCGGGGAGGTGTGCGCTTGATTTGCAAGCTCTTATTTTATTTGTTTTCTTGTTAAACTATAAAAAAACCATAAAAATCATAAAACCAATAAAAATCCAAAAATATTGTTTTGTTTATTCTTATTTTTGTCAGTTTTACGCTCGGTGTTCTTGTTTTTGTTGAAGTTCAGGTTAGTGTATGCAAACTCGGAGTTTGGGAGATAAAAATCTTAAACCTTTAGACCCAGAAATCGAGAAATCAGCAAAAGCTAATCGAAAAGCTACAAGAATTCTTAAGGGTTTAACAGTGGCTTCAGCATCAAGTCAATCACAGTTAGAGTCACATACAATTGTTCCACCAAACTCTCCTAAGTCAGATTCCGATACTGAAGAGGAAGTTTTTGAGCAACGAGACGATATGGCCGACCAACCAAGAGGAGTAGACACCTACTACCAACCTGGTGATTTTGAGGATCATTCACCCATTGTTTATCCTGCACCGGCAGGAGGAAACAACCGACGATTTGAGGTCCGACCTCAACTTATTTCGATCTTGCCAACCTACCGAGGTATGGCCAATGAGGAACCATATGAACACATCACTGAATTTAATGAGATATGTGCTACTAATCAGGTAAACAGTTTCACTGATGATGAGGTACGTCTTCGATTATTTCCTTACTCACTTAAGGAAAAGGCAAAAAGATGGTTTCTCTCCTTGCCCGCCCGTAGTATTAATACTTGGGCGGAAATAAAAAAATGATTTTTAGAGGAATTTTATCCCATAAGTAAAACTTCAGACATGCGTACGCAAATTAAATCCTTTAAACAATTACCAGGTGAATTATTTCATGAAGCGTACGAACGTCTGAAGGAGTTACTTAGGGCATGTCCACATCATGAGATACCCAAGTGGGAATTGGTTAAAGTTTTCTATGATAGTCTAGATTCTCAAAACAGGCAGTTTCTTTTGGCTGCTAGTAGGGGGCGTTTTTAACTCGACCTAGTGATAAAGAGTGGACCTTCTTTGAACAGTTAAGCAAGGGTTCAAAAACCCAAGCTTCGGTTAGTCGTAAACAACCTAGTACTTCCCGAGTAAACAATGTTTCCGACTCGGGAAGTTCATCTAGGAATCTAGAGCAATAATTGGATGATTTGAAAATGCTTATATTTAACAGCCCAAACCAGGGTCTTGCTTGTAATGTTTCGCAGGTTCAGGAAGTGTGTGAGATTCGTGGAGATCCTTCTCACTTTGCATACGGATGCAAAAATGGGATTCCATCGGTAAATCAGCAAATGGTGGAAGAACAAGTTAATGAGGTTCAGGGACGTAGATTTTATCCATACTCCAACACATATAACCCAGGTTGGAGAAATCATCCTAATTTCAGTTGGAGCAATAACAACGCGCTGAATGCTAACCAAGGGAACCAACTTAGACCACCAAACAACTTCCAAAATCAGGGTAATTTTCAGAATCAAGGCAACTACCAACGAAACTATCAAAATCCTTACCCTAACAACCGAAACCAAAACAATTACCAAAATCAGGGTCAAAACCAAAACCAAAACCAAAATAGTACTTCATCCAACCAACCATCTAGCTCGGATGCTAAATGGATGCGTTCATATCCGAAATGCGAAAAATGATAGAAGTGCAAAATAAGTCTATTGGTGTGTTGGCCAAGGAGATAGGTAATGTAGCGTAAAGTAAGGGAAATAGGGAACCGGGCACAATTCTAAGCTACACGGTTTTGAATCCAAATCACAAAGAGCAAGGAAAAGGGCATAGTGTTAATATGGTAGGTACCTTGAGAAGCGGAAAGAAGTATGATAATAATGTTGGTGAAAAAAAGGTAACGCAATCCGAGTCAAGTAAGTCTCCTATTGTTCTTGATGAGGAAGAGGTAAGTGAGAATGCTAACAATGGGGAGGGGGTGAAAAATACCGAACCAATCATTACTGAGACCGAGAAAGGGGAGACGGAATCAAAAACCGTCCCATTTCCCAAGGCCCTAGAGTCCCCGAACCAATTCTCTTATGGGAAAAAGGGACCTCAACAAGGGGACATGTGGGAAACTTTTAAACAGGTTAAAATAAATTTACCCCTTCTTGATGCTATTAGACAAGTCTCATCTTATGCTAAATTTTTAAAGGTTCTTTGCACTCAAAAGAGGAAGCAAAGGGCGACCTTGCCCAAAAAGGTGGAGCTAACCGAGCACCTAAGTGCGGTTGTCTCGGGTACACTTCCACCTAAGTTTAAGGATCCAGGGACCCCATTGATAGCTGTGACCGTAGGGAATGTGAATGTTAAAAAGGCGTTATTGGACTTAGGTGCTAGCATTAATATTTTACCTTTTTGTCTAGTTGACCGACTTGAATTGGGCCTAATGAAACGAACTGACATAATCATTCAATTAGCGGACTAATCAATTAAAACGCCTAGGGGGATACTAGAGGATGTGATAGTAAAAGTGGAGGATTTCTATTACCCGGTAGACTTTGTTGTTATGGATATTGAACCTAGAAATAGAGATACCCAACCCACTATAATCTTGGGACGCCCGTTCTTGGCCACCATTAATGCCCACATTAATTGTATAATGGGTGCTATGGACATATCTTTCGGTAATCGCAAGATGAGAATTAATATTTTTAATTCTCTTCATAAACCGGATGTCCATGAGTGCTATAGGGTAGATGTGATTGATGAATTAGTGGACAAACATACTTCTCACCTCATAACCGAAGACCCAGTAGAAATATTTTGCTTAGGTGATGAAGAGGATGTTGAGTGTGAAGAGGTCAAAGCGGTAGAATTAGCGGTAGCAAGTACAATGGATGCTAGGTTGCCACCATGGACTCATAAATATGAGCCACTACCTAAATCCATTGATACTAACACGAGACCTTCACTAGAGTCACCATCGACTCTTGAGTTAAAACCCTTACCGTCTCATTTGAAATATGCATTTTTGGGAACTAACGGCACTTTGCCAGTTATTATTGCTTCAGATTTGACAGGTATGCAGGAAAAGGCTTTAATGGAAGTGCCTCATAAGTATAAAGCTACAATAGGGTGGAAAATAGCTGATTTGAAAGGGATAAGTCCCTCAGTGTGTATGCATAGGATAGTTACAGATCCGGAGGTTAAACCTGCTCGTGATACACAACGCAGGTTAAACCCAAACATGCAGGAGGTGGTAAAGAAGGAAGTTCTTAAGTGGTTGGATGCAGGGATAATCTTCCCTATTTCAGACAGTCTGTGGGTGAGTCCCACGCAAACAGTACCAAAGAAAACAGGGATAACAGTGATGGAGACCGAGGAAGGTGAAAAGATCACAACTCGTCCCGTGACGGGTTAGCGGGTATGTATCGATTATCGGAAGCTAAACGCTGCAACTTCAAAGGATCACTTTCCTTTGCCATTTATTGATCAGATCATCGAAAAATTGTCAGGTCAGAAATTGTATTGCTTCTTAGATGGGTATTCGGGGTATAACCAAATACCTATTCATCCCAATGACCAAGAAAAGACGACTTTTACTTGTCCTTACGGAACCTATGCTTTTAGGTGAATGCCTTTTGGTCTATGTAATGCATCCGCGACTTTCCAAAGGTGTATGATGAGCATTTTTTCGGAATTAATAGGTGAGTCGTTAGAGATTTTTATGGATGACTTTTCGATTTTTGGCAAATCTTTTGAGTCGTGTTTGAGTATGTTAGAAAAAGTTTTGAAAAGATGTACCGAAACCAACCTGGTCCTTAGTTGGGAAAAGAGCCACTTTATGGTTAGGGAAGGGGTGGTTTTGGGACATGTTGTGTCTAAACGGGGATTCGAAGTCGATAGGGCAAAGGTGCAACTTATTTCCACCTTACCTTACCCGACCAATGTTAAGGGGGTGAGATCGTTTTTGGGACACGCGGGTTTTTATCGTAGGTTTATCAAGGACTTTAGCGTCATTTCTAAACCATTATGTAATTTATTATTAAAAGATGCACCTTTTGACTTTGATGACCAATGTAAGGAAGCTTTCAATACCCTAAAGCGTAAGTTAATCGAAGCACCCAATTTACAGTCACCCGATTGGACCAAACCTTTTGAAATAATGTGCGATGCTAGTGATTTTGCGACAGGGGCTGTTTTGGGTCAAAGAGTTGATAAAAAACCGGTAGTGATCTATTATGCTAGTAAGACGTTCTGGGATGCTCAAATTAACTATACCACAACCGAGAAAGAATTACTAGCAGTTGTGTTTGCCTTAGACAAATTTAGATCATATTTGTGGGGGTCTAAGGTAGTTGTATTTTCGGACCATAGTGCCTTAAGGCATTTGCTTGAGAAGAAAGAGTCTAAGCCTAGATTGATTAGGTGGATATTGTTGCTACAGGAATTTGATTTGGAAATAAGGGATAAAAAGGGTATAGAAAATGTGGTAGCTGACCATTTATCTAGGATACCCCCGCCACCGTTTGATCCTACTAAACCGATCCAGGAGAATTTCCCGGACGAATGTTTGTTTAGTGTTGTGCAGGTACCTTGGTTCGCTCATATTGTTAACTATTTGTTGACTAACAAGATACCGGAACATTGGAACAAACACAGGAGGGATTACTTTTTATCGCAGGTTAAGCACTATATTTGGGAGGATCCGGTTCTTTACCGAATTGGACCCGACCAAATCATTACAAGATGCGTGGTGGAGGATGAGCATAAGGACATTCTGGCTCATTGTCATACCTTTGCATGTGGAGGACATTATGGGGTAAAGAAAACCGGGTACATAGTACTCGATTCAGGTTTCTTTTGGCCTTCTATTTTTAAAGACGCGTTTGAGTATGTTAAAAATTGTGCTAGGTGTCAAAGAATGGGGGGGATATATAAGCGTAATGAAATGCCCATGAACCCAATTTTGGTTTGTGAAATCTTTGATGTTTGGGGTATTGATTTTATGGGACCTTTTCCCCCGTCTTTTGGGTTTGAATATATTTTGGTAGCTGTGGATTATGTCTCCAAGTGGGTGGAGGCTGAGGCTACGCGAACAAATGACCACAAAGTTGTCCTTAAGTTTGTTAAGAAAAACATTTTCTGTCGTCATGGTGTACCTAAGGCCATAATTAGTGATGGGGGTTCACACTTTAAGAACTCCCACTTTGCTAAACTTTTAAGGGATTATGGGGTAAATCACCGAATTGCTACGCCTTACCATCCCCAAACAAGTGGGCAAGTGGAGGTATCTAATAGGGAGTTAAAAAGAATTTTGGAAAAAACCGTAAATCCTAATCGCAAAGATTGGTCTCTAAGACTAGACGATGCGCTTTGGGCTTATCGGACAGCTTATAAAACCCCTATTGGTACTTCACCTTACCGACTTGTTTATGGAAAGGCATGTCACTTACCTGTTGAAATTGAGCATCGTGCAGAATGGGCTATTAAACAGGTGAACATGAACTTAGATGAGGCAGGAAATGCAAGGAAGTTGGAATTGACAGCACTAGAGGAACTTAGATGTGAGGCGTATGAAAGTTCAAAGATTTACAAAGAGAAAACGAAAGCTTTTCATGACAAGAAGATTAGTCGAAGGACGTTTGAAGTGGGGCAAAGTGTGTGGTTATTCAACTCTAGGTTAAAGTTATTTGCGGGTAAGTTGAGAAGTAAGTGGAAAGGTCCTTATGTGGTTACCAAGGTTACTCCGTATGGGGCAATTGAGATTAAGGATCCGAAAGGTGGGGAACCGTTCTTAGTTAATGGGCAACGATTGAAGATTGCTACTGGGTTGTTGCTTGATGATGCTAAAGTAGTTGAAACAACCCGGTTTGAACCCATGCTAAGGCAACAACTTAGGGTGATTAGAGTGAATGAACCAAGAAAAGGAGATAGTAAAGAAAGTGTTGACTCATGGCTTGATCAAAATGTTTCTATTAGCCATGTGCCCGATTTTGTTGAGTGGGAAGATGATGGGAGATTTGATGATGCGCACGAAGATGCGGTGTCCGAAGTTATTTCGGATGAATGTTTTGATGATCTTCATAAAGAGTTACCGTTGGATGAGAGTGCACGAGGTAGACCGGTAATTCTTCACCAAGAAGACGCTCCGGGGGAGATATTATTCGAGTTAAGTATCATTGGAGTATTACCTCACCTTGTTAGTAACCATCGAGAGTTTAAGGTGATAGCCGATTCGGGATCTTCCATCAACATAATGTCGTATGAGATATACAAGCAACTTTTTCATGGTGAATGTTTGTTATGTAGATTGAAGAAATCCGATGCCGAAATCACGCTTGGGAATAACACTAAATGTAGGGCACTTGGGGTAGTTCATAAGGTGATGGTTAGTGTGAAAGGTGTTTTTCTTGAGGTACCGTTCACCATTTTCGATATGCCCACGGATTATGATGTTCCATTGTTAGTAGGTCGCGGGTTCATCTCAACCGCGGGTGGTAAATTAGACCCGGCGGCAGGGTGCATTACTTTTGAAGGAGGAAATGGGACTTTTAGATTTTGTAATTCAGAAAATATGCGTTTTCCTTCAGCCTACATAGTGGAAAGAGAGTTTGATGAAGATTATTGCATGAAACTCAAAGTTGAAGAGAGTGGAGCAAGTGAAGAGGTTGTTGAGAATGTGGGTGATGACGCGATTGATATGGTTAAAAGCTGTCAAAAAGGTGAGTGTGGGGGCATTTCCCTTGATCCACACTTGGATTCCGAGAAAAGTGATGAGAATTTGAAGGAAGTTGAAAGTCTAGGTGTCAACACGGTTAAGGAGACACCAGAGGTAGATAAAGGAAAAGCGGTAGATGTAGAAGAGATTCGTAAGACGCTTGAGAGTATGTGGGGTAAGAAGAACACGGATAAATTCATGAATAATACCAAGACGTCTTTTGTTGATGACGAGGGTTGGACGATTGAAGTAGAATATGTTAAACCTAACCCGAAATGTGAATTTAAGCCTCGTATTAAATATAGAGATCCGGGTGAGTTTGCGGTTATTTGTCAATTCAAGAAGAAAGGGGCCTACCGAGCATTGCTAGATTCGGGTGCGAATGTTAACATGATGCCAACTAAAATTGCAAAAGCAATAGGCATTCGAGAGTTGGTTCGGACTAATACCAATATTCGTTTTGCTAACCAAACGGTTGATGATCCAATCGGGATTGCGGAAGATGTTCGTTTCACTATTCACAGCATTGGGTATAAGGAAGATTTCTTTATTATGGATTGTGAACCGGATGAATTCACGCCAATTATATTGGGAAGAGGATTTCTAGCAACCGCTAGGATAACTCTAGATTTTGATGTGAGGACGTTGACAATTAGAGATAAAGATAATATGCTCACGTTTGGTATGGAGGATGGATTCGGCTTTAGCAACAACGGGGCCGATGATCCGGACGAAAACTAATCCGGAAAAGGGAGTCGAGTGCACGACTCCATCAAAAATACGCACACCGTTGTAAAGTTTGTAAGTGTTTTTTTTTTTTTTTTTTGTACATGCGGGCGGGGCAAAGTACCAATTTTTGAATTTTAAAATGGGAACGATTTAAATGACTATCTCTAACTTTTTGCATTGAGGACAATGCAATGCTTAAAGTGTGGGGGGGTCAAGGTTTTTAGTCCCTAAAATGTTTTGTGAAAAGAAAACGAGAAAAACGGAAGTTTCGTGCGAAAATAAGGCGGAAATTGAAAAAATAAAAAATCCAAAAATGCTGGTATAAGGCGTAATATACGCCATTTTGGGCGTAATTTACGCCAGTGCAATGTAAAAAAATTAGTCCAAAATCGAGTTGGGGGCGTAAAAATACGCCAGGTTTTTACGGCTGAAAAAGCAAAGGCGTAATTTACGCCATGTCAGGCGTAATTTACGCCAGTTTAAAATTTCAGGCGCTGTTTTAAGGGTTTTGAACGGGTGAAAATTTATTTATTTAAACACCCACAAACACGCAGCCACAACCACGACCAAAAACCCTTTCAACCCTAATTTTTCTTCATCTTAACATCAAATCAAAGCTTGAATCATCACCAATTCATCATAACACTTCATTTAAACATCCAAATCCTTATCAAATCATACAAATTGGGTTTTAAATTGTGTTCTTGGCTAAACATCCAAATCCTAAAGTATTTCTTTATCATCCATGTTACCTAGCAAACAACCGCGGGATCTTTTTCTTTCTTTTTCTTTTCAACCTTTCTTTTCTCCATAAGAGTATATTTCCTTAAAGTTACTAGCCAAGGTCAACAAGGTCAAATGCCTAACACTATCATTCCTCACCGGCCAAGTCCAAAAACTTCAAAGAAATTTCAAATTAATCCCTAATTACTAAGGTTACTCTCATGGGTCAACATCTTGATTATAGCCTTGAAATTAAAATTTTTTAAATTTTTACCACCTAGGCCATTAAAACCATTTATAACCATTTATGTCATAAAACCTTTAAACAACAAGCATTTTTCAAGCTAAGCCAAATGTGCAAATTTCCTTCCTCCCCCCCCCCCCCCCCCCCCACACTTAAATCATGCTACGTCCTCGTATGCATGTTAAAAGGTTATGTTAGCTTAAAGTGAGGAAATTAAACAAGGAGAAAGAAAAAGAGCAATATTACCCGGGATTAAAAGCAACTTCCCAAATACCACTCGTGACAATTACACCAATCTCCTAATTCATCTCACAACATGTTTCCTTCCATCCAATTTTATTCTTACAAAACAAAAACAAAAGAAAAACATAAAATCTAACTAGCCCATTTACGGAGGGATCCCGCTTTAAACCACCCGATTCCCTCGGGTGAACGAGTTGTGTCTCGTGAGGGCTTGCAGTGAACACGCCCACAAAGTTCATTTAACTACTAAAAATAAAAATAAGAAAAATAAAAATAAAATAAAATAAAAGTGTACATGTTTATTACAGACGGAGCACAGGACCTGATAAAAATCATAGAGGCTCATTCCATTCTTGAATCAGGACCAAAAATACTCTCAAACATACTCTTCGCCAACGGTGCCATGTCAAACACCGACTTCCTCCCTTCTTCCCGAACTCTTTCCATATCCGGTGACAATGGTGTAGGTTGCTGATAGAACAATGGTGGTGCGATAGATGGTGCGGGTGGACTCACATATCCCATCTCAGGTGTAGATCCCGAAGCATAAGTAGTATAATCAATCGGCTCATAATATGGTGTAACTGGCCGATTATGCACCAAATCGTCATACTGCCGTCTTCGGTTATCCCTCTCAAACGCATCCTGCTGATATCGCTCAGTCATGTAAATCTGAGCCCTAGCTATATCCATGAGGGTACCCTGTTGCTCCTCCATTCTCGCCTACTGTTGTTCATCCACCTGAATATAACGCCTGCCCCTACTCGATCCCTCACCCTGAGGATCAAAATCCGGATCACCCCTATTCTCTACCTCATCAAACTCTCGTCTGAGCCGCTGATATGAATCATCCGTATCATACTCTTCTTCCTCTACCGGAAGATTATCATCTTCAACCCCAAAAGTATACCTTTCCAAATAAGTTGGATTCTCGATCACATAACCCGCTCCTTGCTTCATAAACTGAAACCCAGCCACATTTTCCTTAACGTGTCTCATTGTTTCCTTTTTACCCCTGGGATTATTGGAAGTCCCTCCATTTCTCCACAAGAAAAACAATAAGAAACGCATGTACTGGATTACCGCCCATTGCTTTAACTGTTGTCGACACTCCCATATCCATGTCATCATAACCAAACGCGAAGAAGGCACCATCGAATTAGTCACCATGGCGTACAACAACGGTAACTCATACGTCCGAACATAAGTGAGATCGCTTTTTCGTTGATATATGTTGTAGTGCATCACAATTGACAACATCCTCGGAATGATTCTTAGCTTACTTCTTTCCAATTCAAAATTCTCAATATCAGGTCGTTCGACATGAAACAACGTCCTTATCACATGAGCATACTGATCAGCTGGAACCTCAAACAATTCCTTTTCAGTCGGATAGTCATACGCATCTTTCCCCAGAATTCTAATTCCCGAATCATATGGAATATGGGGATGGGCTAACTGATTAAAAGTCTCCATCCGTAGCGGAATCACTGTATTACCCACTTTACCCTCCAAGATTAGTGTTTGTGGAAAATTATCCCCGGGAATCCATTTCAAAGTTGACATCCATTGAAAAACTTGATTGGGATAAGTCATCTCCCAAGAACACTCTAACGGTGCCTCCTTGAACCCCGTTTGAACCGGTTGAAGCATAGCACTCCAACCCCAATCTACAAATACCTGAAAAACCCCATACTTCCTCCACTCGCTTGAAGTTATAAACCTCTCACAAAAGGCATTCCTCAGAAGTTGGTCCTTTTTCTCAGTATACAAACGGACCTGCAAATCATACGGTAACTCGCTTAACCACCTCTTATCTTGCCACTTTTGTGCCCAGCTTTGATTACCACCACGACCTCTTTTAATTCCTCGCAACATTTTCTGCAATTACAAAACTCAACAAACTCGTTAGTACTTAACAAAACACCTCACATGTTATTGCTCAAAATATCACCTTAAAACCTTAAGCAATACATGTCATTCCTAGTCTCATGCACTAACATATCAATCTTGCCTACTTCATTTAACCACAAACACTTAATTCAACATGTTTCACATTAACATTATCACTAGTCAACCCCTTTTTCTCAAGTATTCATCACCTAATCATAGTAATCATCATGTCAACGAAAACTATAAACTTTACTAATTAACATTATTGCATCAACACTGAACAAACATCAATTTAAACATTCAACACTTGCAAACACACAATCAAATCACAAACATTATCAATTTTCTTAGTCAAAGTCAACCCTAGTCAACTACTTGAAAGCAATTAACGAGTTTTAACCCTAACTCTCAAATTAATCATGCACACAAATTAATTAACATATTTAAACACAATTAACACGAACTAGAACAAAAACAATACTTAAACATGATCAATTCGGACTAACCCTAGCACATAAACATGAAAATAGCAAAAACCCTAAATTAACAATCAAAAACAATGAAAAACACAAGAATGATGATTACCTTGATGTTTAAACACACGAATTGAAAGAATAATTGAAGAATTGAACCCACAAATCAAAACCCCCAAACTTAATTTTTAGCCAAGAACACAATTTAAAACCCAATTTGTATGATTTGATAGGGATTTGGATGTTTAAATGAAGTGTTATGACGAATTGGTGATGATTCAAGCTTTGACTTGATGTTAAGATGAAGAAAAATTAGGGTTGAAAGGGTTTTTGGTCGTGATTTGAAAAATTTTAATTTCAAGGCTAAAATCAAGATGTTGACCCATGAGATTAACCTTAGTAATTAGGGATTAATTTGAAATTTCTTTGAAGTTTTTGGACTTGGCCGGTGAGGAATGATAGTGTTAGGCATTTGACCTTGTTGACCTTGGCTAGTAACTTTAAGGAAATATACTCTTATGGAGAAAAGAAAGGTTGAAAAGAAAAAGAAAGAAAAAGATCCCGCGGTTGTATGCTAGGTAACATGGATGATAAAGAAACACTTTAGGATTTTTCTTTTTAAACCAATTCTTTTTATTTTTGCAGCCAGTCTACCCAGGTCGTTAGTACACAAATTGTGTACTAGAATCAATTAGTGACCATTAGCAGCCTAAACCTTTAGAAAAATGTAATAAAAAAAAAAGTAGAAAAAGCAAACCAACTTGCCATTCCTACCCTTGTTTTTGGTTATTGATGTTGAATTAATCCTACTTTATTTTGTTTAGATTTGGTAACGCTAGGTGACAACGCAACTCATTTTTGCTAAGACTTAATTGGTTTAAATTAGCATTGAAATTATAACTAGCTATTATGTTATAGTGTTTGTGGCTTTTTGATTAGTTTGACTCAAAGTGTTCTCCGAGGTTCCACAATGGATTCCACGATTTACTCACTAGTATGAAAGTGCATAACAATGATGATAGTCACCAATGCAACACTTGTAGAGTTTACTCTTCCCTAGGCAAAGGTCGAAAGGGGATACTTTATATCACAAGCTATGACAATGATATTCACCACACCCAACACCCATTATCCACGCTACATACATATATCTATATATCATTGTCATCATCTCCGCATATTCATCACTACATCCCAAATGTTCTCAATATGTTATATGTTGCGTGCTAGTTCATTGAAGTGATATTGATTGTGAAAAAAAAAATGAATGAAAAAATGAATGAAAAAATGAAAAGAAAAAAAAATTGTTGTGAAAAGGAGGAAGTGAAAGAGACGAATTTAAAAGAATAAAAAAGAGTAGAAGAAGAGTATGCCAAAAATTGTGAAACGAGTGCCTTATAAAGCATGGACCACTGAGGCATAAAATTCGTCTCGTTGAAGTTTAAGTTTAGAGTGTAAGATTCCTTATAACCTTGCAAAAACTATACCTTTCATGAATGCCTCGCACAAATGGGCAATGTAACCAAAACTCCACCTTACCGAGCTTGTGGTATGGGGTATTTCTAACTAGACTTAGGGGGTTCATTGGTGTCGGGACTTAGAAGGTATGCACTTAGTACTAGTGTAGACAAGGGCATGAGTTTGGCTAATTGAAAAGTTAAGGAGGACAAAGACACAAACATGTGCACAATTCTAGTTATGATTGACATTCCGATTTACTTTAATTTATCTTGGTACGAATGAGGGTCACGTTAAAATTTCTAAACCTTATAAAGTTTGATTGGTTCAACATTCGTAACCGTTTTACACCATTTTTATTTGAGTCATGGCTAACCCAATGAAATTACTCCGGATATAATTTAACCCATTTTGTGTTTCTTTTAACATGTTACTTAGATACATTTATTTTGTCGATAACAGAGTAAGTGTGGATCATGAAAGTTGTTAAGGATAATTGTTTGATTTAGTTCTAAGTTTTGATCCATATGATGAGTTGGGAAAAATGTTTGAGGTTTATGAGGATATGATCAATGGAGGAATTGTTGAAATAAGGAAATGATTTGTGATAAGAAGTTTATGATTGAAGGTATTAGAGGATAAAAGTTGTTTGAGGTTTTGAGTGATTAACCCATATCGTATTTACATCTTGATTGATAGTTAATTTTGCTTGCGAAAAATTGTTTGAATTAATACCACCTTGGTGTTATTGTCTTATAGCTAAAAACAGATTTGCTTGAGGACAAGCAAAAGCCAAGTGTGGGGGATTTGATCGTTCCTTAATTGTCACGATTATTTATAACTAATTACGCAAAATTAACTTTAAGTGAGTGAAAAAGAAGATACTTTTATGGGATTTTGTGTTTTACAGGCATTAAAGGCGTTGGTGCGAAAGATAATACAAAATGGCGTTTAAAATGGAAGATGCACATGAATTGAGAAGCAAAAACAGGAGCAGCAGAAATTGTGAAGGCGTAATTTACGCCTAAACTGGTGTAATTTACGCCAGTATGCAGATATGTCTCAGTCCAAAATTCATTTGGAGGCGTAAAAATACGCCCGGGCTAAATAACAAAGGCGTAATTTACGCCAATGTAGCCGTAATTTATGCCAATGCAAAAATCCAGATTCCGGGAAATACGAATTTTAGCTTTTGGATGAAGTTTCCTAACCCCTATTTAAGGAGAGCTCTAGGGTTATGAAAACACACTTTTTTCATCAGTTTTAGCAGCAGTAAACCCTTCCCAACACTCAAAAACATCAATCTAATCACCATTCTTCAAGGATTCAAGTCAAGATCAAGGTGCAAACCATCATGCAAACATCAAGGATTTCATTGATTTTCACTATCACTATGCTTGGCTAGTCTTCTTCTCTTTATTCCTTCCATGAACAATTGATACATGTATTCATTCATTCAAGTTTTGTGTGGTTTATGATATTATGAAACTTAAGTCTTTTGAATTGTGATGTTATGAACCGATTATTTGTTGATCAATGCAAGTTTTATTGATTGCGATTGTTGCAAGTTGAATTATAGTGATTTAATATTTTGTTCTTAATCCACTTAGTGTTAAATTAGATTAGGGATAAAGACAAAGTGTTTAGGTTGCATGATTCAATCTCAAAATAGTTAGAATTGATAAACCTAAGGACATCTTGTCTATGAGATTTGGTCAATAAATGATGAGCATAATACTTGTTTGAATTGAATGCATGTTAGATTGGGATTGTGAAGGGATAAAGGCCTTTAATTCATTGATTACAACTTTTCGTTTAGTTCACTGTTTTAGCTATTCAAGTTACATTTGCTTAGTAATTACTTCTTTAGTTTTCAATTTAGTTAATTTAGTTAATCAAACAACAAAATCTGGAAATTGCTTGCTTGTTGACCATAACTTCCCGTGGAACGAATCCTGCTTACCCTAGCTAAGTTAGAGTAATTAGGCTATTTTTGATTGACCCTTCGACATCGATCAATACATATAATATATATTTGAAATATTTATCTAATAATATAATATTTAGCTTTTCAAAACTAATTATATTTCAACGTGTAATTTAAGATCATTTACATAATAGGAATTACTAGATCATATAACATTTTTCATTTTAAAACATAACTCAGTATAGTTCATTTATGTACTAGCGTTTATTTTAATCTCTTAACATTCTAATTGACATATCTAAATATCAATCGAATCAATAAGCGAGTGTTACAATTGTTTACTTAATTAATTTGGAATCAGATATATCTAATATTCATAAACACGTTTTAAATACATGTTGCAAGTTATCTAAATATTTAACAACCAATATTCCAACTTACGTTAATTAATCAAAGATATTTTAATTAATCAAGTTCTATTATATCGAAAAATGTTGTCGTACGTTTGAAATTAAATTAAATAAATATAATAATTTGTTTTCCCAAAACTAAATATATTTAGGACTCAGTTCAAAAGGTTAAAATAATGGAAGTCATTATATCATAAAATGTTTTAGAAAAATACAATCATATATGACACATAATAAATTTCAAGTTTCTAAATCGTCGTTTGTTGGTGAAGCATAACATAAGGTTCAATGGTTAAAAATCATTTAATGTAAAACGTTCATTTACTTATCTTGTCAATATCCAACATCTAAATTACTTACCCTACACTTTCTTACTTTTACATTTAAATAAAATGAAAATTAAAATAGTTATCTTATCAAAGTCATGAGGAAAATGTTGTAAAGTATAAATTGGAAATCAAACAGGAATGTCCACTAATATTTGTCTAGTACTCGATAATCGGCATTTTGTTCTCACTTATAAATCACTTTACCATTTATTCCGAATATCGTTAAAAAGGAAAATTTTCCTAAATCAAAGTGGACCTCTCAACATAGACTCGTAATCATACAATGTATCTAATAAATCAATCATTTGATCTTATCTTCTAATTCCATCGATAAACATATTGAAACAAATACGTTCATGTAAAGTATTATACGTTTAGTACTTTGTTAATGTTTCAAGTTATAATATATATACATATACATATGATCATATCCGTTCATTTAATGGTTCGTGAATCGTCGGAATTTGGTCGAGGTTTAAATGAATGTATGAACACAGTTTAAAATTTTTGAGATTTAACTTAACAAACTTTGCTTATCGTGTCGGAAACATAAAAAGATTAAAGTTTAAATTTGGTCGAAATTTTTGGGTTGTCACATTTGGTGGGTATAGCAGGGCGACTGAAGATGTTTGACACAGTGTCACTCTGATGTTTTTATAATAAATAATATGTTTGAAATGGTTTGTAGTAATAACGTAACACCGATGATTTGTGTAATCGTATATTGTTGTATTTAATATATGATGTGTAAATCAATAAGTCTTCCATTGTGAGTGTCCTTTTAAAAAAATGTATTTGTAAAAAGTACGGTGTTATAACCCGAGACCACCATAACCTATGAACCAATACATGATTTCTAAATTGTCCCCGAACCTACCTCAACCATGTCATATTTGTTCGTTCGGTACTCGACACGTCATGCTTGGTGCCAAGATACACGGTTGTAATAATGGTGATCAAACATTAATACAATGCGTACCTTACCATTTCCACATGTCCATATAAAGTACTTTACCCTTCCTAGTGTGGCATTCACACAAAACAAAACACGCAACAACTCCTAGTATACCCGAATGACCAAAGTCCTTACGATGGACTTGATCACTCAAAATCGCCAATAACCGAACCTCTCCAACAGATTTGTCCCTAGGACACCGCACCAAAAGATATATGTATGTATGTATGTATGTATGTATGTATGTATGTATGTATGTATATGTATATATATATATATATATATATATATATATAATAGTAAATGCACATATATCACAACCGCATGTCATCCTACTACTTAAGGATTTATCATCGAATGCAACCCCAGGCGACTATCTATCGAAGGCACAAGCGCAAACACCAATTAAAGACCCACATATCCACACGTCCTAGTTAGTGTACCTATGCTAAGGAACTAACTATAATAAATCCGACCCATATTTCTACAAGTCCGCATATAATTTTACACCATCAAGTCTAAGTCTAGGCACCTATCACAAAGTCACCTAGATCCTTTAGACCATGCTCTAATACTACTTGAAACGACCCAAACCCGTTTACCGGAAAAAAATAAGAATTTTCTTAAAGGAAAAATGTGGCGCATTTTTTCCCTGGTGTGGCGCATCTCCAACTGATGCGGCGCACCAAATAGTAGATTGCAGCACATCTGCAGGCTGTTTTGTAGTCCCCAAAAGTTAGTAAGTATTTAAGTAGTTTAATGCGTACATCTAACCATAGATGTGGCACATCTTGAACTTTTACAACATTTTCACTTCAAAAATTCCATTTTTGACCCATTTGAACTAAACCAAATCACAACCAATTGTACCAAACATTTAACACTTGTTTTACCCATCAAGAACAATATTTATGAATAATACACAACCATTTCACAAAGGTGACAAATTCGACTCAATTACAATATACACGGGTTAACATATAACAACCCAACTCAATACCAAGAGCATGATCCCCAGGATTCGTTCATCCCCATCAAGGCTAAAATATCCAAGAGCTAAGTCCACCAAGCTCACAGAACTCTAATCCACCCTAGTCTAGCAACTAGGTAGCTCCACGCCAACAATACCTATAAAAAGGTAAACAACATGAGGGGTAAGCAAAGCTTAGTGAGTGCAATAGTTACATGCATGCATACATACATACATAACCTGCTTCCTTGCATAAATAAACAAAAATCTGCATAAAAGCTAGCATCACAACCGCATATAATCACAGTATAATATGCTACATAACAAACACAAACAAATATGGTTAACCATACACAATAGTGCTAGTCATCAAATGAACTTAACACTATCAAACACATGCACATGGCCACGAAGGTGCCTTGCAGATGGCACCGCCATGTACACACGAATGTAGTCGCCGAAAAGTGAAACCGTAGGTGACACTTCGCACATTCCAGTGCACCGTGTCACCGACGAAGAGTGAATGACACTCGCCACACCTCAAACTGCAATTATGGTCACGAAGAGTGAAACCTTACGGATATCACTCACCACCTTGCACCAAGTGGCCAACGAAGAGTGAACCTTACTCCCGGTGTCACTCGCCACATTACCTACAAGCAAACAACTTATATACATGCACATATAAATACTCCACTCACCTTGGAATGCAAGCACAAGCCATGTATATAATACTATCGTCACCGCATCCAAGCGAGAAATCACCTATATACACATAGGCATACAAAAGCATAAACACTTATTCTCTAAAAGTGAACCTAACACCAACAACCTTAACCAAGGGTTTCCACCTTGCTCACTAAAACCCGCCCATTTAGTCATCTATATGGACATCACCAAATTACCACTACGGGTGGTAATTTCAACCCGCACACAAACAAGTGCCACTTAACCTAATTGCACTTGACCCAAAGGACTTTACCCTTTACCAATACATGTGGTAATTCAAGCCCAACAACACCTAAAATTATTGACACTTGCACCATGCCCAAAGTTCCAAGCTATAATACTTTTTTCACTTTGCACCCAAATTACCCAAACCGGATAACTGCTTTTCCAAAGACAATCTGATCCATTTAACTTGCAAAGGTGTAAGTATAAGCTTATTCTTTGGAAAGTACACTCAAAGACCTTTTTAAAATAGAGCCGCGATTTACAAGATATTACCTTTATAAAATCATGTCTCGTGTAGTTTTTATAGTGACAAGTTTGACCACTTTTGACCAAAATTCAACTCAAGATGAACTTTAACACTTTAATTTGATCAAATTTAGTTTATACACCCTTAAGGACTCATTTTAACCACGTTTAACATCATCATCATCAACAATTTCTAGATGGAGCATTTCATCAAACACTTGGTGTGCATGACCCATTTTTGACCATCTAACACCCAAAATTGTTCTTATGAACATCCAACTCACCAATACACCATTTATCTAGTGATTAACACCCACATTATCATGACTAACTCACAAAATTTGTCATCTTAAACCTAGCCAATTATAGTTGGGTTTACACACCCAAATTACCACCAAAACCCCTAAATTCATAAGAAATGGGGTTTATACACAATCACCAACCCAAAACCTAACCTTAATTTCTCAAATTAAAACATGGAACTTAGATTAGGGTTTTATCTTGACACAAAATTGAGCTCATAACTGAAACTTTGAAGCTTGACACCTAAATGGGTTGAAATTGCATCATCTTCAAACTTGAAACTCCACTTTCTCACGCTACTCTCTCACTAGGTTAGAGAGAGTGTTCTTGAATTTTTAAAGTGATAAAAATAAGGTCTAGATCAGTTCCTGTGGTTAAAACCCGTATACATACAAAATTGCACATAAACCCCTCAAGTTTCCCATTATCAAAAACTACCAGAATCTGTCCATGCCCAAATGTGGCGCGTATTTATGCCCAAATGCGGCGCATTTGGCCACTTACCAACATATATTTTTTTATAAAATTGTTCGGGCATGAGTTAAGGTCATCTGGCTTTTGAAATGCCTCAATCCGAGTTCGTACGAGAGAGTTATGGCCTAAATGGTGAAGGTGCGCATAACCTCACAATGTACCCATAATTTTACATGTTTAACTCCCGACACTCTAATCACTATAAGCCCATACCGAATTCATCGTCAGTTTACCCCGTCAGTCCCTGTTGGCTCTAACTGGCAAAAGTTGACGGCCGTTAATAAGGCGTCAGTTTTGGTCGTTAGAGGGCGTTAGTTTCCCATCCGACGAAAAAAAATGTCAGTTTGACGTGGCGAAAAATGATTTGTCAAATGCTGACGACGTGGGTTGAAATGTCCCGTTCATATGGATTATAAACGTTTCATATTAATTGATTTCGTTGCGAGGTTTTGACCTCTATATGAGACGTTTTTCAAAGACTGCATTCGATGTTTTTATAAAAAAAACAAGCCATAACCTTTATTTTATTGATAAAGGTTTAAAAACATAACTTAGATTATCAAGTAATGATAATCTACAATATAACGTTTACACACGACCATTACATAACAGTTTACAACAATATTATACAACAATTTATTTTCCAAATGCAGTTTTTAAACAATATTATACAAGCATGCTGACTCCAAATCTTGTCCTTAATTTAACATGCAACAGCAGAAGCTCTTTATAATCACCTGAGAATAAACATGCTTTAAACGTCAACAAAAATGTTGGTGAGTTATAGGTTTAACCTATATATTTATCAAATCATAAAAATAGGCCACAAGATTTCATTTCTCATAAATAGCCATCGGTATAAAAATCATTCATATGTTTGAACACCTGGTAACCGACATTAACAAAATGCATCTAGAATATCCCCAAAACAGAACCACTCGTCTGTAGAGAAAAATCGAAGTACTAAAGCAGTTCCAATTCTCTGATTGGGGCGTGTCAAAGCCCGTAGATCTACCTTTAGGATTCGTATCAATTAGTGGCAATTATAATAAACACTAATTCATGGGCTACCAAGTTCAACAAGGGTGATATCCGGTATAGCATTTCAACATAGAATGTAGTTTCAATTACTTGTGCCTATTTTGTAAAACATTTATAAAACTGCATGTATACTCATCCCAAAAAGATATTAGATAATAAAATTGGGACTATAACTCACTTTCACAGATTTTTAATTCGTCGAGAATTAGACTTGGCCACAGGACGATTCACGAACCTATAACAAATATATACATATATATCAAAGTATGATCGAAATATATTCACAACATATTTTATTACGTTTTAACGATTTAAATTTGTTAAGTTAACATTCCAACGTTAGTAGTCCACAATTAGTTGTCCACAATTAGTAGTACAGAAATAAATCAATATATATTATCTCGAATCAATCCACGGCACAGTGTATACAAGTCTCAGACTCGATCACAACTCAAGGTATATATATTATTTTGGAATCAACCTCAACCCTGAATAGCTAACTCGAGCATTACCGCATATAGAGTGTCTATGGTTATTCCAAATAATATATATAGATGACGTCGATATGATATGTCAAAACATTGTTATGTGTCTATGGTCTATCAAGATTACATAATATATGTTATATTACATGTATAATACAATATAAGTTAGTTAAGTTATGGTTAGTATAGATTTGTTATAAAATTTTCGTAGCTAAACTAGTAAATCTAACAAATTTTGTTTTACCTATAATTTCTTCGTTATAAATCCGTTTTGAGTGAATAAAGTTGCTATGGTTTCATAATGAACTGAAATTTATGAAACTAAAAAGAAAAAGTATAAGTTTATAGTCAGAAATACAGGTTACAAGTCATTTTTGAAAGAGGTAGTCATTTCTGCCGAAAGAACGACATCTTGATGACCATTTTGAAAGAAAAAAAAAACATACTTCCACATTGAGTTTAACCATGATTTTTGGATATAGCATCATGTTCATATGAAATATCATTTTTCCAGAAAAGAAACTTCAAATTCAAAGATTAAGATAGTTTTTATTTTTCCAACCCAAAACAGCCCCCGGTTTTACTACAACGGCGTATGTCCGGTTTTACAGTGTTCTTCGTGTTTCCAGGTTGTAAATCATTATGTTAGCATATCATATAGATATAGAATATGTATTTAGTTGATTTTAAAAGTTAAGTTAGAAGGATTAACTTTGTTTGCAAACAAGTTTAGAATTAACTAAACTATGTTCTAGTGATTACAAGTTTAAATCTTCGAATAAGATAGTTATATATATATGAATCGAATGATGTTATGAACATCATTACTACCTCAAGTATAGTAGGTAATGTAGTGACCCGAACTTTTCCATATTTATATATATATTAAATGAAATTGTTATTTACATGATTAAGTGTTTCCAACAAGTTAAGCAATCAAACTTGTTAAGACTTGATTAATTGAAATAGGTTTCATATAGACAATTGACCACCCAAGTTGACCGGTGATTCACGAACGTTAAAACTTGTAAAAACTATAAGATAACATATATATGGTTATATATATAGTTAACATGATTTTATTATAAGTATGTATCTCATTAGGTATTTTAACAATGAGTTATATACATAAAAATGAGACTATTAATTTAAGAAACTCGAAAACGATATATATCACGATTATCGTTATAACAACGTCTTACTAGGTACATATGAATCATATTAAGATATTGATACACTTGGTTAATTATGTTAAATGATAAGTAAATATATTATTAAGTGTATTAACAATGAAATACATATGTAAAAAAAAGACTACTAACTTAATGATTTCGAAACGAGACATATATGTAACGATTATCGTTGTAACGACATTTAACTGTATATATATCATACTAAGATATATTATATATCATAATATCATGATAATATAATAATTTAACATCTCATTTGTTATAATAAACAATGGGTTAACAACATTCAACAAGATCGTTAACCTAAAGGTTTCAAAACAACATTTACATGTAACGACTAACGATGACTTAACGACTCAGTTAAAATGTATATACATGTAGTGTTTTAATATGTATTCATACACTTTTGAAAGACTTCAAGACACTTATCAAAATATTTCTACTTAACAAAAATGCTTACAATTACATCCTCGTTCAGTTTCATCAACAATTCTACTCGTATGCACCCGTATTCGTACTCGTACAATACACAGCTTTTAGATGTATGTACTATTGGTATATACACTGCAATGATCAACTCTTAGCAGCCCATGTGAGTCACCTAACACATGTGGGAACCATCATTTGGCAACTAGCATGAAATATCTCATAAAATTACAAAAATATGAGTAATCATTCATGACTTATTTACATGGAAACAAAATTACATATCCTTTATATCTAATCCATACACCAACGACCAAAAACACCTACAAACACTTTAATTCTTCATCTAATTGATCTCTCTCAAGTTCTATCTTGAAGTTCTAAGTGTTCTTCATAAATTCCAAAAGTTCTAGTTTCATAAAATCAAGAATACTTCCAAGATTGTAAGTTTACCTCCAAGTTTTCTAAATCCATTCCAAGTAATCATCCAAGATCAAGAAACCTTTGTTACTTACAGTAGGTTATCTTTCTAATACAAGGTAATAATCATATTCAAACTTTAATTCAATTTCTATAACTATAACAATCTTATTTCGAGTGGAAATCTTACTTGAAATTGTTTTCGTGTCATGATTCTGCTTCAAGAACTTTCAAGCCATCCAAGGATCCTTTGAAGCTAGATCTATTTTTCTCATTTCCAATAAGTTTATCCAAGGAACTTTAGGTAGTAATGATGTTCATAACATCATTTGATTCATACATATAGAGCTATCTTATTCGAAGGTTTAAACTTGTAATCACTAGAACATAGTTTAGTTAATTCTAAACTTGTTCGCAAATAATAGTTAATCCTTCTAAATTTACTTTTAAAATCAACTAAACACATGTTCTATATCTATATGATATGCTAACTTAATGATTTAAAACCTGGAAACACGAAAAACACCGTAAAATTGGATTTACGCCGTCGTAGTAACACCGCGGGCTGTTTTGGGTTAGTTAATTAAAAACTATGATAAACTTTGATTTAAAAGTTGTTATTCTGGGAAAATGATTTTTATTATGAACATGAAACTATATCCAAAAATTATGGTTAAACTCAAAGTGGAAGTATGTTTTCTAAAATGGTCATCTAAACGTCGTTCTTTCGACTGGAATGACTACCTTTACAAAAATGACTTGTAACTTATTTTTCTGACTATAAACCTATACTTTTTCTGTTTAGATTCATAAAATAAAGTTCAATATGAAACCATAGCAATTTGATTCACTCAAAACGGATTTAAAATGAAGAAGTTATGGGTAAAACAAGATTGGATAATTTTTCTCATTTTAGCTACGTGAAAATTGGTAAAAAAATCTATTCCAACCATAACTTAATCAACTTGTATTGTATATTATGTAATCTTGAGATACCATAGACACGTATACAATGTTTCGACCTATCATGTCGACACATCTATATATATTACGGAACAACCATAGACACTCTATATGTGAATGTTGGAGTTACCTATACATGGTTGAGGTTGATTCCAAAATATATATAGTTTGAGTTGTGATCAATACTGAGATACGTATACACTGGGTCGTGGATTGATTCAAGATAATATTTATCGATTTATTTCTGTACATCTAACTGTGGACAACTAGTTGTAGGTTACTAACGAGGACAGCTGACTTAATAAACTTAAAACATCAAAATATATTAAAAGTGTTGTAAATATATTTTGAACATACTTTGATATATATGTATATATTGTTATAGGTTCGTGAATCAACCAGTGGCCAAGTCTTACTTCCCGACGAAGTAAAAATCTGTGATAGTGAGTTATAGTCCCACTTTTAAAATCTAATATTTTTGGGATGAGAATACATGCAGGTTTTATAAATGATTTACAAAATAGACACAAGTACGTGAAACTACATTCTATGGTTGAATTATCGAAATCGAATATGCCCCTTTTTATTAAGTCTGGTAATCTAAAAATTAGGGAACAGACACCCTAATTGACGCGAATCCTAAAGATAGATCTATTGGGCCTAACAAACCCCATCCAAAGTACCGGATGCTTTAGTACTTCGAAATTTATATCATATCCGAAGGGTGTCCCGGAATGATGGGGATATTCTTATATATGCATCTTGTTAATGTCGATTACCAGGTGTTCACCATATGAATGATTTTTATCTCTATGTACGGGATGTGTATTGAAATACGAAATCTTGTGGTCTATTGTTACGATTTGATATATATAGGTTAAACCTATAACTCACCAACATTTTTGTTGACGTTTAAAGCATGTTTATTCTCAGGTGAATACTAAGAGCTTCCGCTGTTGCATACTAAAATAAGGACAAGATTTGGAGTCCATGTTTGTATGATATTGTGTAAAAACTGCATTCATGAAACTGATTTTGATGTAACATATTTGTATTGTAAACCATTATGTAATGGTCGTGTGTAAATAGGATACTTTAGATTATCATTATTTGATAATCTACGTAAAGCTTTTTAGACCTTTATTTATGAAATAAAGGTTATGGTTTGTTTTAAAAATGAATGCAGTCTTTGAAAAACGTCTCATATAGAGGTCAAAACCTCGCAACGAAATCAATTAATATGGAACATTTTTAATCAATAAGAACGGGACATTTCAGTTGGTATCCGAGCGTTGGTCTTAGAGAACTAGAATTTTGCATTAGTGTGTCTTATCAAATTTGTTAGGATGCATTAGTGAGTCTGGACTTCGACCGTGTTTACTTGAAAAATGATTGCTTAACAAATTTTGTTGGAAACTATATATTTTTAACATGTGAATATTATGTGATATATTAATCTCTTAACGTGTTTGATATTATGTGATAGATGTCTACCTCTAATACAAGTCCCATTGACTCACCTAATAATAATGAAGAGTCAAATGTAATTTGGAATGATTCGTGGACTGATTCACAAGTTCCTGAAGAGGAACCGGAAGAAGAATCGGAACCGGAAGAGGAGGAACCGGAAGAAGAAATAGAACCGGTGGGGGAATAATAAAACGGTTAAGTAAAAGAAAATCCTCAACCAACCGACCAAGGTAAATTATGGTCAACGGTGTTTCCGCCAAGGAAGCAAAATATTGGGAGGATTACCAATTCTATGATGAATCGGATCCCGACGAGGATTCCGATGATGTTATAGAAATTACCCCAACTGAATTTAAAAAGGCAAAAGAGAACAATAAGGGAAAGGGCATAAAAATAGAGAAATCTGATTCCAACCCTGATGAACTTTATATGTATCGTCAACACCCGTATTTCTTAAGTTGTAACAATAACCCGGGAACCTCTAAACCACCAGGTTTTTCTAGACCAATGTGGAAAACGACGGCTCGTATTAGGGGAACATCATATATCCCTAAAAACTTAGCAAAAAGAACCAAGTTCGAAAAAGAAGAAACGAGTGAGTCGGAATAAGATAGTTGTATTTGTACGGTGTAATATATGTAATATAGTGTGCTTATGCTTTACGATATATGTAAAAATTGCTTGTATTAATAAGTATCTTTTATGAATCTAACTCTTGTCTATTTTATAGTATAAAAACACAAAATGGATAGACAACCCAATATTTTTGAAGACTTACCCGGAGACATAATTGATGAAATCTTGTCTAGAGTTGGTCAAAATTCCTCGGCACAACTATTTATGGCAAAATCAGTTTGTAAGACATTCGAAGAACGTTCCAAGAATGCCTTGGTTTATAAAAGGCTTTCGTTTGAAAGATGGGGGATATCACATTGGGAACCCATAAGTTACGATGTGTTTACTTTGACGCATATATTGAGGGGAACCCAAATGCTATTTTACGCAACGAGTTAAGAAATTATTTTGACTCAATGTATCCGAATATAGGACTTCATGATTTAGAAAAAGCGGCTAACATGCAACATAAAGAAGCATGTTATGCTTATGGATTAGTAATGTTCGCTTCTCACCAAAGTGAGAAAAAGAACATCAGGCTAAAACTATTAAACAAAACGTTCCCACAAGTGACGGAGTCGGTAATTGGGGTAAGAAATGAGGTTTTTAGGTTATTACGAGTCTGTTGGTCATTACATAACCTTCGTCCTTTTGACGACGTTACAACACGTTGTCATACTATCGGTCACAACGGTTACGTTCCATAAGACCAAGGATGGGAAGTGGTATTAGTAAAACCAGAATGCATGACTTGTTTCTGGACGTATGAATTACGTGTCTTTGTTGCCTTTGCAGAACGCCTTATTTATTAACTAGAATTATCTTCGCAACTACTTTGTATCAAAGTTTTATGTGCTATATTTCATGCTATATGTAAAAAAAGCGGTATTGTAAGTTTGCAAGTTATTGTATAAAGGTTTGAATATGATATTTTTTTTTTTGTGATTAGTTTTTCATATAGAATTGTAGTAGTTGAAATGGTATGTTAGCTACTAAGTATGAACTTAACGGGTAGGTACTACCCGAATTAAAGAGTATAAAACGCTAATATGAAGAAAGAGCTTTTATAAATAAGTTCATATTAAGCTACGAAATACTATTGACTACTCTTGATATTCTATATGATTAACTCGTTTCATTTGACTATTTTGAAGGAAATGGCGCCGACTACTCGACACACCTTGAATATGAGTGAACAGGAATTTAGTGCCTTTCTTGCTTCAAACATAGCCGCAGTACAGGTTGCGCTACATATCAACAATAACCTTGGATCTAGCAGTACAGGAAATCGTGTAGGATGCACCTACCAAGAATTCACTGCCTGCAAACCTTTGGAATTTGATGGAACCGAAGGACCGATCGGATTGAAACGGTGGACCGAGAAGGTCGAATCGGTGTTTGCCATAAGTAAGTATACTGAAGAGGACAAAGTGAAGTATGCTACGCATACCTTCACAGGTACTGCGTTAACATGGTGGAATACCTATCTAGAGCAAGTGGGACAAGATGATGCTTACGCACTACCGTGGTCAGCATTCAAGCACTTGATGATCGAGAAGTACCGTCCCAGAACTGAGGTCAATAAGCTCAAGACAGAACTTTGAGGGTTACGAACCCAAGGATTTGATATTACCACGTACGAAAGATGATTCACAGAATTGTGCCTATTGTGTCCGGGAGCATTCGAAGATGAGGAAGAGAAGATCGACGCGTTTGTGAAAGGATTACCGAAAAGAATCGAAGAAGATATAAGTTCACACTAGCCCGCCTCCATACAACAGGTATGTAGAATGGCTTACAAACTAGTGAACCAGATTGAGGAAAGAATTAAAGAACAAACGGCTGAAGAGGCCAATGTGAAGCAAGTCAAAAGAAAGTGGGAGGAAAACGGTGATAAGAATCACCAATACAACAACAACAGCAATTACAACAATAATCGCAACAACTATTCCATCAATCACAACTACAACAAATGGCCCAACAACAACAACAACAACAACAACAACAACAACAACAACAACAACAACAACAACTACTACAACAATCATCCCAATAACAATAACAACCGCAACAACAACAACAATCAGAAGCAGCTATGCCAAAGGTGTGAAAAGTATCACTCGGGGTTTTGCACCAAATTTTGCAACAAGTGTAAAAGAAATGGTCATAGCGCGGCGAAATGTGAGGTCTACGGACTAGGGGTTAACAGAACGAAAGGAACAAATGGTGTCGGAACGAGTAATGGCGGAGCAAGTAGTGTCGGAGCAAGTTATGACAATGTAGTTTGTTATAAATGTGGAAAACCGGGCCACATTATTAGAAATTGCCCGAACCAGGAGAACACGAATTGACAAGGCTGCGGAAGAGTTTTCAATATTAATGCGGCAGAGGCACAGGAAGACCCGGAGCTTGTTACGGGTACGTTTCTTATTGACAATAAATCTGCTTAATTTTTATTTGATTCGGGTGCGGATAGAAGCTATATGAGTAGAGATTTTTGTGCTAAATTAAGTTGTCCATTGACACCTTTGGATAGTTAATTTTTACTCGAATTAGCAAATGGTAAATTAATTTCAGCAGATAATATATGTCAGAATCGAGAAATTAAACTGGTTAGCGAAACATTTAAGATTGACTTGATACCAGTAGAGTTAGGGAGTTTTGATGTGATAATTGGTATGGACTGGATGAAAGAAGTGAAAGCAGAGATCGTTTGTTACAAAAATGCAATTCGCATTATACGAGAAAAAGGAAAACCCTTAATGGTGTACGGAGAAAAGGGCAACACGAAGCTATATCTTATTAGTAATTTGAAGGCACAAAAACTAATAAGAAAAGGTTGCAATGTTGTTCTAGCACACGTCGAGAAAGTACAAACTGAAGAAAAGAGCATCAATGATGTTTCCGTCGCAAAAGAATTTCCCGATGTATTTCCGAAAAAATTACCGGGATTACCCCCACATCGATCCGTTGAATTTCAAATAGATCTTGTACCAGGAGCTGCACCAATAGCTCGTGCTCCTTACAGACTCGCACCCAGCGAGATGAAAGAACTGCAAAGCCAATTACAAGAACTTTTAGAGCGTGGTTTCATTCGACCAAGCACATCACTGTGGGGAGCTCCTGTTTTGTTTGTCAAGAAGAAAGATGGTACATTCAGGTTGTGTATCGACTACCGAGAGTTGAACAAACTTACCATCAAGAACCGCTACCCACTACCGAGAATCGACGACTTATTTGATCAACTACAAGGCTCGTCTGTTTATTCAAAGATTGACTTACGTTCCGGTTATCATCAAATGCGGGTGAAAGAAGATGATATTCCAAAGACTGCTTTCAGAACACGTTACGGTCATTATGAGTTTATGGTCATGTCATTTGGTTTAACTAATGCACCAGCTGTGTTCATGGACCTTATGAACCGAGTGTGTGGACCATACCTTGACAAGTTTGTCATTGTTTTCATTGATGACATACTTATTTACTCAAAGAATGACCAAGAACACGGTGAACATTTGAGAAAGGTGTTAGAAGTATTGAGGAAGGAAGAATTGTACGCTAAATTTTCAAAGTGTGCATTTTGGTTGGAAGAAGTTCAATTCCTCGGTCACATAGTGAACAAAGAAGGTATTAAGGTGGATCCGGCAAAGATAGAAACTGTTGAAAAGTGGGAAACCCCGAAAACTCCGAAACACATACGCCAGTTTTTAGGACTAGCTGTTTACTACAGAAGGTTCATCCAAGACTTTTCCAGAATAGCAAAACCCTTAACTGCATTAATGCATAAAGGGAAGAAATTTGAATGGAAGGATGAACAAGAGAAAGCGTTTCAGTTATTGAAGAAAAAGCTAACTACGGCACCTATATTGTCATTGCGTGAAGGGAATGATGATTTTGTGATTTATTGTGACGCATCAAGGCAAGGTCTCGGTTGTGTATTAATGCAACGAACGAAGGTGATTGCTTATGCGTCTAGACAATTGAAGATTCACGAACAAAATTATACGACGCATGATTTGGAATTAGGCGCGGTTGTTTTTGCATTAAAGACTTGGAGGCACTACTTATATGGGGTTAAAAGTATTATATATACCGACCACAAAAGTCTTCAACACATATTTAATCAGAAACAACTGAATATGAGGCAGCATAGGTGGATTGAATTGTTGAATGATTACGACTTTGAGATTCGTTACCACCCGGGGAAGGCAAATGTGGTAGCCGACGCCTTGAGCAGAAAGGACAGAGAACCCATTCGAGTAAAATCTATGAATATAATGATTCACACTAACCTTACTACTCAAATAAAGGAGGCGCAACAAGGAGTTTTAAAAGAGGGAAATTTAAAGGATGAAATACCCAAAGGATCGGAGAAGCATCTTAATATTCGGGAAGACGGAACCCGGTATAGGGCTGAAAGAATTTGGGTACCAAAATTTGGAGATATGAGAGAAATGGTACTTAGAGAAGCTCATAAAACCAGATACTCAATACATCCTGGAATGGGGAAGATGTACAAGGATCTTAAGAAACATTTTTGGTGGCCAGGTATGAAAGCTGATATTGCTAAATATGTAGGAGAATGTTTGACGTATTCTAAGGTCAAAGCTGAACATCAGAAACCATCAGGTCTACTACAACAACCTGAAATCCCGGAATGGAAATGGGAAAACATTACCATGGATTTCATTACTAAATTGCCAAGGACTGCAAGTGGTTATGATACTATTTGGGTAATAGTTGATCGTCTCACCAAGTCAGCACACTTCCGGCCAATAAGAGAAGAGGACAAGATGGAGAAGTTAGCACGACTGTATTTGAAGTAAGTCGTCTCCAGACATGGAATACCAATCTCTATTATCTCTGATAGGGATGGCAGATTTATTTCAAGATTCTGGCAGACATTACAGCAAGCATTGGGAACTCGTCTAGACATGAGTACTGCCTATCATCCACAAACTGATGGGCAGAGCGAAAGGACGATACAAACACTTGAAGACATGCTACGAGCTTGTGTTATTGATTTCGGAAACAGTTGGGATCGACATCTACCGTTAGCAGAATTTTCCTACAACAACAGCTACCATTCAAGCATTGAGATGGCGCCGTTTGAAGCACTTTATGGTAGAAAGTGCAGTTCTCCGATTTGTTGGAGTGAAGTGGGGGATAGACAGATTACGGGTCCGGAGATAATACAAGAAACTACCGAGAAAATCATCCAAATTCAACGAAGATTGAAAACCGCCCAGAGTCGACAAAAGAGCTACGCGGACAGTAAAAGAAAAGATATAGAGTTTGAAATTGGAGAAATGGTCATGCTTAAGGTTTCACCTTGGAAAGGCGTTGTTCGATTTGGTAAACGGGGGAAACTAAATCCAAGGTACATTGGACCATTCAAGATTATAGATCGTGTCGGACCAGTAGCTTACCAACTGGAGCTACCTTAACAACTTGCGGCTGTACATAACACTTTCCACGTCTCAAATTTGAAGAAATGTTTTGCTAAAGAAGATCTCACTATTCCGTTGGACGAAATCCAAATCAATGAAAAACTTCAATTCATTGAAGAACCCGTCGAAATAATGGATCGTGAGGTTAAGAGACTTAAACAAAACAAGATACTGATTGTTAAGGTTCGATGGAATGCTCGTAGAGGACCCGAGTTCACCTGGGAGCGTGAATATCAAATGAAGAAGAAATACCCGCATTTATTTCCAGAAGATACGTCAACACCTCCAACTGCTTAAAATTTTGGGATGAAATTTATTTAACGGGTAGGTACTGTAGTGACCCGAACTTTTCCATATTTATATATATATTAAATGAAATTGTTATTTACATGATTTAGTGTTTCTAACATGTTAAGCAATCAAACTTGTTAAGACTTGATTAATTGAAATAGTTTTCATATAGACAATTGACCACCCAAGTTGACCGGTGATTCACGAACGTTTAAACTTGTAAAAACTATACGATGGCATATATATGGTTATATATATAGTTAACATGATTTTATTATAAGTATGTATCTCATTAGGTATTTTAACAATGAGTTATATACAGAAAAATGAGACTATTAATTTAAGAAACTCGAAAACGATATATATAACGATTATCGTTATAACAACGTCTTACTAGATACATATGAATCATATTAAGATATTGATACACTTGGTTAATTATGTTAAATGATAAGTAAATATATTATTAAGTGTATTAACAATGAAATACATATGTAAAAATAAGACTACTAACTTAATGATTTCGAAACGAGACATATATGTAACGATTATCGTTGTAACGACATTTAACTGTATATATATCATACTAAGATATATTATATATCATAATATCATGATAATATAACAATATAACATCTCATTTGTTATAATAAACAATGGGTTAACAACATTCAACAAGATCGTTAACCTAAAGGTTTCAAAACAACATTTACATGTAACGACTAACGATGACTTAACGACTCAGTTAAAATGTATATACATGTAGTGTTTTAATATGTATTCATACACTTTTGAAAGACTTCAAGACACTTATCAAAATACTTCTACTTAACAAAAATGCTTACAATTATATCCTCGTTCAGTTTCATCAACAATTCTACTCGTATGCACTCGTATTCGTACTCGTACAATACACAGCTTTTAGATGTATGTACTATTGGTATATACACTCCAATGATCAGCTCTTAGCAGCCCATATGAGTCACCTAACACATGTGGGAACCATCATTTGGCAAATAGCATGAAATATCTCATAAAATTACAAAAATATGAGTAATCATTCATGACTTATTTACATCAAAACAAAATTACATATCCTTTATATCTAATCCATACACCAACGACCAAAAACACCTACAAACACTTTCATTCTTCAATTTTCTTCATCTAATTGATCTCTCTCAAGTTCTATCTTCAACTTCTAAGTGTTCTTCATAAATTCCAAAAGTTCTAGTTTCATAAAATCAAGAATACTTCCAAGATTGTAAGTTTACTTCCAAGTTTTCTAAATCCATTCCAAGTAATCATCCAAGATCAAGAAACCTTTGGTACTTATAGTAGGTTATCTTTCTAATACAAGGTAATAATCATATTCAAACTTTAATTCAATTTCTGTAACTATAACAATCTTATTTCGAGTGGAAATCTTACTTGAAATTGTTTTCGTGTCATGATTCTGATTCAAGAACTTTCAAGCCATCCAAGGATCCTTTGAAGCTAGATCTATTTTTCTCATTTCCAGTAGGTTTATCCAAGGAACTTGAGGTAGTAATGATGTTCATAACATCATTCGATTCATACATATAGAGCTATCTTATTCGAAGGTTTAAACTTGTAATCACTAGAACATAGTTTAGTTAATTCTAAACTTGTTCGCAAATAAAAGTTAATCCTTCTAACTTGACTTTTAAAATCAACTAAACACATGTTCTATATCTATATGATATGCTAACTTAATGATTTAAAACCTGGAAACACGAAAAACACCGTAAAATCGGATTTACGCCGTCGTAGTAACACCGCGGGCTGTTTTGGGTTAGTTAATTAAAAACTATGATAAACTTTGATTTAAAAGTTGTTATACTTGGAAAATGATTTTTATTATGAACATGAAACTATATCCAAAAATTATGGTTAAACTCAAAGTGGAAGTATGTTTTCTAAAATGGTCATCTAGACGTCGTTCTTTCGACTGAAATGACTACCTTTAAAAAACCGACTTGTAACTTATTTTTCCGATTATAAACCTATAATTTTTCTGTTTAGATTCATAAAATAGAGTTCAATATGAAACCATAGCAATTTGATTCACTCAAAACGGATTTAAAATGAAGAAGTTATGGGTAAAACAAGATTGGATTATTTTTCTCATTTTAGCTACGTGAAAATTGGTAACAAATCTATTCCAACCATAACTTAATCAACTTGTATTGTATATTATGTAATCTTGAGATACGATAGACACGTATACAATGTTTCGACCTATCATGTCGACACATCTATATATATTTCGGAACAACCATAGACACTTTATATGTGAATGTTGGAGTTAGCTATACAGGGTTGAGGTTGATTCCAAAATATATATAGTTTGAGTTGTGATCAATACTGAGATACGTATACACTGGGTAGTGGATTGATTCAAGATAATATTTATCGATTTATTTCTGTACATTTAACTGTGGACAACTAGTTGTAGGTTACTAACGAGGACATCTGACTTAATAAACTTAAAACATCAAAATATATTAAAAGTGTTGTAAATATATTTTGAACATACTTTGATATATATGTATATATTGTTATAGGTTCGTGAATCAACCAGTGGCCAAGTCTTACTTCCCGACGAAGTAAAAATCTGTGAAAGTGAGTTATAGTCCCACTTTTAAAATCTAATATTTTTGGGATGAGAATACATGCAGGTTTTATAAATGATTTACAAAATAGACACAAGTACGTGAAACTACATTCTATGGTTGAATTATCAAAATCGAATATGCCCCTTTTTATTAAGTCTGGTAATCTAAGAATTAGGGAACAGACACCCTAATTGACGCGAATCCTAAAGATAGGTCTATTGGGCCTAACAAACCCCATCCAAAGTACCGGATGCTTTAGTACTTTAAAATTTATATCATATCCGAAGGGTGTCCCGGAATGATGGGGATATTCTTATATATGCATCTTGTTAATGTCGATTACCAGGTGTTCACCATATGAATGATTTTTATCTCTACGTATGGGATGTGTATTGAAATACGAAATCTTGTGGTCTATTGTTACGATTTGATATATATAGGTTAAACCTATAACTCACCAACATTTTTGTTGACGTTTAAAGCATGTTTATTCTCAGGTGAATATTAAGAGCTTCCGCTGTTGCATACTAAAATAAGGACAAGATTTGGAGTTCAAGTTTGTATGATATTGTGTAAAAACTGCATTCAAGAAACTGATTTCGATGTAACATATTTGTATTGTAAACCATTATGTAATGGTCGTGTGTAAACAGGATATTTTAGATTATCATTATTTGATAATCTACATAAAGCTTTTTAAACCTTTATTTATGAAATAAAGGTTATGGTTTGTTTTAAAAATAAATACAGTCTTTGAAAAACGTCTCATATAGAGGTCAAAACCTCGCAACGAAATTAATTAATATGGAACGTTTTTAATCAATAAGAACGGTACATTTTAGGTAAAGCTACTGGAAATGACAAGAAATGATCTAGAGCTTCAAAGGATCTTGGATGGCTTGAAAGTTCTTGAAGTAGAATCATGACACAAAAACAAGTTCAAGTAAGATTTCTACTTGAATTAAGATAGTTATAGTTATAGAAATCGAATCAAAGTTTGAATATGAATATTACCTTGATTTAAAAAGATAACCTACTGTAAATAACAAAGGTTTCTTGATCTTATATGATTACTTAGAATGGATTTGAAAGCTTGGAAATAGAGTTGCAAACTTGAAAGTATTCTTGAAGTGTTCTTGAGTAGTTGTTTTGTAGGTTGATCAAAGGTTGGATTTATGAGCTAGATTGATATAGATTTTGTTAAATATGATGAAGAACACTTAGAACATCATCATAGAACAAGAGAGAGATCAAATGGATGAAATAAAATTGCAAAATGAAAGTGTGTGGGATGGTGATCAAAACGTGAATGGGGTGTCCATTTAAGCAAGTTGTAGTTTGAATTTTAGTGTAATAATTCATGCTAGTTGCCAAATGATGGTTCTACTTGTTTATTTACTAAATGAGGGCTGCTAAGAGCTAATCATTGAAGTGTATATACCAATAATATATACATATAGGAGCTGTGTATTGTACGAGTACGAATACGGGTGCATGCGAGTAGAATTGATGATGAAAATGAATGAGAATGCAATTGTAAGCATTTTTGTTAAGTAGAAGTACTTTGATATGTGTCATGAAGTCTTTCAAAAGTGTGCTAATACATCTTAATGCACTATTTGTATATGCATTTTAACTGAGTCGTTAAGTCATCGTTAGTCGTTACATGTACATGTTGTTTCAGAACCTTTAAGTTAACGATTTCGTTAAATGTATTTAATCCCATTGTTATTAAATCTAATGAGATGTTAAATTGTTACATTATCATGATAACATGATGTACTAATGTATCTTAATATGATATTTAAATATTAAGACGTTATTACAATGATAATCGTTACGTATAGATATCGTTTTGAATTTCTTAAGTTAGTAGTCTTGTTTTATGTATAAGGTTCATTATTAATATACATAATGAGATACTTAATTATCATTTCATCATGTTAAACATATATATATGTTCATATATATAATATCATGTCATATACATGTTATAACGTTCGTGAATCATCGGACAAATTGGGTGGTCAAACGTTAACACTAAATCTAGTTCAGTTAATCAAGTCTTAACAAGTTTGATTGTTTAACATGTTGGAAACATTTAATCATGTAAATATTAATCTCATATAATATATAATCATGGAAAATTTTGGGTCACTACAGTACCTACCAGTTAAATAAATTTCGTCCCAAAATTTTAAGCAGTTTGAGGTGTTGTCGTATCTTCTGGAAATAAGTGTGGGTATTTCTTCTTCATCTAATCTTCATGCTCCCAGGTGAACTCGGGTCCCCTATTAGCATTCCATCGAACCTTAACGATTGGTATCTTGTTTTGCTTAAGTCCTTTAACCTCACGATCCATTATTTCGACGGGTACTTCAATGAATTGAAGTTTTTCATTGATTTTGATTTCGTCTAAGATCTTCTTTGGCTAAGAATTTCTTCATATTCAATACGTGAAAAGTATCATGACGAGTTGTTGAGGTAATTCAAGTCGGTAAGCTACTGGTCCAACACGATCTATAATCTTGAATGGTCTAATGTACCTTGGATTCAGTTTCCCCCGTTTACCAAATCGAACAACACCTTTCCAAGTTGATACCTTAAGCATGACCATGTCACCAATTTCAAATTCTATATCTTTTCTTTTACTGTCCGCGTAGCTCTTTTGTCGACTTTGGGCGGTTTTCAACCGTTGTTGAATTTGAATGATTTGCTCGGTAGTTTCTTAGATAATTTCTGGACCCGTAATATGTCTATCCCCTACTTCACTTCAATAAATCGGATACATGCACTTTCTGCCATAAAGTGCCTCAAACGGTGCCATCTCAATACTCGAGTGGTAACTGTTGTTGTAGGAAAATTCTGCTAACGGTAGATATCGATCCCAACTGTTTCCAAAATCAATAACACATGCTCGTAGCATGTCTTCAAGAGTCTGTATCGTCCTTTCACTCTGCCCATCAGTTTGTGGATGATAGGCAGTACTCATATCTAGACGAGTTTCCAATGCTTGTTGTAACGTTTGCCAAAACCTTGAAACAAATCTGCCGTCCCTATCAGAGATAATAGAGATTGGTATTCCGTGTCTGGAGACGACTTCCTTCAAGTATAGTCGTTCTAACTTTTCCATTTTATCATCTTCTCGCATTGATAGAAAGTGTGTTGATTTGGTGAGACGATCGACTATTACCCAAATAGTATCATAACCATTTGCAGTCCTTAGAAATTTAGTAATGAAATCCAAGTTAATGTTTTCCCATTTCCATTCTGGGATTGCAGGTTGTTGAAGTAGACCTGATGGTTTCTGATGTTCAGCTTTGACCTTAGAACACGTCAAACATTCTCCTACGTATTTAGCAATATCGGCTTTCATACCCGGCCACCAAAAGTGTTTCTTGAGATCTTGGTACATCTTTCCCACTCCGGGATGTATTGAATATCTGGTTTTATGTGCTTCCCTAAGTACCATTTCTCTCACATCTCCAAACCTTGTTACCCAAATTCTTTCAGCTCATACCAGGTTCCGTCTTCCCGAATATTAAGATGTTTTTCCGATCCTTTGGGTATTTCATTCTTCAAATTCTCTTCTTTCAAAACTCCTTGTTGCGCCTCCTTTATTTGAGTAGTAAGGTTAGTATGAATAATTATATTCATAGCTTTTACTCGAATAGGTTCTCTGTCCTTTCTACTTAAGGCGTCGGCTACCACATTTGCCTTCCTCGGTTGGTAACGAATCTCAAAGTCATAATCATTTAACAATTCAATCCACCTACGCTGTCTCATGTTTAGTTATTTTTGATCAAATATATGTTGAAGACTTTTATGGTTGGTATATATGGTACATTTGACCCCATATAAGTAGTGACTCCACATCTTCAATGCAAAAACAACAGCACCTAATTCCAAATCATGAGTCGTATAATTATGCTCATGAATCTTCAATTGTCTAGACGCATAAGTAATTACCTTCTTTCGTTACATTAATACACAATCGAGACCTTGCTTTAAAGCATCATAATAAATCACAAAATCATCATTCCCTTTAGGTAATGACAATATAGGTGACGTAGTTAACTTTTTCTTCAACAATTAAAACGCTTTCTCTTGCTCATCCTTCCATTCAAATTTCTTCCCTTTATGCGTTAATGCAGTCAAGGGTTTTGCTATTTTGGAAAAAACTTGGATGAATCTTCTGTAATAACCAGCCAATCCTAAAAATTGGCATATCTGCGTCAGAGTTTTCGGGGTTTCCCATTTCTCAACAGTTTCAATCTTTGCCGGATCAACCTGAATACCTTCTTTGCTCACTATGTGACCGAGGAATTGAACTTCTTTCAATCAAAATGCACACTTTGAAAACTTGGCGTACAGTTTTTCTTTTCTTAACAATTCTAGCATTTTTCTCAAATGTTCTTCGTGCTATTGATCATTTTTAGAGTAAATAAGTATGTCATCGATGAAGACAATGACAAACTTATCAAGATATGGTCCACACACTCGGTTCATGAGGTCCATGAACATGGCTGGTGCATTAGTTAAACCAAACGGATTGACCATAAACTCATAATGTACGTAACGCGTTCTAAAAGCAGTCTTTGGGATATCATCCTCTTTCACCCGCATTTGATGATATTCGGAACATAAATCGATCTTCGAATAAACTGACGAGCCTTGTAGTTGATCAAATAAGTCGTCGATTCTCGGTAGTGGATAACGGTTCTTGATGGTAAGTTTGTTCAACTCCCGATAGTCGATACACAACCTGAATGTACCATCCTTCTTTTTGACAAACAAAACAGGAGCTCCCCATGGTGATGTGCTTGGTCGAATGAAACCACTCTCTAAAAGTTCCTGCAATTGGCTCTGGAGTACCTTCATTTCACTGGGTGCGAGTCTGTATGGAGTACGATCTATTGGTGCAGCTCCTGGTACAAGGTCTATTTGAAATTCAACAGATAGGTGTGGAGGTAGTCCCGATAATTCTTTCAGAAATACATCAGAAAATTCTTTTGCGACGGGAACATCATTGATGTTCTTTTCTTCAGTTTGTACATTCTCGACGTGTGCTAGAACAGCATAGCAACCTTTTCTTATTAGATTTTGCGCTTTCAAATTACTAATAAAATTTAGCTTCGCGTTGCTCTTTTCTCCGTACACCATTAAGGGTTTTCTCTTTTTGCGCATAATGCGAATCTCATTTTTGTAACAAATGATCTCTGCCTTCACCTCTTTCAACCAGTCCATGCCAATTATCACATAGAAACTCCCTAACTCTACTGGTATCAAATCAATCTTAATCGTTTCGCAAACTAGTTTAATTTCTTGGTTCTGACATATTTTATCTGCTGTAATTAATTTACCGTTTGCTAATTCGAGTAAAAATTTATTATCCATAGGTGTTAATGGACAACTTAATTTAGCATAAAAATCTCTACTCATATAGCTTCTATCCGTACCCGAATCAAATAAAACATAAGCAGGTTTATCGTCAATAAGAAACTACCCGTAACAAGCTCCGGGTCTTTGTAATACCCCGGCAGAATTCACTAATGGAGTATTAACTCCTGGTCCTACAGTTTAGCGGTCACGCCCTCTATATGAGTCGTTTCTGAAAAGTATTCGCATTATTCATTAAAACAAAGTCATTTATTAAAGAAAATGTAACTGGAAACATTTTACGTCAATGATTAATGTAAATGAACCCAAACATCTTAAAAGAAAACTTGTTTAAATGCGAATATTTGTTCTTGAAATGAAAATGATAAACATGCTGGACGCCGTCCAGTTCTAGCAGCAAACAGCATATAACTTCAATTAAGCGGAAACACTAGCTCTATGTACCTGAGATGAAACATGCAAAATGTCAACGAAAAACGTTGAGTGAATCTACAGGTTTAGTAAATCATTTCTTAAGTTAGGCCACAAGGTTTTTCTTAGAAAACATCATAGGAAAAGTATACATTATCATGAGCACTTGATTATAAAGCTTTAACCTTTGCGTGAGCCGAGCACACGTCTTTAGTTTACCCTATACTGGCGATACACTGATCAAGTGTACGAGTAACAACTATATAAGTACTTGTTTAACGTTGCGGTGAGGTTTCTCAAACCTAACGGTACCATCCCTATAAAGTCGAGCTTACAAAGTAACTAATATAATCAAGCTAAGGGACTTTTGATCTGAACTCATATGTATATTCTTTGTAAGTTACTCGTGCCTAATATGTAATATAGTTGTAAAAACAGTTTAAGAAATAGTTTCAAAAGCAGCATGTATCTCATCCCAAAAATATTGATAAAAATGGGACTGTAGACTCACCTTAGCAAAAGCACTCGTAAAGATCTTAGCAAATCGTACTGTTGTCGAAACTCTCGACTGAACAATGCAACATAATCAATTAAATCATCTTAATTATACACTAATAGGTCAAACTTCATCAACCCATAAGGTACGCAAAGTCCTAGTGCTCAGACTGACTCAACGAACAAGTAAAAGTCAACTAATCCAACAAAAGTCAACCAAAGTCAACCCTAAAGTCAACTCGGTCAAAGTGGTCAACTAAAGTCAAACATCTCAATAGGTTATTCAAACATAATCAATAAGTCAAACCTAGGTCAAGTATCACTTTACAAGTCATAATTAAACATATTGCACATTTACACCTTAAAGCACGTCTTAGAAATTCGCACGTCGTAGAAAGATCCTACTATAGCTCATAGCACATAAATCATTAAATCATGAACAACTCCATATCATAACTACACTAAAAATAGATTCCAAAAAGACTTATTAGGTTTTTACCATCAATCGGACATATCACATAGATAAGCATATATTTCATGGCAAATCATGTTTTCGTAAGTTTGCATACAAATGAAACATGTCAAGTAATATATAAACTAACATATTCCAGAATATAAAGGTCTAAATCAATACCTAGTTCACTCTAGCAATTTTTATGTAACTTTGAAAAACAATTCAGCTCTCTTTAAAAACCAAATCTTCGTTTTGACATAACGGGAGCATTACATAACCTTTTGACGCAAATCTTAAGTCTAAATTGCATAAATTTTCACAAGGAATACAGTAGCATACATTTCATAAGCTAAAACACAAAGCTTGCAACTCAAAAAATTCGGATATCATGTGAAACCCTAACGAAACTTCGATTAATCATATCTTGAGCATACGATAACAAAATCACGCAAAATCGGAGTCTAAAATTAATAAATTTTCACTATATTTCTAATTAAACATATTAAAAATTCAGATCTCATGTCAATTAAATCAGATCATCAATAGAAAAATTCGTTTTTCGAACATACAACGTTAATTACGCAATCAATAAACAATTAACAACATCAATCACCATTAATTGAGCACTAGACTTTATTACACTATGTAATCGAACAAAAAACTGAATTAATGAAATTAGGATTACTAGTTATACCTCAAACGATCAATTAAATGACAATACTAGACGTAGAACGATGCGTAGAACAACTTTGATGCAAAAGGTTTCTTCAAATTTTGAGTTTTGATGTGTGTGTGGTGTGTGTGTAGTCGACGGCCACCAAGGGGGGAGGGAACAAAAAAGTCGACTAACAAATGGGGGAGATGAGGGTTTGTGCTAGTTTATTTGCCTTAAATAGTACGGGTTTGGGCCAATTAAATCCCTAACGATCCAATAAACCAAAGTTTAGTCCATATGGGTGTCCACTACGGGAATTCGGCCGATGGCCCTTCTAAAGGGTGTCCTGGGTTCGTTTTGCTTAATTACTCATATGCGCGTTGTCCGTTTCGAGTGCCGTTAACCGTACCGGGTCTCCAGAACGTTAACTAGTCGTTGAAACGCAATTAACGAGTTTAATTCATTAAATACATAATAAATTAAAAATAATTTTCTTAAAGTCAATAATTATCGAAAATAATTATTGTATCATTTTTCTGAGTTCCGTAAACTGAAAAGCTTTCTAAACGAAAACTTAATCGTAACGTTTTCTAGTTATTTCGCTAACCGAAATAAGTTTGTAAATTAATATAACATATTAATTCAAACATTTCTCTAATAAGTATGTATTTAATTCTATTAAACACACAAATCTACGTAACCAACGTTAAATACTTAACGGACAATTAACGATAGTAAACGGAAAAAGTCGGGTTGTTACATTACCCACATGTTATGAAAAATTTCGTCCCAAAATTTTAGTGGTCATCCTCCGTAGTTATCTCCTCGGGAAACAGTTGCGGATACTTAAGTCTCATTTGATCCTCACGCTCCCACGTGAATTCTGGTCCTCTATGAGCATTCCATCTAACCTTAACCAGTGGAATTCTGCTTTGCATTAGTTGCTTAACTTCGTGACCCATAATCTCAGCAGGCTCTTCAATGAAATTAAGCTTAGGATCAACTTGCACTTCGTCTAGAGGAATTATCAAACTCTCGTCTGATAAACATTTCTTCAAATTGGAAATATGAAACGTATCGTGAATCTCACTAAGTTCTTGCGGCAACTTCAGTCTATATGCTACTAGACCAATTCTTTTAGTAATCTCAAACGGCCCAACATACCTCGGACTTAGCTTTCCTCTCTTACCAAAGTGCACTACACCCTTCCAGGGTGACACTTTGAGCATAACCTTGTCTCAAACCTGAAATTCCAAATCTTTCCTTTTCAGATCTGCATAGCTCTTTTGACGATCTCGTGCTATTTTCATTCTTTCTCGAATCTGCACAATTTTCTCAGTCGTTTCATGTACAATCTCTGGACCAGTTAACTGACTATCTCCTAACTCAGTCCAACATACAGGTGATCTGCACTTTCTTCCATACAGTGCTTCAAAAGGCGTTGCCTTTATACTCGCGTAATAACTATTATTATAAGAAAATTCTACTAACGGTAGATGTCTATCCCATCCAATTCCAATGTCAATCACACACGCTCTTAACATGTCTTTTAATGTCTGAATGGTTCTCTCACTTTGACCATCAGTCTGTGGGTGATATGTTGTACTCATATCTAAACGAGTTCCCATTGCCTCTTGCAATGCTTTCCAGAATCTAGATGTAAATCTACTATCTCTGTCGGAAATAATGGATAGTGGCACTCCATGTCGAGAAACTATTTCCTTTATGTAGATCTGTGCCAACCTCTCCATCTTATCTGTTTCCTTAATCGGTAGAAAATGAGCGGACTTCGTAAGACGATCAACGATAACCCAAATCGTATCATAACCTCCTACCATTTTAGGCAATTTAGTGATAAAATCCATAGTAATATTCTCCCACTTCCATTGGGGAATCTCTGGTTGTGTCAACAAACCTGACGGTTTATGATGCTCTTCCTTAACTTTAGCACAGGTCAAACATTTACCAACATAGGTAGCGATATCAGCCTTCATATTAGGCCACCAATACAGTGCCTTAAGATCTTGGTACATCTTGTTAGATCCAGGGTGAAAAGAATACCTCGTCTTGTGTGCCTCTTCTAGCACTAGTACCCTTAATCCCCCAAACTTCGGTACCCATATTCTGTCGATAAAATACCGGGTTTCGTCATCTCGAGTAACAAACTTCTTATCAATTCCTCGAAGTGATTCGGTAGCAACATTCTCTTCTTTCAATGCTCTAATGCCCCGTCCTAATCCATCTGGTACATTTTACAAAACATTGCATTCGTTTTTAAAAGACAAACTTTCATTACATCAAAAGTTGACGACATGCATACCATTTCATAATACATCCAACTATAAGTGACTTAATAATAATCTTGATGAACTCAACGACTCGAATGCAACGTCTTTTGAAATATGTCATGAATGACTCCAAGTAATATCTCTAAAATGAGCAAATGCACAGCGGAAGATTTCTTTAATACCTGAGAATAAACATGCTTTCAAGTGTCAACCAAAAGGTTGGTGAGTTCATTAGTTTATCATAAACATTCATTTCCATCATTTTAATAGACCACAAGATTTTTATTTCCATTTTTCATAAATACACATCTCGTATCAGGCATTTCGCAAACTGCATAGAGATAAAAATCATTCATATGGTGAACACCTGGTAACCGACCTTAACAAGATGCATATAGAATATCCCCAACATTCCGGGACACCCATCAGACATGATAAATTTCAAAGTACTAAAGCATTCCAAATTCCAGAATCGGGGTTTTTAATTCCCGTAGATCTACCTTTAGGATTTGCGTCAATTAGGGGTGCACTAATTCTCAAAATTAGTGATGTTCCCTAATTCTTAGGCTACCAAGCTAAAAGGGGCATATTCGATTTCGATAATTCAACCATAGAATGTAGTTTCGATTACTTGTGTCTATTTCGTAAAACAGTTATAAAAGTAGCACATGTATTCTCGGTCCCAAAAATATATATTGTAAAAACATTTAAAAAGGGAGCAAATGAAACTCACAATACTGTATTTTGTAGTAAAAATACATATGACTGCATTGAACAACTGAACAATGCAGGTTTGGCCTTGGATTCACGAACCTATATCATTCATATATATATATATTAAAACGTATAATCGAAATCGAACAAATTTGTATTTTAATATATTTCTTATATTAGTAATTTATTGGCTATTCATTTATATTTTAAATACTTATAATTTGCATAACTATATGTGTGTGTATGTGTGTGTGTGTGTATATATATATGTATATATATATATATGTATATATATATATATATATATATATATATATATAACAGATTTAAAGTAATAGATATGCTACGTATTATAATTATCCTATATTGACGTTTAGAAAAATATCATATTAGGTATTAAAACTTTATATTGATATATTTGGAATATTTATTTGAAATAATAATAATAACAGTGATAATAATAATAATAATAATAATAATAATAATAATAATAATAATAATAATAATAATAATAATAATAATAATAATAATGATAACAATAATATAATATTAGTAATGATCATAATAATAATATTGCTAATAATCATACTTATTAATATCTTAAGATCTTAACGATTTTATATCTATATTTACATACGTATAGATACTTTGTTTACAATATGCACGATCGTAGTTATATCCGAGTCAATATAAATCTTATATTTATCTAAATACTTATCTTATTCAAGATTATAAGAGTTTCCATAATTTTCCAAGTTTAGTTCATAATTGTATAATACTTATTAATTAATACTTATATTAGTGATAAAATTATATTTTTTAATGATAATAATAATATTGGTAATAACAAAAATGATAATAATATTAATTATACTAGTAATCTTATTACCTATATTAAATACAACAATCATAAATAATAATAATAATAATAATAATAATAATAATAATAATAATAATAATAATAATAATAATAATAATAATAATAATAATAATAATACTTGTAATAATAACAATTACTAATAATAAATATAACAATAATAATTAGGAATAATAATAATAAAAGTAATAATAACAATATTAGTTCAACAACAAATTTTTAAATTGATAAAAAAAAATTTATTATACTAATCTTACACATTATTAATTGAATATTTACATTTTAATATATTACATTATAATTATCAATTATGTATTGTAATCATATATATATCTATATATATATATATTCATTTATTATATATATAATATTATTTTAAATATTAAGTTTTATTATTTAGATAATTATATTAATTATTTATTTTGGAACAATTAATTCAATGTATACATTTGATTCTTTGTTACATTTAATCCTTTGTTAATGTTGACAATTCATGTTCGAAACCAATTATATTCGATACTACATGTTCAAATAACAGGTTTTGATTATTTTATGTCATCTTATAATAGTTCAGTAACATATTTAACTTATTATAAATATAATTATCTACATATATAATCATTCATATATACATTAAAAGTTCGTGAATCGTTGAGAATAGTCAAAGGTCAATTTCATATATGAACATAGTTCCAAAAGTTTCGTGACTCAACATTTCAGACTTTACTTATTGTGTCGAAATCATATTAAGATCAAGTTTAAATTTGGTCAAAAATTTTTGGGTCGTCACAGTACCTACCCGTTAAAGAAATTTCGTCCCGAAATTTGAGTGAGGTGGTCATGGCTAACAATAAAAATATTTTCATGACAAATATGAGTTGATTAACAGAGTTTTATCATCATTGATTAATATGGATAAAACAATTCGATTGTTCGAAGAGTACGAGTGAAGCTATCACAAAAAAAAAATGAAATGAGAAAAATAAAGTTTCTTCTTAACTTCTGACGTAGTTAGGGTTGAATTCCGGAATTCAATGGATTTAAAGAAAATCTTCGAAATCTAAAAGATTTGATTCTTCGGCGAGTAAGAAAATTAAGATCTCTATAATTAAATACGGTTATCTGCCTCGATTACTCTGTCTGATATTTCCATTATAAATTAAGCTCTTCCGTTCCATTATTCTCACCATTCCTATACTTTCTTTCTTAGTTCATACATCCAAACGATTATGGAAATGCTTAATCCAGTTCTAATCCTTGATATATTTCTAATTATCATTTTTGTCATCCTTCTTTTCAATCTTCCACCAGAAGAATCTGTTTACTTCTACTATTACCTTGGGGTGATACTATTCTTAATTATACCGTGTCTTTATATTGCTATTCGTATTAATATCCACGGTTTCTAATTTATGTGTTGTTATCGAGCTTTATATTGTCCCTTATATTTCGAAGTCCCTGCTTTCGTCTCCTATAATCATTGTCATTCACAGTTAATACTCTCTCCTATTTGCTGCGATTTATACCCCCTTTCTATTTCGGAGCTTTATGCTTTTGTTTTCTTTTCGCAAGTAATGGTCCAGAATTCGTAGGTATGGAGTTTCGTATGATCATAATATAATAGTAGAAAGGAAAGGTAGTAGCACAATTTGATTTGTCAAATTACCAGAATTCAAGAGAAAAGATAGAACTATCAAGAAAGTATGTTCTTGATATGTTTATAGATTAGATAGAATGTAAGAGTCGTGTAACATGGCACATGATGACGTTATAACCTGTGAATCATCACGTCCTATTAGAAACTCAGCATGACTTACTGTAATATAATCACGTTGATCAAGTGTCATTATATTATACTAACTCATGCATCTGCTCCCAACACCACTTCAAAACATCCATAGTTTAAACTCGAAAGTTTACATAATATAGAAACTAACAGTTTCTTATATGATGTAACACTGATAGCGCGAAGAGATAAATAATTAAGGATAGTTATGAAAATATCTTTAGAAAGATTGAGGATATTTATTACGAAAGATTCGATGATATCTTAGAATTTCTAATATTGATGGATGATGAAAAAGATTTATCCGTAAGGCTTTAGATTCAGAAGCAAGGTATTCGTTAAAGATTTCAGCAGATACTGAATCATTTGGATTCTTTGAAGGCAGGTTTAGTCTTCTTGATTTATCCACAGTTTCCTTCATGATTTGCTCAATCCGTTTTCCAGTTCCAAACCTTTTCTTTTTCTGAGCTTTGCCAATACACTATTCTTTATCATCAAACTTTTTACTGTTAAGGTCGTTTACATTTTTTGCTGCTTCATTCAGCTTTTTCAAAGTTCAGTGTATTGATTCGCAGGCTGGGTGCTTTTCAGAATTTCAGAATTGAAGATCATAATTCAAAGAGATAAATGTTATATGTATACATATAACTATTGATGTAAACATGCTGCGAGATTTCAAAATACTGATTGCTGATTCTCGGTAATTGGTATGGCAATTTTCGTTACAAGGTACAGATGGGTATATGAATAGGTTTTAACGAACAAATATAATGGTTCTTCGGAGAGACTTAAGCCCATGAGTAATGAAGTTGCTGGTAAGTTTACTGCTAATGTGGTGGGATATAAACTGTTCCCCGGTAACAATAAAAGAGCACACATATATATCAAGGTATTAATAAGGTTGTTTTGAATGAAAAGTCGAAGTTGACTTGCTGGAGCTGTGATAAAATTTGCTACTTTGAAAGGAATTACCAAGTTATTTTGGGTAACAATAACACTAAAGGAATTAGCACAGATACGTGTTAAACGTTTACTCAGGTTCCGAGTATTTTCAGGTGCATAACTATATGTATCAATCTTTTCTTCCGTAGATGAAGTGCGGTTGATTTATCCTCTCGATTGAGATGTTTTCAAGAATCATGAAAGGTTTAAACGCACATTGTAATCGTCAAGATACAAATGAGGTTTAAGATGAGATCAAGTGGCAAACTTGAAGAAATGTTTAATTTCATATGTTATAATCAATATTTTAATTCATTTTAATTGTCCAATATTATTAGTCCACAGTCGATAGTCCATAGTTAACAGTCCAATAATTCATATATAGTTTAATATATAATATTCAAATTAATTAATACGTCTCGTGACCCGTGTACATGTCTCAGACTCGATACAACTCAAAGTATATATATATTATTATAGAATCAACCTCAACCATGTATAGCTAACTCAAGCATTACTGCATATAGAGTGTCTATGGTGATTTAAAATAATATATATAGATGCGTCGATATGATATGTCAAAACCTTGTGTACGTGTCCCGCTATTTAAAGTGTGTAAAATAAATAACAGAAATTAAATAACGATAAATAAAATTGCGAGAATTTAAATTGCGATAAATAAATTGCTATAATTAAATTGCGATAAATAAATTACGATAAATAAAATGTAATACGGAATTAATCAGTTAGCTAGGAACAGTTAGCGTGGATTCTTATCAAAATTCTTCTCATAGTTAAATTGTTTGTTTCTAACAAATTTTATTTTTGTCCAATGTTTTCTTCATTATGCCACTTGTTAGATTCTGATAGGTAAAAAATCCAAATATGAAATTGAATGAAAATGGTTATTCTGCGGTGAACGGATACGTATATCTGTGTGTCACGACCCTACTTTTCCGTCATCTTTTACCGTTAATTATTTAACGACCGTTAACTGTTATTCGTGCCACGTCATTTATATGACCTATATTATTATATTTGTAATAATATATTAATTATTATGTGTTATATGAATGTTTGTATTCATATCTTAAATTGTACGTTTCTACGTGTCGCGGATTTTTATCCGTTGAATCTTTTCGGTTTTCAAACCAACGGGTCGAGCTTTTGGGATTTTTAAGTCCTAATTATTTTAAATATGATATTTTGATGTCATATGAATATATATAGTGTTTATATGTTTTATTCGTCGCGTGTGCGTTATCTCTCCGAAGATTTAATCGCGTAGCGGCGTTTTCGCGTTTCGGGCTTCGTTCGAGCTTTTGGGCCACAATCTTTTGAACATTGAACAAATTTGGGCTAAATGAGAGCCCACTCCACCCATTTTCGGCTGAACATAGGCCAATACCCCCACCCTTTCTCATTTTTCATTTCATTTTTAATTTTACACTTCCAATTTTCCCTAAAACCTAGTTTTGACTTCTCTCCTCTCCCCCTTCTCTTTTGGCCGACCCCTAGCTCATCTCCATCACCAAAAACGTCCAACACCATCAACAAATCAATAGTATATCATTTTTCAAGGCTAGATACACAAACGGATCCTCCATTTCGCGATCTACAAGCTTCATCTTCTTGTTTCTTGATTAGGGTATAATCACAAACCCTAGATTTTTATTTTTTTTCTTTATTTTTCTGTATTTTGATGTTATATTGATAGTATGATGATTACATGTTATTGTATTGATGATTGTATGCATAGAATTGCTCAAATATATATGTTTTCGGTTTGATTGAATTGGGACAGCAGCCTTTTCGTTCATTTCTGGTTATGTAACTGTTATAAAAGTGAAAATAAAGTATTTAGATGAGTTCCTCTCATCAAGACATTAATTTTAGACTCCGGATTCATGTCGTTTCGATTCCCGGAGCCCTAAATATGATCAAAGTGGTATTTTGTTAAGATTGAAATGTGATTTTGGTATGAACCAGGTTTGGTCCGACTTTATGACCATATTTGGTGACTTTAGAGTGTGTTAGTGTATTAGGACTGATGGTGGGGCGAACTTTCATGTTCAGGTCATCTCAATCCGAGCCACGAATCACCCGTTACGTTTAAAAACACGATTTTGATTGAATTAAAGTTTCAAGTGGGGTCATGGATGATCATCACGACTTGTGGCCTGTTCTTGGTGTGTTCTTGAGTGTACCAAAGTGTCGGGTGGTTTGATTAGGCGGAGATATATGTAAGGCTCGCCGAAAACCGACACCCGGGGCTCAAGATACGACCCGATGAACTTTTGATTTAAAATTTATGATTAACTATTAAACTTATGATAAAAATAATGATTTTCATTATTAATAAATTACTTATGATATAAAAAGTAATTAATTTAATTTAAGACTTATGATATATATTTATTATATCATTTAATTATTACTTATGATTTAATTAAACTTTAAATTAAACTTATGATTAATAATTCTTTTATTATTAATGGAAAATACTTATGATAAGTATTAAACTTATTTTATGAGAATATTATTTTAAGACTTATAATAAAGATTAAATAATTATTTAATTATTATAAGACATAGTTTTATTTAATTATGATTTAATTATTAAATACTTATGATTTAATAATTTTAATTAGAAACTTATGATATGATTAATAATTCATTATTAATACTTATGATATGAATTAAAATTTATTATTAATTAATAATACTTATATTATGACTAATATTTAATTAATTAATTAAATACTTATGTTATATTAATTATATCATTTCAACTTATGTTAACTTTAGTAATTCATTTTAATTTTATTAAACTTATGTTATGACTTAATTATACACTTTTAACTTTAATAAACATTATAGCTTATGTTATTATTATAACATGCACTTTTAAAATTAATGTTGACTATGTTTGACCAAGGTTGACTTTTGAGTTGACTTTCAGTTGACTTTGACTTTCAGTTGACTTCTGTTGACTTTCTAAATAAGGAAACTTTCCTAACTTAAAACTTTCTAAAAATAGAAACTTTCTAAATTTGGAAACTTTCCTAAAATAGAAACTTTCCAAAAATGGAAACCTGCTAAAAATAGAAACTTTCTAAAAATAGAAAGTGTGTGTCCGTACGCTGTTCCGATCAAACCGATGCATGTTGAGTATTGTTCTATGTCTACTTGCAGCATGTACAATAGCTATCATACTAAGACTTGACCTAAGTTAGTTATTTATATCGACCTGCTTTATTTATAGGTCGGCGTTGTGATCATTCATGATCACTTTACTTCATTTGCTGTTCGCATATTTGTGTGGTTACTTCGGTTGCTATTAAGGTGAGTTATAGTCCCATTTTCTATTTTAAATCTTTTGGGATGAGAATACATGCAATTTATTTTATATTCTGGACACAAGTGAAAGTTGGTTTAAATTATTCATTGTGAGTTGAACAAAAATATTCCCTAGTCTGGTAACTGTAATCACTGGTTTCTACTGGTGAACGCGAATCCTATGGATAGATCTATCGGGTTTGACAACCCCATTTCGAGCTAGTCGCGCTAGCAATTTGTTATCGGAATGTTTAGTACTTCGTATTTTGTTGTAGATACACTTGTTCGGTGTATATTATTTATTGTGTTTGGCAAGGGTAAATAAAGGGTTAAGTGGTTACCAGGTGGCTCGCGGAAAATGGAATAATGTTTTATTATATGTTTTCTAGCATATAATTTGGTGGTTTAAAAAGGACTTTTATGTTTTCAAACATAAATTTTTATTGTTTAAATTAAATATTGTTTGCAATATTAAACCTATAATTCACTCAACATTTTTGTTGACAGTTACTCGCATGTTTTATTCTCAGGTTCATGATTGATTGCTTCCGCTGTGCTTAGAGAGTTTGCATATTTATGATGGCAGCTTTTGTTAAACATTAACTTGCATTCTATTTTGTTACATTAAATAGTGGTTGTTTGTTGACTTTGTTTTGGTCAACTTTTGGTTAAAGTATTATTGTATAGTTTTTCTAAACTTATACATTTTAGTAGATTTCCTTTATAGGAAATCATTTTTAAATAAAGAATGCAAGGTTGTTTTATTAAATTCATATAGAGTTTCGATCAAGCTGTGGGACCAAGTGACGGAGCCGTTAAGTGTTTTGACGGAGTCGTCACAGTTGGTATCAGAGCTCTGGTTGTAGGGAATTAGGCTGCATTGATGTCGTTACCCGAGTCAATAGGGTGCATTAGTGAGTCTAGTCTACAGCCCGGCCTATTATATATTACTATATGTGATCATTTGTATCATATTGGTATGTATATTGTTATCATACATACATTTCTATTATGTTCTGAATCCGGGAGGAACTCCCATTCCGATTTAAACGTATTCTCCGACTCATGCGAGTTCATCTTTTATGGGAACACCTCGGTTAGTGAAACCGAGGGGGGGGGTGACATTCTTGACTTCTGAAATTCTCGACATTTCTATGTCATAATTTGTGTTTATTGATATAACATTTGAGTTACATTAGGTGTTCTAAAATTCTCGGCATTTCTATGTCATCTATTATGGTTACGTATATAACGTTTGAGTTATATTACGCGAGATGTCATTCTTGACTTCTAAAGGCTCGGCATTTCAATGTCAGCTATTGTGTTTGGGTATATAACATTTTTGTTACATTACATGCCATTGTGCCGTTGTGCCTATGTGCTTTGGTTTTTGAACCGAAAAACGTCATCCTTGACTTTTAGAGATTCTTGGTACTTCGAAGACATTTTCATGTCACCATTACTCCTATTCATTACTTTCGATGTCTTTGTCTCTTGTGCTATCCTTAGCACATTGTTAAGAAATTGTTTTAGGGAAATTGTGTTGAAATTCGAGGTTGATCGCGTGTCCTGACCTCATGTAGTGCTATTGGAATGGAACTATGAATTAGCGAAATATAATGGCGTCAGGCCAACGTGATTATATTACATTAATTCATAAGGAAGTCCCAATATTGTGACATGAGGAATAGAAAGCGAGTCAAAGAAAATTTTTACACCACTCATTCAGAAATTCCGATGTATTACATGGGTGGGGAAAATATTAATTATCTCATTTGTTGATATACGAGAAGCTCGTTTTTACCAGATTATCTATCTCGTGCTCTATCCTTCATAACTCGCTCGTTAGCAACAGCTTCGCTCGGGAACAGTTTTGGCCCAAGGACTTATGTCCTGATAATAGTCAAGACAATATTTAACTCATTGGTTTCCATGACCTCGTAGCATTTGTTGACTAGATGTCGCAAGGCGATTCAAGTCCTTCACCCGATCTTCAACGATCTTACTTCAACTCCTGGTATACGGATACCCTGCTTTTCATCAAAATTTATACACATTTGTGCAATTGGGCGGTTCTCACGAGATTTATGGGCGAATAGAAGTAATGAAATATTTTGTCATGTATACTATTTATAAAATCATATATGTACGTATGAATTCAAATGGACTAATTTACCCTTACCTATTTTGGCTATTATACACTAAATTATACCTTCAAAATTATTTTAAAAACCACTCTTGTTGAGTTGTTTAGTTAACTCAAATTGATTTACGTAAAATGGTACACGTTGTACATACTTCTAAATTTACTAAGAGCTTCGTTACATTTATGGGGTTACATCAGACGTTTCAAGCTTTTTCAAAACTCCTTTGATTGATTACATTAGAATTTTCGCATTACTCTACCGAGTGTTTGGATCACAGTTCTCCTCATCCTCCGTTTAAGGATGAAACTTACCATTAAGTTCATTGATAGAAACTCATACACCACTTTGGGGTCCGGTTTTGTAAATTTGTTGGAGAGTCTTTGCGCTCATTAGATTTTATCTCTTATGGTTGGACATGGCCGAAACGCGGACCGATAAATCAATTTTCTGGGGTACCCTCGATGGTCACCTTATTGTAGAAAAGGCGCTAAGTGGGTTTCTACCCCAACTGTTATTCTAATGGGTATCATGGATATATATTACACTAGACCGTTTGAGGAGTTTCTACTCTCAATTTTCGCTGTCAACCGCAACACCCTCGTAAACATCAATCCTAGGATTCGATACTTTGAGGTACACGAAATTTCTTTTGGAGATTCATCTCACCTGGAGTCGGCCATTCTTTATAACCCATGATTCACGATTCCTTTCATCCTCACATAAATTTAAGAATATGGATGAATCCTAGATTTCCTCGCTCGTTGTACAAGGAAGTTCACTCTCGATGAAATATCACACCTTTCGTACGCATTCCTTTCGGGAATGTAATGAAAATTTACTTTGAAGACCATGATCCTCGTTATCTCCTTTGAGAGAATTGCCTTATATATCTATGTCACCGATGTGACTACTCCATATAGTTCTCCCTTCATTGTTGCAACTATATTTCATTCGTCCCAGTTCATCCCCTTGGGGAGCTTCTGTTTTGGTTGTTAAGAAGAAAGGTGGTTCGTTCCGATGGTGTATTGATTATCGCAAGTTGAACAAGCTTACAGTTAAGAACCATTACCCTCTTCCGAGAATTGATGATCTGTTCGATCAACTTCAAGGTTTGTCCGTTTATTCTGAAATCGATCTTCGTTCCGGTTATCATCAGTTGCGTGTTAAAGAATATGATGTTTCGAAAACTGCTTTTCGCACCCGTTACGGTCAGTTTGAGTTTCTTGTTATGCTGTTCGGATTGACAAATGCATCTGCTGTGTTCATGGACCTCATGAACCATGTGTGCAGACCTTATTTAGACAAGTTCATTATTGTTTTCATTGACGACATCCTTATTTATTCTAAGAGTGATGAAGAGCACGAAGAACACTTGAAGTTAGTGCTTGATCTATTGAGAAAAGAAGAATTGTACGCTAAGTTCTCTAAGTGTGCTTTCTGGTTAAGAGAAGTTCAATTCCTTGGTCACATTGTTAGTAAACAGGGAATACAAGTTGATCCTGCTAAGATTGAGGCGATCGAAAAGTGGGAAACTCCGAAAACTCCTACTCAGATCCGTCAGTTTCTAGGATTGGTAGGATATTATAGAAGGTTCATTCAAGATTTCTCTCGTATAGCGACACCTCTGACTGCTTTAACGCATAAGGGGGAGAAGTATGAGTGGAAGGATGAACAAGAGACTGCTTCTCAAATTTTGAAGAAGAAGTTGACTACCGCTCCGATATTGTCACTACCTAAGGGTAATTATGATTTTGTTGTTTATTGTGATACTTCGCGTCAAGGCTTTGGGTGTGTTTTGATGCAATGAAAGAAGGTTATTGCATATGCGTCATGTCAGTTGAAGATCCACGAGCAGAATTATACAACCCATGATTTAGAATTGGGAGTTGTTATATTCGCACTCAAGAATTGGAGACATTACTTATATGGGGTCAAATGTGCAGTGTACACTGATCACAAAAGTCTTCAACATATTCTTGATCAAAAACAGCTAAATATGAGACAGCGAAGATGGGTTGAGACGTTGAACGATTATGATTTTGAACTTATATATCATCCTGGAAAGGCCAATGTTGTAGCCGATGCTTTGAGTCGAAAAGAGAGAGTTGAACCTCGTAAGTTTAGGGCCTTGAATATGACCATACGAACAAACCTCGCAAGGCAGATTCTTGCAGCTCAACAAGAAGCCTTGAAGGAGGAAAATTTCGTAACGGGAAGGTCAAAGGCCTAAGTAGACAGTTTGAGGTACGAACCGATGGCACTCGGTATTTTTGCGGGATGCCTTTGGGTTCCGAAGTTTGGTGATCTACGAAACTTGTTTTAGATGAGGCTCATAAGTATGGGTACTCTATTCATCCTGGTTCAGGAAAGATGTATCATGATCTTAAGGAGCTGTATTGGTGGCCAAATTTGAAAGCTGATATGGCTACGTATGTGGTTAACTGTTTGACCTGTGCTAAGGTTAAGGCTGAACATTAGAAACCGTCTGGACTTTTGGTGCAACCTGAGATTCCCGAGTGGAAGTGGGAAGGTATTACAATGGATTTTATTACGAAGTTATTGTGAGTTGTGGGTGGTTATGACGCCATTTGGGTGATTGTGACCGACTCACAAAATCAGCTCATTTCTTACCGATTAAGGAAGCTGATTCGAGGGAGAAGCTTACCCGTTTATAATTGAAGGAAATTGTTTTGAGGCATGGTGTTCCCGTATCTATTATTTCGGATCAAGACAGTCGATTTACGGCGAGGTTTTGGCAGTCTTTACAAGATGCTTTGGGAACTAAATTGGATATGAGCACCGCTTATCATCCACCGTCGGACGGTCAGAATTAAAGGACCATCCAAACGTTAGAAGGCATGTTGAGGGCGTGCGTAATTGATTTTGGTAATTGTAGGGATAGATACTTGTCGTTGGCTAAGCTTTCTTATAACAACAGCTATCATGCAAGTATTAAAGCCGCACCGTTTGAAGCTCTGTATGGTAGAAAGTGTAGGTCTCCTGTCTGTTGGAATGAGGTTGGGGATGCTCAACTCACAGGTCCAGACATTATTCATGAGACTACCGAGAAGATCGTACAGATTAAGGAAGGATTGAGAACCGTCAGAAGTCGGCAAAAGAGCTATGCCAATAAGAGAAGGAACGATATTGAATTTCAGGTCGGTGATCGTGTTATGTTGAAGGTATTGCCTTGGAAGGGCGTGATACGTTTTGGTAAAAGGGGAAAAGTTGAATCCTCGATTTGTTGGACCTTTTGAAATTATTGAGAGAGTTGGACCCGTGGCTTATCGTTTGAAATTGCCACAAGAACTCAGTGCTGTTCACGATGTTTTTCATGTATCGAATTTAAAGAAGTGTTTGGCCAAGGCCGAGGAAACCATTCCTATGGAGGGACTTCATGTTGATAAGAAACTACTTTTTCTTTTAAGGAACCTGTTGAAATTATGGATCGAAAGGTTAAGACTCTTAAACAGAGTAGAATTCCTATTGTTCGAGTTAGATGGAACGAATCGGTCCCGAGTTCACTTGGGAGAGTGAAGATTAGATGAGGCAGAAGTACCCGCATTTGTTCCCAAATGTTGAGTCAACCCCTGCACCTGCTTAAATTTCGGGACGAAATTTCCGTAACGGGAAGGTACTGTCACGACCCTACTTTTCCGTCATCTTTTACCGTTAATTATTTAACGACCGTTAACTGTTATTCGTGCCACGTCATTTATATGACCTATATTATTATATTTGTAATAATATATTAATTATTATGTGTTATATGAATGTTTGTATTCATATCTTAAATTGTACGTTTCTACGTGTCGCGGATTTTTATCCGTTGAATCTTTTCGGTTTTCAAACCAACGGGTCGAGCTTTTGGGATTTTTAAGTCCTAATTATTTTAAATATGATATTTTGATGTCATATGAATATATATAGTGTTTATATGTTTTATTCGTCGCGTGTGCGTTATCTCTCCGAAGATTTAATCGCGTAGCGGCGTTTTCGCGTTTCGGGCTTCGTTCGAGCTTTTGGGCCACAATCTTTTGAACATTGAACAAATTTGGGCTAAATGAGAGCCCACTCCACCCATTTTCGGCTGAACATAGGCCAATACCCCCACCCTTTCTCATTTTTCATTTCATTTTTAATTTTACACTTCCAATTTTCCCTAAAACCTAGTTTTGACTTCTCTCCTCTCCCCCTTCTCTTTTGGCCGACCCCTAGCTCATCTCCATCACCAAAAACGTCCAACACCATCAACAAATCAATAGTATATCATTTTTCAAGGCTAGATACACAAACGGATCCTCCATTTCGCGATCTACAAGCTTCATCTTCTTGTTTCTTGATTAGGGTATAATCACAAACCCTAGATTTTTATTTTTTTTCTTTATTTTTCTGTATTTTGATGTTATATTGATAGTATGATGATTACATGTTATTGTATTGATGATTGTATGCATAGAATTGCTCAAATATATATGTTTTCGGTTTGATTGAATTGGGACAGCAGCCTTTTCGTTCATTTCTGGTTATGTAACTGTTATAAAAGTGAAAATAAAGTATTTAGATGAGTTCCTCTCATCAAGACATTAATTTTAGACTCCGGATTCATGTCGTTTCGATTCCCGGAGCCCTAAATATGATCAAAGTGGTATTTTGTTAAGATTGAAATGTGATTTTGGTATGAACCAGGTTTGGTCCGACTTTATGACCATATTTGGTGACTTTAGAGTGTGTTAGTGTATTAGGACTGATGGTGGGGCGAACTTTCATGTTCAGGTCATCTCAATCCGAGCCACGAATCACCCGTTACGTTTAAAAACACGATTTTGATTGAATTAAAGTTTCAAGTGGGGTCATGGATGATCATCACGACTTGTGGCCTGTTCTTGGTGTGTTCTTGAGTGTACCAAAGTGTCGGGTGGTTTGATTAGGCGGAGATATATGTAAGGCTCGCCGAAAACCGACACCCGGGGCTCAAGATACGACCCGATGAACTTTTGATTTAAAATTTATGATTAACTATTAAACTTATGATAAAAATAATGATTTTCATTATTAATAAATTACTTATGATATAAAAAGTAATTAATTTAATTTAAGACTTATGATATATATTTATTATATCATTTAATTATTACTTATGATTTAATTAAACTTTAAATTAAACTTATGATTAATAATTCTTTTATTATTAATGGAAAATACTTATGATAAGTATTAAACTTATTTTATGAGAATATTATTTTAAGACTTATAATAAAGATTAAATAATTATTTAATTATTATAAGACATAGTTTTATTTAATTATGATTTAATTATTAAATACTTATGATTTAATAATTTTAATTAGAAACTTATGATATGATTAATAATTCATTATTAATACTTATGATATGAATTAAAATTTATTATTAATTAATAATACTTATATTATGACTAATATTTAATTAATTAATTAAATACTTATGTTATATTAATTATATCATTTCAACTTATGTTAACTTTAGTAATTCATTTTAATTTTATTAAACTTATGTTATGACTTAATTATACACTTTTAACTTTAATAAACATTATAGCTTATGTTATTATTATAACATGCACTTTTAAAATTAATGTTGACTATGTTTGACCAAGGTTGACTTTTGAGTTGACTTTCAGTTGACTTTGACTTTCAGTTGACTTCTGTTGACTTTCTAAATAAGGAAACTTTCCTAACTTAAAACTTTCTAAAAATAGAAACTTTCTAAATTTGGAAACTTTCCTAAAATAGAAACTTTCCAAAAATGGAAACCTGCTAAAAATAGAAACTTTCTAAAAATAGAAAGTGTGTGTCCGTACGCTGTTCCGATCAAACCGATGCATGTTGAGTATTGTTCTATGTCTACTTGCAGCATGTACAATAGCTATCATACTAAGACTTGACCTAAGTTAGTTATTTATATCGACCTGCTTTATTTATAGGTCGGCGTTGTGATCATTCATGATCACTTTACTTCATTTGCTGTTCGCATATTTGTGTGGTTACTTCGGTTGCTATTAAGGTGAGTTATAGTCCCATTTTCTATTTTAAATCTTTTGGGATGAGAATACATGCAATTTATTTTATATTCTGGACACAAGTGAAAGTTGGTTTAAATTATTCATTGTGAGTTGAACAAAAATATTCCCTAGTCTGGTAACTGTAATCACTGGTTTCTACTGGTGAACGCGAATCCTATGGATAGATCTATCGGGTTTGACAACCCCATTTCGAGCTAGTCGCGCTAGCAATTTGTTATCGGAATGTTTAGTACTTCGTATTTTGTTGTAGATACACTTGTTCGGTGTATATTATTTATTGTGTTTGGCAAGGGTAAATAAAGGGTTAAGTGGTTACCAGGTGGCTCGCGGAAAATGGAATAATGTTTTATTATATGTTTTCTAGCATATAATTTGGTGGTTTAAAAAGGACTTTTATGTTTTCAAACATAAATTTTTATTGTTTAAATTAAATATTGTTTGCAATATTAAACCTATAATTCACTCAACATTTTTGTTGACAGTTACTCGCATGTTTTATTCTCAGGTTCATGATTGATTGCTTCCGCTGTGCTTAGAGAGTTTGCATATTTATGATGGCAGCTTTTGTTAAACATTAACTTGCATTCTATTTTGTTACATTAAATAGTGGTTGTTTGTTGACTTTGTTTTGGTCAACTTTTGGTTAAAGTATTATTGTATAGTTTTTCTAAACTTATACATTTTAGTAGATTTCCTTTATAGGAAATCATTTTTAAATAAAGAATGCAAGGTTGTTTTATTAAATTCATATAGAGTTTCGATCAAGCTGTGGGACCAAGTGACGGAGCCGTTAAGTGTTTTGACGGAGTCGTCACACTGTGGGTGTAAGTAGGATAGTAAATGACTGTTGAATCAGATTCGAAGAATGTACAGTGTAACTTATTAATGTGAAATCTAGATATTTCTCGGGTATTACCTACCCGTTAAAATATTTTCACCATTAACAGTTTGTACAAAAGAATTTTTAATTACAATCTTTATGAAAACATATATACATATATATTTTCTTCAGATGTAATCATGGATTTAATGAGTCAATATAATATTAAACTCATTTGATTTACTGTTAGAACTAGAATACATAATTTCTAAAACATTAGAGATTACATAATCACCATGTAGAACGAGGATTATGCTTGGGGTATAGATTGTGATGTTGAGATGTGTGATGTTGAGGCTACTGGTGCTGGTGGTACAGTTGATGTTGCTGATGGTGGTACTGTTGATGCCGGTGATGTTGCTGAAGCTTGTATGTTTAGCACCATATTTTCCAAGGCTAAAACTCGTGCGCGAAGCTCGTTGACTACTTCTACTACACCAGGATGATCGGTGGTTCGAATGAGCGGATGAATAAGATCCAGGATTGTAGATATTACAAAATTGTTGTGAGTTATTTTGGAAATGAGGGTGAAAATGGTGTTTCGGACTGGTTCACCGGTAATCGCTTCAGGTTCATCGCTGAGAGGTGAATTTGGTTGATGGAAAGGTTCACCTTCTTCTTGTCTCCATTGATTATGTCGACTACGAACCCATCAGATGAATTGATGATGGCTGATTGGTTGATTCATTCCGGTGACACTGCTTTTGGAGCTCGAGTGAAACTCCATATCGAAATTCGAGGGACTTGAACTAGTGGCGAATTTCATTTCGTTCGATTGAATGAAGGATTTTTCAATATGAAATGACTTTCGGCTATCGAATGGTAGTCTAATTACATAGAATACCTGTATATATAGAACAAAAGATTTCGTAGATTACGGAGGAATTTACGGAATATATCAGGCAAAGTTTACAGTAACAGATACACTAAGATATGAATTTTGTCTATACACTATTCATGCAATCCAGGCAGTAAGATATGTCTAGATTAAGAATGATAAGCAAGTGATTCCCTAAGAATGATAAGCAGGTAATTTTTGACACGAAATGATAAGCAAAACTTTTGACATGCAGACACGGTCGAAGTCCAGACCCACTAATGCATCCTAACGACTATCAGTTAGACACACTAATGCAGACCTGGTTCGCTAAGACCACCGCTCTGATACCAACTCTAATGCCCCGTCCTAATCCATCTGGACGAATACATTACATTTGGTTACATCGCGAGGTACTTGACATCTATATGATACATTTTACAAAACATTGCATTCGTTTTTAAAAGACAAACTTTCATTACATCGAAAGTTGACGACATGCATACCATTTCATAATACTTCCAACTATAATTGACTTAATAATAATCTTGATGAACTCAACGACTCAAATGCAACGTCTTTTGAAATATGTCATGAATGACTCCAAGTAATATCTCTAAAATGAGCAAATGCACAGCGGAAGATTTCTTTAATACCTGAGAATAAACATGCTTTCAAGTGTCAACTAAAAGGTTGGTGAGTTCATTAGTTTATCATAAACATTCATTTCCATCATTTTAATAGACCACAAGATTTTTATTTCCATTTCTCATAAATACACATCTCGTATCAGGCATTTCGCAAACTGCATAGAGATAAAAATCATTCATATGGTGAACACCTGGTAACCGACCTTAACAAGATGCATATAGAATATCCCCAACATTCCGGGACACCCATCGGACATGATAAATTTCGAAGTACTAAAGCATTCCAAATTCCAGAGTGGGGGTTGTTAGTTCCCGTAGATCTACCTTTAGGATTCGCGTCAATTAGGGGTGCACTAATTCTCAAAATTAGTGATGTTCCCTAATTCTTAGGCTACCAAGCTAAAAGGGGCATATTCGATTTCGATAATTCAACCATAGAATATAGTTTCGATTACTTGTGTCAATTTCGTAAAACAGTTATAAAAGTAGCGCATGTATTCTCAGTCCCAAAAATATATATTGCAAAAGCTTTTAAAAAGGGAGCAAATGAAACTCACAATACTGTATTTTGTAGTAAAAATACATATGATGGCATTGAACAACTGAACAATGCAGGGTTGGCCTTGGATTCACGAACCTATATCATTCATATATATATATATATATATATATATATATATATATATATATATATATATATATATATATATATATATATATATATATTAAAACGTATAATCGAAATCGAACAACTTTGTATTTTAATATATTTCTTATATTAGTAATTTATTGACTATTCGTTTATATTTTAAATACTTAAAATTTGCATAACTATATGTGTATGTATGTGTATATATATATATATATATATATATATATATATATATATATATATATATATATATATATATATTTAGTAATAGATATGCTACGTTTATAATTATCCTATATTGACGTTTAGAAAAATATCATATTAGGTATTAAAACTTTATATTGATATATTTGGAATATTTATTTGAAATAATAATAATAATAGTGATAATAATAATAATAATAATAATAATAATAATAATAATAATAATAATAATAATAATAATAATAATAATAATAATAATAATAATAATAATAATAATAATGTTAATAATGATAACAATAATATAATATTAGTAATGATCATAATAATAATATTGCTAATAATCATACTTATTAATATCTTAAGATCTTAACGGTTTTATATCTATATTTACATATGTATAGATACTTTGTTTACAATATGCACGATCGTAGTTATATCCTAGTAAATATAAATCTTATATTTATCTAAATACTTATCTTATTCAAGATTATAAGAGTTTCCATAATTTTCCAAGTTTAGTTCATAATTGTATAATACTTATTAATTAATACTTATATTAGTGATAAAATTATATTGTTTAATGATAATAATAATATTGGTAATAACAAAAATGATAATAATATTAATTATACTAGTAATCTTATTATCTATATTAAATACAACAATCATAAATAATAATAATAATAATAATAATAATAATAATAATAATAATAATAATAATAATAATATTAATAATAATAATAATAATAATAATAATAATAATAATAATAATAATAATAATAATAATAATAATAATAATACTTGTAATAATAACAATTACTAATAATAAATATAACAATAATAATTAGGAATAATAATAATAATAAAAGTAATAATAACAATATTAGTTCAACAACAAATTTTTAAATTGATAAAAAAAATTTACTATACTAATCTTACACATTATTAATTGAATATTTACATTTTAATATATTACATTATAATTATCAATTATGTATTATAATCATATATATATATATATATATATATATATATATATATATATATATATATATATATATATATATATATATATATTCATTTATTATATATATAATATTGTTTTAGATATTACATTTTATTATTTAGATAATTATATTAATTATTTATTTTGGAACAATTAATTCAATGTATACATTTGATTCTTTGTTACATTTAATCCTTTGTTAATGTTGACAATTCATGTTCGAAACCAATTATATTCGATATACTCTACCTGTTCAAATAACAGGTTTTGATTATTTTATGTCATCTTATAATAGTTCAGTAACATATTTAATTTATTATAAATATAATTATCTACATATATAATCATTAGTATATACATTAAAGGTTCGTGAATCGTTGATAATAGTCAAAGGTCAATTTCATATATGAACATAGTTCCAAAAGTTTCGTGACTCAATATTTCAGACTTTGCTTATTGTGTCGAAATCATATTAAGATCAAGTTTAAATTTGGTCAAATATTTCCGGGTCGTCACAAATGCCTCTAGTTGTGCGTCACATATCTGAGAAGTAAGTTTCCTTCGAATAGTCAAGTTCAATGCTCTAACTCGAATAGGCTTAACTCTCTCCTTCCTACTCAAAGCATCTACCACTACATTAGCCTTACCAGGATGATAGCTAATGTCGCAATCGTAATCGTTCAACAATTCAATCCAACGTCTCTATCTCATATTAAGCTGTTTCTGATTGAAAATATGCTGTAAACTCTTGTGATCAGCGAATACAGTGAACTTAGTACCATACAGATAGTGTCTCCACATCTTCAGTGCAAAAACTACAGCACCAAGTTCTAAATCGTAAGTCGTATAATTCAACTCATGTATCTTCAATTGTCGGGATGCATATGCAAACACTTTTGTACGTTGCATCAACACGCAACCAAAACCTTGCCGTGAAGCATCGCAGTAGACTACGAAATCCTCGGTTCCTTCGTGTAAAGACAAAATCAGCGCAGTCATTAACTTCTCTTTTAACAACTGAAATGCAGCTTCATGCAACTCTATCCATTCATACTTCTTACCCTTGTGAGTCAATGCTGTTAATGGTCGGGCAATAGTAGAAAATCCCTCAATGAATCTTCTATAATAACCAGCAAGACCTAAAAATTATCGTATCTGTGTTGGCGACTTAGGAGTCTCCCATTTCTTTACTGTCTCTATCTTTGCAGGATCAACTTGGATATCATTGACACCTATGATATGACCCAAAAATTGCACTACTCGCAACCAAAAGTCACACTTCGAAAATTTCGCGTACAACTGCTCCTTCCTAGGCATTTCTAGTAACAAACGAAGATGTTGTTCATGTTCTTTCTCATTTTTAGAATATACCAATATATCATCGATAAACACAATAACAAACTTGTCTAGATATGGCTTACACACACGGTTCATGAGATCCATGAACATAGCCAGTACGTTCGTCAATCCAAATGGTATTACGGTAAATTCATGATGACCATAGCGTGTCCTAAACGCTGTCTTCGGTATATCTGCTTCCTTCACTCTCATTTGATGATAACCTGACCTTAGATCGATCTTAGAATAACATGCCGATCCTTGCAATTGATCAAACAAGTAATCAATCCTCGGCAACAGATATCTATTCTTGATAGTCAACTTATTCAACTCTCTATAATCAATACAGAGTCATATAGATCCATCTTTCTTCTTCACAAATAGTATTGGAGCTCCCCAAGGTGACGAGCTCGGTTGAATGAATCCTTTATCTAAAAGCTCTTGCAATTGACTAATAACTCTTGCAATTCGGGTGGTGCAAGTCTATACGGTGCATGCGCTATTGATGCCGCTCCAGGAACTAAATCAATCTGGAACTCTACATCTCTAGGCGGAGGTAATCCGGGTAACTCATTTAGAAAAACATCAGGAAATTCTCTAACAATAGGCACATCTTCGAGTTTCTTGCCTTTAGATTCAGTTTTGCTTACGTGAACCAGCATAGCAAGACAACCCTTTCTCATGTGTTTCTGCACCTTCAAACAGTTGATGAAATGTAACAGCGTATTGCTTCACTCTCCATACACCATTAAAGGTTCACCTTCTGTAACAGGAATGCGAATCGCTTTCTGATGACAAACAATGTCGGCTCTATTCTCGGCTAACCAGTCCATTCCAACCACAAGGTCAAAACTTCCTAGCTTAATCGGTATCACATCTATCTTAAACGACATTCCAGCCAAATTCAAAGTACAATCACGGTAAACCTTATCCGCACTCATTAGATTACCATTTCCTAGCTCTATAGAATATAAGTTTTCAAATGACGATACAACATTCTTAAGATTATGGCAACAATCTCTAGACACAAAGCTTCTATCAGCTCTGGAATCGAAAAGTACATAAACATGTTGATTATCGAGAAGAAACGTACTCTTGACTAGCTTAGGATCATCACGAGCGTCACTGGAGTTAATGTTGAAAGCCCTTCCTCTTGCAGGTTCATTAGTCTTACTAGCAGTTGGGCAATCCTTCCGGAAATGACCTTCTTTTCCGCACCCATAGCACACATTCGTACCAGTTTTACACTCGGCAGCCAAATGTCCACTCCTCTTGCACTTATCACACCTTTTCAAACAATCCCCCGGATGATGCCTATTACACTTAGCACACAACGGAAACTTTCTCTTATAACCAGAATTAGCATTTGGGGTTGCAACATTACTTTTAGTAGTATCTTGTTTCTTAAATGGCTGCTGATTGTAATTCTTCCCTGAGTTATTGTTATTGTTCCATTTCCTCTTATTATCATGAGTTTTTGACTTAGATGAGGCAGGAGCTTTTCCTCGCTGTTCAGCTTGATATATTAAATCGCTAGCCATCTCGACAGCTTCTTGTATAGTTCTCGGCTTCGAAGTAGTTACACCACTTTAAATCTTCTCGGTCAAACCGTTCGCATAAAGAGTGATCTTGCGATGTTCGAGAGTAACCATATGTGGACACATAAGAGCAAGCTCAAAGAATCTCTTGTTGTAACTGGCCAGATCAGTACCCACTAGTTTCAAGTTTTGGAGTTCCCGCTCCATCTTAACAGTTTCAGTGTAGAGACAATACTCTTCGATCATCCGTCGTTTTAAATCCTCCCATGGAGTCTCAAATGCATGATCCATACCTACTGATTTGGCATAGGTATTCCACCATGTCAAAGCACCATCAGATAACTTACAAGATGCAAACTTCGTTCTATCCGCATCTCTACAACCACTGATACAGAAAACTGACTCAAGCTTCTCAAACCAATGAGTCAAACCAACTGGACATTCGGTGCCATTAAACGAGTGTGGTTCATAACTCAAGAAAGTCTTGTACGTACACCCTACTTGTCCATTGTTTTGAGTATTAGTCTCATCTTGGTTTCGCTGATTCGTAGCGTTCACATTGTTTCTGTTGGTTCCATTTCAGAGTTCTTCCGCAGCCTCAGTTAATCCTTCGGAGATCCAACGAAGAACATCAGCTTGGGAAACTTGCTTGGGCGGCATTATCTTTCTGGTCAAGATAATACATTCGGTTAGCGTCAATGAAATCGATGTATAAAAATTATACTAGCAACGGGACGATGCATATTAACTAATATTAAATCATAGCGATTTTAGTAGCACTAGTGATATGTAATAGCGATACATAGCGTTTAGTAGTGCAGTAGTAAGAACAATGTACACTAGTAACATTATCACTAATTAGCAGTAGAAGTAGCAATACCAAGCATAAATCGTCATTAATAACCCAAAACTTAAAGAAATAAACTTTTCGTTCAGAAATCATTCATAACCAGTGAAAGTAACATATTTCTCATGTCATAAGAAACACCACATAAGTAAAGCCACATCTAACAATGTATGCGCGAACATCATATAATAAACAATAATAATCAAATAATGTTTAATAGCATGGAACAAGTCTAGTCAAGCGATCTCTATTTGCATTTCTGGAGTTCTTTCAACAAGTACTCGACCATTTTCTCCAAATTTTCGACTCGCAACGTGAGGTCACTAGGGTTGTTGTCATTAGCAGCAGCAGTAGAGGTACTAGGTTTAGAAGTAGATGTAGAAGCCTCATAGGGATGGTAACGTTGACACATCTTTAGTGACTGATTGTTGTAGCGTAAACTCTTACAAAATGGGTTGTTGCCTCAAGCAGGTCCTTTTGGTATCCTACGGTGGCCTCTCGGTCCATAGAGGTTAACATAGTCGGGTTTAACAATAGGTGACTGGGGTGAATCGGGTACATTAGGTTCGGATTCGAATTCGGGTTCCGATTCTTCCTTGGAATCCTCTGCCGGTTCCATTCCTTTAGGCTCATTCTCATGCTCAGTTTCCATCTCGGGTTCCGATTCGGTATCATTCACAACCTCGAGTATCATATTTCCTTGTGCTTGCACGGTTTCCTCAGATTCCGTGTCGAAGTCGGTAAGAATGATAGGTAAAACACAAAGTTAGTCACTTAGTAATCATGCCATAATAGATACCAAGTAACATAGTAATTTATTTAACATAGTAATCATGCCATAATAGATACCAAGTAACATAGTAACCTTAGACTTGTTGAGCCGAGCACACGTCATTAGTTTAACCTATACTGGCGATACACCGATCAAGTGTATGAGTAACAACTATATAAGCACCTGTTTAATATTGCAGTGAGGTTTGTCAAACCTAACGGTACCATCCCTATAAAGTCGAGCTTACAAAGTAACTAATATAATCAAGCTAAGGGATTTTTGATCTGAACTCATATGTATATTCTTTGTAAGTTACTCGTGCCTAATATGTAATATAGTTGTAAAAATAGTTTAAGAAATAGTTTCAAAAGCAGCATGTATCTCATCCTAAGAATGTTGATGAAAATGGGACTGTAGACTCACCTTAGCAAAAGCACTCGTAAAGATCTTAGCAAATCGTACTGTTGTCGAAACTCTCGACTGAACAACGCAACCTAATCAAGTAAATCATCTTAAGTATATACTAATAGGTCAAACTTCATCAACCCATAGTGTACGCAAAGTCCTAGTGCTCAGACTGACTCAACGAACAAGTAAAAGTCAACTAATCCAAGCAAGTCAACAAAAGTCAACCCTAAAGTCAACTCGGTCAAAGTGGTCAACTAAATTCAAACATCTCAGTAAGTCATGCAAACATAATCAGTAAGTCAAACCTAGGTCAAGTATCAATTTACAAGTCATAATTAAGCATATTGCACATTTGCACCTTAAAGCACGTCTTAGAAATTCGTACGTCGTAGAAAGATCCTACAATAGCTCATAGCACATAAATCATTAAATCATGAACAACTCCAGATCATAACTACACTTAAAATCAATTCCAAAAAGTCTAGCCAAAGCCTCATATGATAAATAAAAGACCAATATCAGAAAGGATCAATTCATAGTTCATCACAGAAATTTCTGCCCGCGTGTCAGTTTTTAAACATTTTTCATAAAATATAGAAAATAGATTTTGATGAACAACCAATTGGTGTCATCTTAAAACATCTCAAAGTTTTAGTGATAAAATAATCAGAAGTACAGATTTAGCCAATTTGTACAGTTTTGCAAAACATTACAGACTCATCAGTTTTTGACCATCAATCGGACACATCACATAGATAATCATATATCTCATGGCAAATCACATTTTCACAAGTTTGCATACAAATGAAACATGTCAAGTAACGTATCAAATAACATATTACAGAATATCAAGGTCTAAATCAATTCCTAGTTCACTCTAGCAATTTTTATGTAACTTTAAAAAACGATTCAGCTCTCTTTAAAAACCAAATCTTCGTTTTGACATAACGGGAGCATTACATAACCTTTTGACGCAAATATTAAGTCTAAATTGTATAACTTTTCCCAAGTAATACAGTATCATACTTTTCATACGCTAAAACACAAAGCATGCAACTCAGAAAATTCGGATATCATGTGAAACCCTAACGAAACTTCGATTAATCATATCTTGAGCATACGATAACGAAATCACGCAAAATTGGAGTCTAAAATTTATAACTTTTCAATATCTTTCTAATTAAACATATTACCAAATCAGATCTCATGTCAATTAAATCAGATCATCAATAGACAAATTCGTTTTTCGAACATACGACGTTAATTACGCAATCAATCAACAATTAACAACATCAATCACCATTAATTGAGCACTAGACTTGATTACACTATGTAATTGAACAAAAAACTGAATTAATGAAATTAGGGTTACTAGTTATACCTCAAACAATCAATTAAACGACAATACTAGACGTAGAACGATGCGTAGAACAACTTTGATGCACAACGTTTCTTCAAATTTTGAGTTTTGATGTGTGTGTGGTGTGTGTGTAGTCAACAGCCACCAAGGGGGGAGGGAACAAAAAAAAGTCGACTAACAAATGGGGGAGATGAGGGTTTGTGCTAGTTTACTTGCCTTAAATAGTTCGGGTTTGGGCCAATTAAATCCCTAACGATCCAATAAGCCAAAGTTTAGTCCATATGGGTGTCTACTAGGGGAATTCTGCCGATGGCCCTTCTAAAGGGTGTCCTGGGCTCGTTTTGCTTAATTACTCATATATGCATGGTCCGTTTCGAGTGCCGTTAACCGTACCGGGTCTCCGGAACGTTAACTAGTCGTTGAAACGCAATCACCGAGTTTAATTCATTAAATAAATAATAAATTAAAAATAATTTTCTTAAAGTCAATAATTATCGAAAATAATTATTGTGTCATTTTTCTGAGTTCCGTAAACTGAAAAGCTTTCTAAACGATAACTTAATCGTAACGTTTTCTAGTTATTTCGCTAACCGAAATAAGTTCGTAAATTAATATAACATATTAATTCAAACATTTCTCTAATAATTATGTATTTAATTCTATTAAACACACAAATCTACGTAACCAACGTTAAATACTTAACGGATAATTAACGATAGTAAACGGAAAATGTCGAGTTGTTACAGTCTTCCTGCGCTTCTACCATATTAATGTTAAAGACTCTTCCACGGCCTTGCCCATTATTATTCCCTTGGTTTGGGCATGCCTTGCTGAAATGGCCCTGCTTTTCGCATCCGTAACAAATAATAGGATTATTTGTTTTATTATTTTTATAGACCTTCGGTCCATAGATGTCACATTTTGTTGCACCATGACCGCTTCTGTTATACTTGGTACACACTACAGCACAGAACTTCTTCGGGTGGTATCCGTCACATCTTTTGCATTGAACCTTCTAATTTTGGTTGCCATTTTTGTTATTGAGATAGTTGTTGGGATTGTTGTTGCTGCGGTTGTTATTGTTGTTGGGATGTTTGTTGTTGCATTTTGAAAGGACCCGTCCTAATCCACCTGGACGAATTCATCAACATTTGGTCCCATTTCGATGATCGGCTCCAAGTAATGTCCTTATATTGAGCAAATGCACAGCGGAAGACTTAATTCGTACCTGAGAATAAACATGCTTTAAAGTGTCAACCAAAAGGTTGGTGAGTTCATAGGTTTATCATAACAATCATTTCAATATGTTAATAGACCACAAGATTTTATAATCATAAACATAATACACTCACAAGTGTATGTAAAGCATTCTAAGTGGTTGAGCACTTGGTAACCATACTTAACATTTAATCAACGTCGCATATTCCCTTTATTATGAAATCTCACTACACCGTACCAAGTGTAGTCACCAAAATAAAGTACTGTGCAACCGTTGAATACTGGTCGTCCAGTCCGGTTGGGGTTGTCAGGCCCGATAGATCTATCAACAGGATTCGCGTTTACAATACCCATGTAAATAGTAGTTACCAAGCTACAGGGAAATATGCCAGTGGTACAACTCAACGTAGAATATATTTTTAAGTACTTGTGTCTATTTTGTAAACATTTATAAAAGCAGCGCATGTATTCTCAGCCCAAAAATATATATTGCAAAAGCAATTAAAAAGGGAGCAAATGAAACTCATTTTTGCCTTGAAGGTATTTAATTCGACTTGATCTCTGATAGATATCACAAACCTAACCATATATATAATATATCAACATATTTTCTTTTTAAGTAATCGTTACATATATATATATATACTTTTAATATTTTCTTAGTCCGTAGTTAACAGTCCGATGTTAGTGGTCCACAATTAGTTGCTTAAATAAAATAAATAAAGACCCCATCGTATTCGTATTGATCAGAATTAATCTCGACCCATGGTACCATTTGTCAAATGACGTGTTGCGTACATAAAGTACCGTGTTGTCAAATGACGTGTTGCGTACAATCATGAGGTCTTATGATTAATCTTCTCGTGTTGTTTACGGGTGGTCCTGAAATATATAAAATCAAATCATAAGTAATTATATATAAAATATCATATTAATTAGAAAAGATATGATTAATTTACTTTTTCTCCAAATATTTTCGTAGCTAAACTAGCTTCAGATACCCAATCTTGTTTTAGTCGTAGTTTCTTCATTACAACTCCGTTTTTGTTGGTTCAACTTGCCACTTCCTTGGATCGAGTCAAATTTTAAGAATATGAACTTAAAATACCTTAGTTTGTATTCAAAATCATAGGTTATAGGTCAAACTTTGGTGAAACTTATGAAAGTGATCATTTTCCATCATAAAAACAACATTTAATGATCATTTTTCTAAAAATACTTACACTTTGAGTTAAACCATGAAATTTTTATGTGTTAACATATTCATAAGAAATATCATTTTTCCAGAACATGAACTTCCAATTCAAAGTTCAAGATGGTTTTTAATTATCCAACCCAAAACAGCCCCCGGTTGCACTCCGACGACGTAGATTCAGTTTTTAAGATGTTCTTTGTAAAACCAAGTTATATCTTGTTAGGTTAGCATATCATTATGATATATTACAGGTCTTGAAGTGTTTTAAAAGTCAAGTTAGAAGGATCTATTTAGTTTGCGAATAAGTTTGAAATCATTCAAACTATGTTCTTGTTGTTAAAATTTTATACTACAAAATAAGATAGCTATATGAATATGAATTGAATAAGATTATGAACAAGGTTACTACCTCAAGTTACTTGGACAAAGTTACTGCAAAAGATAAGAAATAATCTTGGAATCAAAGAGTGGTGGAGTTAGATCAAAAGGTTGGAAGTAAACTTCTTCAAATAGGTGGTTATTTTGATATGTTCTTGAAAGAGTTTTCTTATGGTGTTTAAGGCTTATAATTGAAGCTAAATGATGGGGAAAATGCTTGGAGATGATCAAGTATGAAGTTAGGAGTATTTTGAGAGATAAATGAGGGTGTAGGTATGAGAAAATGGAGTGAAGAAATGGTGTTCATTTATAAAAACGTTTTTAGTTTATAAAGAAAGAAAAGGATTCCTAATTTTGTTTTCTTACTAATAATTCATACTACTTGACAAATCCTAGTTACCTCATATCTAGGGCAGTAATAATGTTGATTAGGATGTTGATTTGATGTGTATATACCAATAGTAAATACGTATAGAAGCTGGGTATGATACGGGTACATATACCCTAGATATACATATAGAAATCTTGAGGAAACGGAACGAGAATTCAAATATAGCTATCTTTTGTGAATATACTTATATCTTTTTATGTATTTAAGTCCTTAAAAAGTGATTAAATACATTATATATACGATACATGTATAAGCATTATAGATTATAAGTATATATATCAAAGAATGTTACGTATAGTTATCGTTTAGAAAACTTAAGTTAGTAGTTTCAAAATATACTTATAACTCATTGTCATTAGTACACAATGAGATGTTAAACCATCCTTAGATCATGTTAAATATATATAAATACATATATATATACACAAACGTATAATTATCGTATGTTATATAGTTCGTGATATCATCGGTCATATTGGACTGTCAAACGTTGTGTAAAACTCTTTTCAAAAACACAAGTCTCAACAATTTGGATTGCTTATCATGTTGGTATGGTTTAATTTATGTAAATATTAATCTCATAAGTATAATTTGGTCGGAAAATTCCGGGTCATTATAGTACCTACCCGTTAAAGAAATTTTGTCCCCGAAATTTGATAGAGGTTGTTATGGATAACAATAAGAAGGTTTTTGAAAGGACCCGTTCATATACATTATAAACGATTCACAATAGTTGATTATATTGCGAGGTATTTGACCTCTATATGATACATTTTACAAACATTGCATTCGTTTTTAAAAGACAAACTTTCTTTACAACGAAAGTTGACGGCATACACACCATTTCATAATACATCCAACTATAATTTGGCTTAATAATAATCTTGATGAACTCAATGACTCGAATGCAACGTCTTTCAAAATATGCCATGAATGACTCCAAGTAATATCCTTAAAATGAGCTAATGCACAGCGGAAGATTTCTTTAATACCTGAGAATAAACATGCTTTAAAGTGTCAACCAAAAGGTTGGTGAGTTCATATGTTTATCATAATAATCATTTCAATATATTAATAGACCACAAGATTACCGTTTATAAATATATGTACACTCGCAAGTGTATAAAAGTATTCTATAAGTTGTAGGCACCCGGTAACAAGCCTTAACGTTCATGTTTTACCCTCTGAAGTACACCAGATCAGGTGTGTTTAAAATAACCTCGAAGTACTAAAGCATCTCATAGTCAGGATGGGGTTTGTCAGGCCCAATAGATCTATCTTTAGGATTCGCGCCTACCGTACATAGACAAGTAGTTTAATGTTACCAAGCTAAGGGTATATTTCTGGTTTAAACCCACGTAGAATTAGTTTTAGTACTTGTGCCTATTTCGTAAAACATTTATAAAAATAGCGCATGTATTCTCAGTCCCAAAAATATATATAAAAGGGAGCAAATGAAACTCACCATACTGTATTTCGTAGTAAAAATACATATAACGTCATTTAACAAGTGCAAGGTTGGCCTCGGATTCACGAACCTATATTAATTATATATATTTATATGTTGGTCAATATTTGTCTAACAATTTTTGGTCAAGTCATAGTGTACCACAATCCTAATGCTCGAGACTAATATGCAAAAGTCAACAAAAGTCAACTTGACCCAAAATGACTTCTAAAATTTATACGTGTTTATTATATAACTTAACTATAGTCGTTTTATATATTTAAATATATTTATTAGATTTTATAATAATAAAAGTCATTTATTAATAAAAATTTATATTAACGTTTATATATGATAAAATATACTTTTATATATCTTAAGTAGTAAATTTTATAAAGTTCACTTAATATCGTAAAACTATAGTGGTAAGTATTATTAATGTAATTATATTACGCGTGGTGAAAAATATCTTTGTATCCCCTATTTATTTGATAAAATAATATTGATCATAATAATGATAAGTAAAAGTTGTATTATTTTGTAATAATAATTATTATTATTCTATAAAAAAATAACAATATTTATATTTACTAAAAATGGTATTATGATAAAATGATAATACTAACATAATAGTAATAATGATATTTTATAATAACAATGATATTTCTATTAAAATAATAACGACGATAGTAATTATAATCATTTTAACAATAATACTAAAATTCAGTTGACTATAACTTCTAATCCGTTCATCGAAACCATTCGATATCTAAATGAAAAGTTCTTAATTTTTCGCTAGCTTTCTAATGACATGCATATCATATACCCTATCTCAGTAGCATATGTATCTAATTCAGGATTCAACAAACCTATCTAATGACAATATCGAATGTACAAGCATGCGTAATCCTATATACTCGAGCACTAGTCAGGGATACACTATTGATATATAAAAGTTAAGTTATGAGTGCTCACGTATCAATATTGAGATTCAATATTGCAGGAAAGTACGTAGACGCAACGGAGATGATAAACACTAGATTGACCTCACGAGCATACCCATGAACCATACCCATCACCTCCATAGCTATAACCCATAATTTTCTTAGCTTCGACTCATTCAAAAAAACTATTTTGAAATCACTCGGACAGCACTCCGTCGTAATATTTTATGTATACTAATAATATCTTGAAATAATACAGAGCAAATATATATATTTATATATATAAATCGATTGAGAGAGTTTAGAGAAATATATTTTCAAGTTTCTATGAAATAATGAAACCTACTGAATTCTATTTATAATAGATTTTTGAATTATTAAAGTGAATTATTAAAGTATGAATTATTAAAGTGAATTATTAAAGTATGAATTATTAAAGTGAATTATTAAAGTATGAATTATTAAAGTAAATTATTAAAGTGAATTATTAAAGTATGAATTATTAAAGTGAATTATTAAAGTATGAATTATTAAAGTGAATTATTAAAGTATAAATTATTAAAGTGAATTATTAAAGTATGAATTATTAAAGTGAATTATTAAAGTTAAAGTAAAGTAAAAATAAAGTAAAGGTAAAGTATAGTAAAAGTATAAAAATTATGTATGTATAATACGCGTATAAATATATATAATATTAATTTAAATCGTTATATATATTTAATGAAATAAAATATAAATATCGTTATATTTATTATACTGGTTAAGTAATGAGTTGTCAAAAGTGATTCTAGATATTTATAAAAGTTATATACGTTTTAATAATAAAGTTCTTTTTAAACTGAAATTGTCTTTGTACGTTTGAAAATAGATTAATAGAATATTATGGAAACCAATTCTCCACTAACTTTTGTCTAACTTTCGTAAATGACACTTTTTATTTTTATTTATAAATAGCTTTACAAATTATTCCGAATATCGTTAAGAGGAATAGATTTTTTCAAATCATAGTGGACCTCTCAACAGAGACTTGTAATCATAATTCAATGTTTCTGATAATTCAATCATTTAATATATTTTTTTTAATTTCGTCGATAATCATATTGAAACAAATACATTCATATAAAGCATTATACGTTTAAATACTTTGTTGACATTTTCAATTTATAACATATACACATATACATACATATTCATATATGTTCATTTAATGGTTCGTGAATCATTGGAATTTGGTCGAGGTTTAAATGAATGTATAAACATAGTTTAAAATCCTTGAGATTTAACTTAACAAACATTGCTTATCGTGTCAGAATAATATAAAGATAAAGTTTAAATTTAGTCAGAAATTTTCGGGTCGTCACAGTTTTCATGACAAATATAATGTGATAATGGAGTTTTATCATCATTGAGTAATGTAGATAAAACGATTCGATTATGCGAAGAATATTAATGAGACTATCGTAAAAGAGTGAGATGAGTAAAATATATTCGTCTTAACCGATGACGTAGTTATGATTGATTTCCGGGATTTTAGGGATTTAAAGAGAATCTTACGTAATAAGATTTGGTTCTTTGGTGATTAAGGAAATCAGGATCTTCTTTGATTATATGCAATAATCTGTTTCGATTGCTCTGTCAGATATTTCACTATAAATTCACCCCTTCGTTTCCTTATTTTCCACGACTCACACCTTCTATTCTTTCTCCCTTGATTCTTACTTTAAAGCATTCATCAATATGCTCCATCCAGTCCTGATTCTTGATATACTCCTAACTTTTATATCTGTCATTCTTCTTTTTCATCTACCACCAGAAGAATCTATTTACTTCTACTATACTCTTGTGTTTATAGTGTTTCTAATTCTCCCGTGTCTCTATATTGTTATCTGCATCGATATACACGGTTTGTAAATTTAGGGTTATTATCGGAGTTTATATTCTTCATTATTTTTAGGAGCTTCATGCTTTCGTTTTCTCTTCCCGACTTCGAGTCAAGCGAGTAATGGTCCGGAATTCGTAGATATGAAATTCAGAATGAACATAGCTAATGCTCTAAGAAGAAAATGGTAATAGAACGATTTTGATTAGTTAAATTACCAGAATACCCTGGAGAAGACCGAGTCATCCAGAAAAATATTCTCTTGATATGTTTAGAGATTAGATAGAATGTAAGAGTCGTGTAAATGGCACATGATAACGGTACTGTGAATCATCATGCTTCATTAGAAACTCAGCATGACTTACTGTAATATAATGAAGTTGATCAAGTGTCATTATATTATACTAATCCATGCTTCAGTTCCCAACACTACTTCAAAACATTCATATTTTAAACTCGAAGGTTTCAGAATTTAGAAACTAACACAGTTTCTTTTATATTGCAGATATTACGGAGAGATAAATGATCTCAGATAAGAATAGTTGTGAAAATATCGCCAGAAATATGGAGGATATTTATAATAGAACATACGAGAATATCTTAGAATTTCTAATATCAATGGATGATGAAGAAGATTTGTATGTGAAGGTTTAGAATGAGAAATAAGATGTTTGCTAACGATTTCAGCAGGCACAGAATCATTTAGATTCTTTGAAGGCAAACTTATTCTTTGTGATTTGTCCACGGCTTTCTTCATAGTTTCGCATAATTCGCTTTTCGGTACTAAATTTTCTATCGAGCGTTCCTAACACTCCTTTCTTTATCATCAAACTTTTGGCCATTAAGATCATCTACGACATGCTGCTTCATCAGTATTTTCAAAGTTAACTGATCTGAGTCATCGGTTATCAAATTGAGGTAGTTTCAGGAGAATTTTGTTTTTTTAGAATGATTAATCGTTGATGGTAATATTGTGGAATATAAAAGGTTCCCCAGCAACAATAAAGAGTACGCATATATATCGCGGTTATAATAAAGTTGTTTCGGATGAAAAGTCGAAGTTGACTTGCTGGAGCTGTGACAAAATTAGCTACTTTGGAAAGGGATTACAAAACGATCTTCAGTAATAACAATGTCAAAGGAACTAGAACAGATACGTGTCAAATGTTTACTCAGTTTCCGAGGGTTTTTCAGGTGCATAACTATATGCATCAATATTTTCTTCCGTAGATGAAGTGCGGTTGGTTTATCCTCTTGATTGAGGTGTTTTTAAGAATCATGATAGATTTGAACGCTGATTATAATCGTCGAGATTCAATGAGGTTTAAGATGAAATCAAGTGGCAATCTTGAAGAAATGTTTAGTTTCATATGTTATAATCAATATTTTAATTCATTTTAATTGTCCAATGTCATTAGTCCACAGTCGATAGTCCACAGTAACAGTCCAATAATTCATATATAGTTTAATATATAATATACGAATTAATTAATACGTGTCGTGACCCGTATACGTCTCAGACTCGATCACAACTCAAACTATATATATTATTGTAGAATCAACCTCAACCCTGTATAGAGAACTTGATCATTACTGCATATAGAGTGTCTATGGTGATTCCAAATAATATATATAGATGCGTCGATATGATATGTCAAAACATTGTATACGTGTCCCGATATTTAAAGTGCGTAAAATAATTACAGAAATTAAATGACGATAAATAAAAGTGCGATAATTAAATTACGATAAATAAACTGCGATAAATAAAATGTAATCAGTTAGCTAGGAACAGTTAGCTGGAATAGTTAGCGTGGATTCTTAACAAAAATTTTTCATAGTTAATTTGTTTGTTTCTAACAGATTTTATTTTGTCATATGTTTTCTTCATATGCCACTTGTTGGATTCTGGGAAGTCAAAATCCAAATATGAAATTGAATGAAAATGGTTATTCTGCGGTGAACGGATACGTATATCGGTGGTTGTAAGTAGGATAGTAAATGACTGTTGAATCAGCTTCGACGAATGTACAATGTAACTTATTAAGATGAAATCTAATTATTCCTCGGGTATTACCTACCCGTTAAAAAAAAAAATTCACCATTAATATTTTGTACAAAAGAACTTTTAATTACAATCTTTATGAAAACATATATACATATATATTTTCTTCAGATGAAATCATGAATTTAATGAGTTAATATGATATTAATCTCATTTGCTTTTCGGTTTGAGCTAGAATAAGAAATCTCTAAAACTTTTTGAAACCACATATTCTTCGCAGAATATCAATGAAGTTATGGATCAATACTTCATCGTTCATTATTGTTGGTACTCCTTGGTATCTATGGTGCGTATGATGTTGATGTTTGTGGGACAGATTATGATGTCGAGACATGTGATGCGGATGTTGTTTGTTACTGGTGATGATGGTATTGTTGATGTTATTGATGGTGGTGCTGATGATGCTGCTGGTGCTGCTGCTGGTGTTTGCAACCTTCCACCATGTTCTCCAAAGCCGTCACGCGAGCGCGAAGTTCGTTAACTTCTGCTAGTACACCGAGATGATTGGCGGTTGGAGCGAGTGAATGAACAAGATTTGTAATATGGGATAGTATATAATCGTGACGAGATACTCTAGAAATGAGAGAGAAAATGGTGTTTCGAATAGGTTCGCCGGTAAGTGCTTCAGGTTCATCGCCAAGAGGGCAATTTGGTGGATGGAATGGATCACCTTCTTCTTGTCTCCAGTGATTTAGTATATTACGAACCCATCCCCAATTCATCCAGAATAGATGATGGGAAATTGGTTGATCCATTCCGGTGACACTGCTTTCGGAGCCCGAATGGAAATCCATATCGGCATAACTGTCGGAATCTGAAGAATTCGAACTAGATGCGGAATCCATCTTGTATAATGGGGAAAATGAATTTTTGGTATGGAATAGATTATAGGAGTTAGATTTGGTACTCTTCAATACATAATTTACATATGTATATATAATACCAAAATCCCGTAAATTACGGAGAATCTTTGAAAAGGTATCAGTCAAAGTTCGCAATAATAGATATGCTAAGATAAGAATTCGTCTATACACTATCAATGCAGTAAATGCAGTAAAACGTGTCTAGACTTATGAATGATAAGCTGGTAATTTCCTAAGGATGATAAGCAGATGATTTCTGACTAGAAATGATAAGCAAAACTTTTGACATGTAGACACGGTCGAAGTCCAAACTCATTAATGCATCCTAACAACTACTAGTTAGACACACTAATGCAAGACCTGGTTCGCTACGACCACCGCTCTAATACCAACTGAAAGGACCCGTCCTAATCCACCTGGACGAAGTCATCAACATTTGGTCCCATTGCGATGATCGGCTCCAAGTAATGTCCTTATATTGAGCAAATGCACAGCGGAAGACTTAATTCGTACCTGAGAATAAACATGCTTTAAAGTGTCAAGCAAAAGGTTGGTGAGTTCATAGGTTTATCATAACAATCATTTCAATATGTTAATAGACCACAAGATTTTATAATCATAAACATAATACACTCGCAAGTGTATGTAAAGCATTCTAAGTGGTTAAGCACTTGGTAACCATACTTAACATTTAATCAACGTCGCATATTCCCTTTATTATGAAATCTCACTACACCGTACCAAGTGTAGTCACCAAAATGAAGTACTGTGCAACCGTTGAATACTGGTCGTCCAGTCCGGTTGGGGTTGTCAGGCCCTGATAGATCTATCAACAGGATTCGCGTTTACAATACCCATGTAAATAGTAGTTACCAAGCTACAGGGAAATATGCCAGTGGTACAACTCAACGTAGAATATATTTTTAAGTACTTGTGTCTATTTTGTAAACATTTATAAAAGCAGCGCATGTATTCTCACCCCAAAAATATATATTGCAAAAGCAATTAAAAAGGGAGCAAATGAAACTCACTTTTGCCTTGAAGGTATTTAATTCGACTTGGTCTCCGATAGATATCACGAACCTAACCATATATATAATATATCAACATATTTTCTTTTTAAGTAATCGTTACATATATATATATATATATATACTTTTAATACTTTTAATATTTTCTTAGTCCGTAGTTAACAGTCCGATGTTAGTGGTCCACAATTAGTTGCTTAAATAAAATAAATAAAGACCTCATCGTATTCGTATTGATCAGAATTAATCTTGACCCATGGTACCATGTTGTCAAATAACGTGTTGCGCACATAAAGTACCGTGTTGTCAAATAACGTGTTGCGTACAATCATGAGGTCTTATGATTAATCTTCTCGTGTTGTTTACGGGTGATCCTGAAATATATAAAATCAAATCATAAGTAATTATATATAAAATATCATATTAATTAGAAAAGATATGATTAATTTACTTTTTCTCCAAATATTTTCGTAGCTAAACTAGCTTCGGATACCCAATCTTGTTTTAGTCGTAGTTTCTTCATTACAACTCCGTTTTTGTTGGTTCAACTTGCCACTTCCTTGGATCGAGTCAAATTTTAAGAATATGAACTGAAAATACCTTAGTTTGTATTCAAAATCATAGGTTATAGGTCAAACTTTAGTGAAACTTATGAAAGTGATCATTTTCCATCATAAAAACAACATTTAATGATCATTTTTCTAAAAATACTTACACTTTGAGTTAAACCATGAAATTTTTATGTGTTAACATATTCATAAGAAATATCATTTTTCCAGAACATGAACTTCCAATTCAAAGTTCAAGATGGTTTTTAATTATCCAACCCAAAACAGCCCCCGGTTGCACTCCGACGACGTAGATTCAGTTTTTAAGATGTTCTTTGTAAAACCAAGTTATATCTTGTTAGGTTAGCATATCATTATGATATATTACAGGTCTTGAAGTGTTTTAAAAGTCAAGTTAGAAGGATCTATTTAGTTTGCGAATAAGTTTGAAATCATTCAAACTATGTTCTTGTTGTTAAAATTTTATACCACAAAATAAGATAGCTATATGAATATGAATTGAATAAGATTATGAACAAAGTTACTACCTCAAGTTACTTGGACAAAGTTACTGCAAAAGATAAGAAATAATCTTGGAATCAAAGAGTGGTGGAGTTAGATCAAAAGGTTGGAAGTAAACTTCTTCAAATAGGTGGTTATTTTGATATGTTCTTGAAAGAGTTTTCTTATGGTGTTTAAGGCTTATAATTGAAGCTAAATGAAGGGGAAAATGCTTGGAGATTGATAATGCTAAAAACGAACATATATTTCATAGCATTATTCCTCAAGAAAGACAAGCTTTTAGTTGCAATTGTTCTATTTACAAGTGATATTCGTTTAAATAATAAAAGGTGAAGACAGAAGACAGATTCGACGATTTGAAGACGCAAACGACCAAAAAGCTCAAAAGAACAAAAGACAATCAAAAAGGTTCCAATTATTAATAAGAAAAGTCTCGAAATCACAAGAGTACAAGATTCAAAACGCAAAGTACAAGATATTAAATTGTACGCGAGGACGTTCGAAAATCCGGAACCGGGACCAGAGTCAACTCTTAACGCTCGACGCAACGGACTAAAAATTACAAGTTAACTATGTATATAAATATAATATAATATATAATTAATTATATTAATTATATATATATATATTATATATATATATTAAAAACCGTCGGCAGCAAGAAACTCCAAGGGTGTGAGCTGTAAATATATCTCCGCGACTCGCGGAGTTTTAAGGGCATTTTGCCGCGAGTCGCGGAGCCCCAATTTTCAACTCTGGCTATAAAGCCAACCGAATTCTGATCAAATTTCATCATCTTTTTTCCTTCTCATTCATACGAGTAATATATATATATAATTTATATTTTAATTTTAATTTTAATTATAATTCTAATAATAAGGGTATGTTAGCGAATGTTGTAAGGGTGTAAGTCGAAATTCTGTCCGTGTAACGCTACGCTATTTTTAATCATTGTAAGTTATGTTCAACCTTTTTACATTAATGTCTCGTAGCTAAGTTATTATTATGCTTATTTAAAACGAAGTAATCATGATGTTGGGCTAATTACTAAAATTGGGTAATTGGGCTTTGTACCATAATTGGGGTTTGGACAAAAGAACGACACTTGTGGAAACTAGACTATGGGCTATTAATGGGCTTTATATTTGTTTAATTAAATGAAAGTTTGTTAATGTTAATATAAAGATTTACAATTGGGCGTCCCTATAAATTACCATATACACTCGATCGGACACGATGGGCGGGGTATTTATATATACGAATAATCGTTCATTTAACCGGACACGGGAATGGATTAATAGCCACTAGAATAATCAAAACAGGGGTGAAATTACATTCAAGGGTAATTGGTGTAATTGTTAACAAAGTAGTAAAACCTTGGTTTACACGCAGTCGATAACCTGGTGTATTCATTAAACAAAGTATTAAAACCTTGTTACAATTCGAATCCCCAATTAGTTGGAATATTTATCTTCGGGTATAATAATAATTTGACAAGGACACTTGCAATTTATATTTATGACTGATGGACTGTTATGGACAAAAACCAGACGGACATATTGAATAATCCGGGACAAAGGACAATTAACCCATGGGCATAAAACTAAAATCAACACGTCAAACATCATGATTACGGAAGTTTAAATAAGCATAATTCTTTTATTTCATATTTAATTTCCTTTATTTTATATTTAATTGCACTTCTAATTATCGCACTTTTATTTATTGTTATTTAATCGCACTTTTAATTATCGTACTTTTTAATTATCGCAAGTTTATTTTATCGCATTTTTATTCGCAATTTCATTATCGTTATTTACTTTACGCTTTAATTTAAGTCTTGTATTTATTTTATATTTTACATTAGGTTTTAACTGCGACTAAAGTCTTAAAATCGACAAACCGGTCATTAAACGGTAAAAAAACCCCCCTTTATAATAATAATATTACCTATATATATATTTGTATTTTTATAAAAGTAAACTAATATAGCGTTGAGCTTTGTTTAAAGATTTCCCTGTGGAACGAACCGGACTTACTAAAAACTACACTACTGTACGATTAGGTACACTGCCTATAAGTGTTGTAGCAAGGTTTAAGTATATCCATTCTATAAATAAATAAATATCTTGTGTAAAATTGTATCGTATTTAATAGTATTTTTCTAGTAAAATAATAACTATTTTATATACACCTCGTTCGACATCAAGTTATTTTTGGCGCCGCTGCCGGGGAAACCCATCTTAAAAGCCGGAAGCGCAACGCTAATATAAAAAGAAAAAAAGAAAAAAAAAAGATTTTTATCTACTTTTATTAAAAGTCGTTTTTGTAAAATTACGTTTTAAAAATTCGAAAAATATAAAAAGAAAAACAAAAATATTAGTATTTTTAAGATTTTGTTAAATAGTTAAGTTTTATAAGTTTCTTTATTTCCATTTTAGTTTATAAAAATATAACTTTTGTTTTAAACATCTTTTATTTAAAAAAAAAAACAGAAAACATAAAAAAAAAAAAAAAATATAAAGAAAAACGCGTAAAAAGTGAAACCTGTCAACTGAATTCTGGATCCCCGCGACTCGCGGGGTTTTCTTCTTTATTTGCCGCGACTCGCGGAGACCTTCTGACACACGGACAAAAACCCTAATCAAGCATTGATTACGGGTTATTTTTAATTATTATTATTATTAAAACCTAATTATTATTATTATTATTATTAGTTTTAATTTTACTTTTACTTTTTATTTATATATTTTAGTTAAATTAGTTTTATTAAATTATAAAATTAGTAGTTTTATAAAATAAATAATATAAAAATAATATTTTTTTTTATAAAAATTGTACTTTTTACAACTTTTTGTATATTTTTATATTTTGTCCCTTTTTAATCGTTGTAGCGTAATATTTGTATTTTTTTAGCTCATATTTAATTTTAAACTTAGTTTTTGCTATAGTTATTTTTACTCCTATATTTTTAGGCTTTGCCGTAGAATTCCTTAAGTGCTTTTTCTTTAGACTAAGATTTAGGTGCTTTAGAATTTTGCGACGCCCTTTTTAAGTTTTAGTTTCTTTTTAAGTTATTTTCATTTGAGATTTAGTTTCTACTGTAAGCTTTAATATTTTTAGACACCTTTTACTATGTACCAATTATCATTCCAATTAGTAATTTCAATTTGCGATTATAATTTTAAGTTAGTTGTAGTAATAAGGTTAGGTTAGTTAAGTATTTTTAAGTTTTTATAAGTTTCTTTTATTTTTCCGTCACCTTTTATTTTTCAACCATTTTTTCTTTTTCGACCTTTTTCGACGAACTCTCTTTTTCTCTCTTATTTCTCGCTATTCTAGTTTTTAGGACTTAGAATTTTTTTTTCTACTTCTTATCTAAAATTCTTAAAATTACGAAAAATTTATTTTAAGTGGTTAAATTAATAGACATCAAAATTTTCTGGTTCGTAGTAATAGTTGGATTTGTACGTGGACCGGGTTATTGGAGCCAAACAGTCCTCAATTATATTGAGACCAAACGAATCCTGCCCCTCTGCTGCATCTTTTGGCTATTCGAAACGTGGGCAAAATCAGAAAAGTCTATTGATTGGATAACTTATTATAATTTTTCTTTCCTTTTAAAAACTAATAGGATATTCAGTGAATGCACCGAGCAAGACGTTCATCACCTTTTGTACGTTCACCACCTGTAACTCGATCAAGACATCGTTTAACAAATATAACCGCCGTTGATTTTTCTTTAGAATCGTCATCCAGTCGACCAAGTACTTCAGTTCAAATTTCTGATAATCCATTTTTTGAACCCAACCTCACAATTGAGAATCCAGAAAATATTCAGGAACGGTTCGTAGATCCTGAACCATTAAACTTTCCTCCGGAACCACCAATCATTCAAACAGAGATTGTTGAGGAACGAACCATTAAATCAGAATCATCTAGTGATACCGATTCAAAAAATTCAATTATGGAAAATCTGGAACCTTTAAGTATGGAAGACCGAATGAGAGCTAAACGCACTGGCCAAGGTCACGCAATTACTCATCCAGACATTAATGCGCCAGATTATGAAATCAAAGGACAAATTCTACACATGGTGACTAATCAATGCCAATTTAGTGGTGCGCCGAAGGAAGATCCAAATGAACATCTACGTACCTTTAATAGGATTTGCACACTATTTAAAATACGAGAAGTGGAGGATGAACAGATATATCTCATGTTATTTCCCTGGACTTTAAAGGGAGAAGCCAAAGATTGGTTGGAATCGTTACCTGAAGGGGCGATTGATACATGGGATGTTTTAGTTGACAAATTTCTTAAACAATTTTTTCCTGCATCTAAAGCCGTAAGACTTCAAGCAGAAATTGTTACGTTCACACAAAAGCCAAATGAAACTCTATATGAGGCTTGGACAAGATATGGAAAGTTATTAAGAGGATGTCCGCAACATGGTTTAGACACCTGTCAAATAGTACAAATATTCTACCGAGGATGCGACATCACTACAAGAAAAGACATAGATATAGCAGCTGGTGGTTCTATTATGAAGAAAACCGAAACTGATGCTTACAAAATTATTGATAATACTGCTTCCCACTCACATGAGTGGCACCAAGAAAAAGATATCATTAGATCATCTAAAGCAGCTAGAGCCGATTCTAGCCATGACTTAGATTCCATTTCCGCAAAGATAGATGCTTTCGAGAGACGAATGGAAAAGATGACTAAAGATATTCATGCTATACGAATTAGTTGTGAGCAGTGTGGAGGACCACATTTGACAAAAGATTGTCTCAGTATTGAATTAACAATGGAACAAAGAGAGAATATTTCATACATAAACCAAAGGCCTGGAAATAATTATCAGAATAATTATCAACCGCCAAGACCGATTTACAATCAAAACCAGAATTATAACCGAAATATTCCATACAACAACCAACAAGGTCCTAGCAATCAACAAGTATCCAATAATACTTATAATCAGCAAAGACCGAATTTTCAGAACAAACCACCACAACAAACCGATGATAAAAAGCCGAATTTAGAAGATATGATGACGAAGCTAGTTGAAACTCAAACGCAGTTTTTCACATCTCAGAAACAAACCAATGAACAAAATGCTCAAGCATTTAGAAATCAACAAGCTTCTATTCAAAATCTGGAACAAGAAGTAAGTAACCTAGCAAGGTTAATAGGTGAAAGAAAACCGGGAAGTCTACCTAGTGATACAAATGCTAACCCCCGGAATGAAACAGCTAAAGCTATTACCACAAGAAGTGGAACAACACTTAAACCACCTGAAATACCTGTAACTTCTGATGAAACTATTCCTACTCCACAAGAACCACAACCTGATCAAGATAAGGAAAAAGAACCGGTAGTTGAAAAGGTTAATGAAGATAACACAGTTAAGGATAAACCTTATGTTAAACCATACCAACCACCACTTCCTTATCCGAGTAAAATGAAGAAGGAAAAACTTGAAGCCGAGCAATCCAAATTCTTGGATATGTTTAAACAGATAAATGTAAATCTTCCTTTCATTGATGTGATTTCAGGAATGCCAAGATATGCTAAATTCTTGAAAGATCTAATCACGAATAGAAAGAAAATGGAAGAACTCTCGGCTGTTACTATGAATGCTAATTGTTCAGCAGTGCTGTTGAATAAGATACCAGAAAAACTATCTGATCCAGGAAGTTTCACAATTCCATGTTTTCTGGGTAGTCTTAGTTCAATAGAAGCATTGGCAGACTTAGGTGCTAGTATAAATTTAATGCCGTATTCACTATACGCTAAACTAGACCTTGGAGAATTAAAACCAACCAGAATAAGCATACAACTAGCCGATAGATCAATAAAATATCCTAGAGGGATAATGGAGAACATGCTAGTTAAAGTTGGTACTTTAGTATTTCCAGTAGATTTTGTTGTTTTAGACATGGAAGAAGATTCTCAAGTTCCTCTCATATTAGGAAGACCATTCTTAAACACGGCTAAAGCAATGATAGACGTGTTCGGTAAGAAACTGACCCTAAGTATAGAGGATGAGAGTGTTACCTTTTCAGTTGATAGAGCCATGCAACAACCACAATCTGCAGATGATACATGTTATTATATTCAAACTATAGATGCACATGCAGAATTATTAGAAGAATTTCCAGAATTACAAGGAACAGGAGAATGTTCTTTAGGAGAAGGTAATGAACCAATTGATGAAGCTGAAATGTTAGCTACACTTATAGCTAATGGATATGAACCAACAACAGAAGAAATTCAAATGCTAAAAGAAGAAGACAGATATCGATATAAATCATCGATAGAAGAACCTCCGAAATTAGAATTAAAGCCACTTCCAAACCATTTGGAATACGCTTATTTACATGGTGAATCTGAATTACCTGTAATAATATCGTCTTCTCTTACTGAAAATGAGAAATCACAACTCATTTCTGTGTTGAAAGCTCATAAACCAGCCATTGCATGGAAGATTCATGATATTAAAGGAATAAGTCCTTCGTATTGCACACATAAAATCCTTATGGAAGAAGGTCATAAAACGTATGTGCAACGCCAACGAAGACTAAATCCTAATATGCAAGATGTAGTTAAGAAAGAGATTATTAAACTGCTAGATGCAGGTTTGATATATCCAATTTCTGATAGTCCATGGATAAGCCCAGTTCAATGCGTACCTAAGAAGGGTGGCATGACTGTCATCACAAATGAGAAAAATGAGCTTATTCCTACTAGGACTGTAACAGGATGGCGTGTATGTATTGATTATAGAAAATTAAATGACGCCACCAGAAAAGATCACTTTCCCTTACCTTTCATAGATCAAATGTTGGAAAGATTAGCCGGAAATAGTTACTATTGTTTTCTAGATGGATTTTCCGGATATTTTCAAATTCCAATAGCACCCGAAGACCAAGAGAAAACCACATTCACGTGCCCTTATGGTACTTTTGCTTACAAACGCATGCCATTTGGACTTTGTAACGCCCCTGCAACCTTTCAAAGGTGTATGATGGCGATTTTTCATGACATGATAGAAGAATGCATGGAAGTATTCATGGATGACTTTTCAGTCTTCGGTGATACATTTAAATCATGTCTAGTTAATCTGGAACGAATGCTAATTAGATGCGAAAAATCAAATCTAGTACTTAATTGGGAGAAATGCCATTTCATGGTTAAAGAAGGCATCGTTCTTGGACATAAAATTTCAAAAGAAGGAATTGAAGTGGATAGAGCTAAAGTAGATGTAATTGCTAAACTTCCACATCCCACAAATGTTAGAGGAGTTAGGAGTTTTCTAGGGCATGCCGGTTTTTACCGACGTTTCATAAAAGATTTTTCTAAAATTGCCACTCCTATGAATAAACTCCTAGAAAAGGATGCGCCATTCATCTTTTCAGATGAATGTATCAAATCTTTTAATATTCTTAAAGAAAAACTCACTAATGCACCGATCATGATAACACCAAATTGGAATCTACCATTTGAACTAATGTGCGATGCAAGTGATTTTGCAATGGGAGCCGTTTTAGGACAAAGGATTGAAAAACGATTTCAACCTATATATTATGCTAGTAAGACGTTACAAGGAGCACAAACGAACTATACAACTACTGAAAAAGAACTCCTTGCTATTGTCTTTGCTTTTGACAAATTTCGATCATATCTCGTTCTAGCAAAAACGGTGGTCTATACCGACCATTCTGCTCTTAGATACCTATTTTCAAAACAAGATGCTAAACCAAGATTAATCCGTTGGATCTTACTCTTACAAGAGTTTGATATTGAAATCCGAGATAAAAGAGGAGCAGAAAATCTCGCCGCTGATCATCTTTCTCGTCTTGAAAATCCTGAGTTAGAAGTTCTAAATGAATCAGCCATACAAGACAACTTTCCTGATGAATATCTATTGAAGATAGATTATAAAGAAATCCCATGGTTTGCAGACTATGCAAACTACTTAGTTTGTGGATTCCTTGAAAAAGTATTATCGTACCAAAGACGAAAGAAATTCTTCAGTGATATAAAACACTATTTCTGGGAAGATCCACATCTGTTTAAAAGTTGTCCCGATGGAATAATACGCCGATGTGTATTTGGAGATGAAGCTAGTAAAATTTTAAACCATTGTCACACAGGACCAACAGGAGGGCATTATGGGCCTCAACTAACAGCAAGAAAAGTTTATGAAGCTGGATTCTATTGGCCTACAATTTACAAAGACGCACACCTTCTTTGCAAATCCTGTGATGCATGTCAAAGGGCCGGAAGAATAAGTCAACGTGATGAAATGCCACAAAATGTCATCCAAGTATGTGAAGTATTTGACATTTGGGGTATTGACTTTATGGGTCCATTTCCAAAATCTCATAATAATCTATATATACTCGTAGCCATTGACTATGTATCTAAATGGGCAGAAGCACAAGCTCTCCCAACTAACGATGCACGAGTTGTAGTCAACTTTTTAAAACGTCTTTTTGCAAGGTTTGGAACACCGAAAGCTTTAATAAGTGATCGGGGTACTCATTTCTGTAATAATCAACTTGAGAAAGTTCTTAAAAGATATGGAGTAACTCATAAAATCTCCACCGCATATCATCCACAAACAAGTGGACAAGTTGAAAATACCAACCGAGCTTTAAAACATATTCTAGAGAAAACCGTAGGATCAAATCCGAAGGAATGGTCCATTAAATTGGAGGATGCACTCTGGGCTTTTAGAACAGCCTACAAAACTCCAATTGGAACCACACCTTTTAGACTTGTTTATGGAAAAGCATGTCATCTTCCAGTAGAAATTGAACACAAAGCATTTTGGGCTTTGAAGACATGTAATCTTGATTTACATGAAGCCGGACGTCTACGATTAAGTCAACTAAACGAATTAGAAGAATTAAGACATGAAGCATACGAAAATTCGTTAATCTATAAAGAAAGAACGAAGAAATGGCATGATAAAAGAATCAGAAGTTCAAGGGAATTTAAAGAAGGAGACAGAGTTCTTCTTTTCAATTCACGATTCAAGCTATTTCCTGGAAAATTGAAATCAAGATGGTCTGGACCATTCATAGTCAAAAGAGTTTTCCCATACGGAACGATAGAATTAATAAATTCAAATGGGATTGAATTTAAAGTTAATGGTCACAGAGTTAAACATTACATACATGGTCCGATGGAAGTCGACAACGAAGTTAATCACAATTTCGACACCACAGCTAACTAAGTGTGGGGAGAATCAAGTCTTTAAAGGATAATATATATTTCTGTTAGAGTTAGATTGTCTGTTTTCGTGTAGTTCTCGAAAATGGAACACGTATGGTCTTTCCCTAGCAGACCCTAAAGAACTAGTCTTCTCCCCCCATTCTGAATTTTTATTTTTTTTAGGTTTTTACGAAATGAAGACTGCCTGTGAACTAAACCATGGTCTAATGCTACACGCTTTGATCACTAAAAGAAATAATGATATATTACCGAGCGAATTAGTATCAGTAATCAGAGAAAGAATGGACGGAGTTAGAAAAGGATCCAGATGCGAAGATAATAAGTTACAATTTGGTAAAGGAAAATCAAAATCCGCAGCGAAAAGAAGAGCACAACACCTAGAACGATGTCACAAATGCGGAAAATGGTCACATGGAGGTAAATGTTCAAATAATCAAACCTATTCAAATACCGAATTTGTTACTTTATGCAGAGACGGACCGTTCATATGTTTAGAAGAAAAGACAATGAATGCTCGAGGTTACGCCTATGCAGCCATGGAAAACCAATTAAACCGACTATCTTATGAATATAATAGATCATATAACTAAGAAATCTATTTCACAGGTATGTCTGTACAGTTTTTATTTTTATTTTTATTTTTAACCTTTTGATAATAAACGCTAATTTGTTCGCTAAAAAGTATTAAATTGGTATTAAATAAAATTAGGTTTGGCGACCGAAATTATTGATATCATTCAAAAATTTATTACATCACTGCGAAATTTAACGTTTATTCTTAAGGTATAAATATCTTTAATCAATCAACCCAAAATATTTCAAAAATTCGTCATGAGTTAAATTAGGTCTTGGAACCGAAATTACTTTACCGAAAAGAGGGGCGCATATTTTTGATAATATTTGATTGATTAAAGTGGGATAAAAAGACAAAAAGATTTTTAATTTTATTTTTACCATATTTTTAAAAATTAATATTTAAATCTTAAATTAATATTGTAAACTTTGTAAAAACAATATATTTAAATTGTAAATATTTGAAAAATTAATATAAGTTTGGTATGAAATATGAATTTTTAAATTAAGTTTGGTGTGAATTTTTAATTTTTAAAATATGAAATTTTAATTTTATGCATTTTAAATTTTGAGTTTGGTGTGAATTTTTAATTTTGAATTTTATATTTAAGTTGTGTGAATTTAAAAAAAAAATTTACTTTATCTCATTAAGTTAAAAATATGATTTTTAAAATTCGTCGTAAGTTGAAGACTAGGTCTTTGAACCGAAATTGCTTTACCCGAGGGAGGGACGAGAACTTTTATTATCATTATTTTTAATCTTACTGAATTAGAGTATGCCAAAAACATTGAAAAAACCCAAAAATCTTAGCTTTTAAAACAATCGCTACAAAAAGACAAATTTTAAAATTTTGTCGAGGGACGGACTAGGACATCGATCCGAAACGACCTCGTTCTAAATAACAAGGGAAACAAAATTTTAAAATTAATTTCTTAATTGTTTTATAAGTTAAGGATTATAAAAAAAAAAAAAAAAAAAAAAAAGAGTAAACTCCGCGACTCGCGGAGTTTGAAGTGCAAACCTCCGCGACTCGCGGAGGGACAAAATTACAGAAAAAAAAAATATACCAAGCTGCACGATCAGTTCACTCAACCCACACAAAAACACACAAAAACACAGCGAAATAGCTGCGAAAAAACCCGAAAATCACCCCCAAAAATCCCAATTTTTAACCGATAATCACCAAATTTTTTGCTAAAATCATGTTGAGAAGGATGATATCTAAGAATTACTCAAGAAAAACGAATGAAAGGGGTGAATCTTCATCCCAAGCCCGCCATGCTCCTGCTGAGAACTTGGAACAACAGGAGGTAGATAACTACTACAAGCAGGATGTACCTCATCCAGTCATGACCTTTTCAGATATGCACTTGGAACAGTTGCACCCGAACCTGAGATTTGACAGACTTTGGATAGATTATCCAAAATATCAACGGGGTTTGCATACTCTTCATTCCAAGGTTGTTGAGGTACCGAGGGTCATAGAATGGGGACCCTTAGAAGCTGTAGAATTGGCCGGGCCAATTAGGGAATTACTTGTACAGAGGTATGGTAATTCTTCTTTTAATGACTGGATATGTTTATTCACCATACGCAGACCTGTATATAAAGTATGGTGTGAAGAGTTGTTATGTAGTATAGAGTTGAATGATCGGGTAGCTAGTTTAACCGATCGTTCTTTTATTAGATTTTTGTTAGGCGGTTCGATGCGCCACATGTCTTTACTAGACATGGCTCAGGCTTTACGTATATATACGCCTGAGGAATTAGCGTCTTCCGATTGTAGAGGATTGATACTAAACGGTAGAAAGATAGATGAGAATTTTGATACACACGGTGTGTGGAGTCAAATGACAAGCCATCATCGTTTTAAAGGGGGAAACTACTCTTATTTGGATATAGATAGAGCCGAATTAAGAGTGATACATAGGTTTTTAGCTAATTCGATTACACAAAGGGGTAAAAACAAAGAAAAGGTAAATGAACAAGATTTGTTTTACCATATGTGTATTCGAGACCCACACAGCGCTGTAAGTATACCATATTGTGTGGGTTATTATTTATCAGCTATGGTTCGGGGGATGCGTCCACATAGCATAATAGGAGGTGGTATTTTTATTACTTTGATTGGTGAATATCTCGGTGTGGATATAAGTCGGGGGGGATTATTAGTAGAAGAGCCGGAACCCCGCGACACTATAGGTTTAAATGTATACCATGGTGCGAAAGTTTTGAAGCGGCGAAATAACGCCGCAGTACGATACAATGGTAGACATCCACAGGTAGAGAGAAACCAGGAACAAGGTAATGTAGGAGGGGGGAATGAGATGCAAGAAATGCATAGGTTTATAGCTTCTCAGGAATACGAAAATGCTAGACAGAGAGCATTTGAAGATTGGCAAGTTCATCAGAACCAGATCATAGCGCATTGCCAACATATAGGTAGAAACTATATTCCTACACCGAAACCCGTCTTCCCTCCTTGGTCGATAGAGATGCAGCCACCATATCCTACGTATGACCCTGCCGAAGCATTCTATAGCACTTATGGTTATGCGTGGAACCCCTATTGGTACCAATATCATCCTTAGTTTTATTATTATTTTTTTTATTTTATAATTTGTAATTATTGATACATTTAATATTTTTGTTAATATTGTAATCATTTTTATAATTTCTAACTTTTATTCTTAGATTTTAATAATTTTTGAATGTGGGGTAATATACCAAACTTCAAAAATATGTATATATGTTTGCAGTTTATCTTATGTACACAACAGGGTAAAACAACGCATTTTCAAAGACTGGCATTAAGTTCAGCAAAAGCAACTAATTTTGACGACAAGATGCAAAATATATGTGAAATAACAACAAGATGGAATGAACAAATGATGTGCACCATTTATCATTCAGCAAACAAACGCCAATATATTTGGAAACTTTGGTAAAAATTTAATCATTTTCACACAAATCACCCTCAATAATTTAAATTGTTACTGATCTCTTGCAAATGAGGGCATTGCAAGATCTTAAGTGTGGGAAGGGGTTAAATTCTTTCGGATTTTAAAAATTTTTACTTTATACACTTGGTTACCATTAAAAATACTAGTAAAGCAGTAGTTGTATTAGAATCTAGTGCTCTCTGATAAAAAAAGAACAGCCCTAGTCTTATATACTGACTACCCAATTCTAGTAAAATTTTTCAATTAAATGAATTCAAATCATGTTTATACATATTTATGAACGATAAAACTAGGTTTTAACACCGAAATTATTGTTACCTCGGAAAGGACATAAATTGAGAAACAAACTAAAACGTCAAAATTCATTTAAAATGGAATAGAGGACGATAAAAAGAAAAATAAAAAGCCAAGTGTGGGAAAATTTACCAAGTTATTTTAAACATATGTCACATATATTTGTAACAAATAACTGAAAATACTTTTGCTTTGGACTAAACTAAACTGTTTTACCCAATGAAAGAAAAAAAAGAGATGGATCTACACGATGAATCAATTCCATCATTAAAAGGAAGTAAAGTCTTCCGAAAAAGACACGCGCTTCTTGATTTAGGTCATGAAGTTGTCGTCCAGACCAGCTATAGGTTGACGAAAAATCTAGAAAAGTCATCACTAAAATCAGCAGGAAATCCACGGACCTCAGCATTAAACAGGGTCGCCAAGTGGTCAGATTTATCCTAACCATGAGAAGGATTTATCTCGTACAATGGGGAGGCACCGTGCAAATTAGCTGGATAAGACTAATGAATCAGATCCCCAGAAAGGATAATCTCCTTAAAGATTAAAAATCAGCTTTTAAGCCTGATATTACTCAATCCTTGAGATTGACCTTAAAGATTGAGAATTCAAACTCATGGAATTCAATGATATCTAAACTCGAGCTTGAACGAGAAAATATTTTGATCAAAAATACAAACCGATTTGTTTTCTGAAAACCCATTTTCAATGCGTTCATTACCATTGAACGTAAAATCCTAGGAATTCACCTGGAATTCATTAGGTCACCTGAACTAAATCGGGTGTCAACCGTAAGAACGGTGGTTGCATAGTGGTCAAAGACATGACCTTGTGCCAGACCGAAAAAATTATAAGGGTGAGCTTTACTATTGCTCCTACCAAGGATAGTAATTGCGTCCGACACGTTATAGACCATAATCAAAAGCATGTCACGGGACATTGCCTTAACAGTTGCTTGTTCAACGCTTTCCTTTACAACCGGACGGTAGTTTGCCGAAAGGTAATATACGGAACAAGTAAACTGGACGTGTTGCTTTCCAAATACAAGGTTAGCAAGTGGGTGACACAAAACCGCAAGTTTTGAGCTAAAATTTTCAAATCTGAAACCCACCAAACCCACAAAAATATTTTGCAAACACCGGTAAAGGGTTATTCCGAAAAACTTATCTAGGGTAAAAACTAGATTTAATTTTCAAAAGATCAAATGTTTTCATAAAGATCCAATTTCCTTAATGGATCTAAATTTTTATAGTCATGTGGGACTGTAAACCATATCGTTACTACCATTGTTTATACCGCCATATAGAAATCACTGATGTACAAAGTGTGAAGAATAAAGAAGTGATTCTAGTATTTCAAGACAATATTGCTTGAGGACAAGCAACGCTCAAGTGTGGGAATATTTGATAATGCTAAAAACGAACATATATTTCATAGCATTATTCCTCAAGAAAGACAAGCTTTTAGTTGCAATTGTTCTATTTACAAGTGATATTCGTTTAAATAATAAAAGGTGAAGACAGAAGACAGATTCGACGATTTGAAGACGCAAACGACCAAAAAGCTCAAAAGAACAAAAGACAATCAAAAAGGTTCCAATTATTAATAAGAAAAGTCTCGAAATCACAAGAGTACAAGATTCAAAACGCAAAGTACAAGATATTAAATTGTACGCGAGGACGTTCGAAAATCCGGAACCGGGACCAGAGTCAACTCTTAACGCTCGACGCAACGGACTAAAAATTACAAGTTAACTATGTATATAAATATAATATAATATATAATTAATTATATTAATTATATATATATTATATATATATATTAAAAACCGTCGGCAGCAAGAAACTCCAAGGGTGTGAGCTGTAAATATATCTCCGCGACTCGCGGAGTTTTAAGGGCATTTTGCCGCGAGTCGCGGAGCCCCAATTTTCAACTCTGGCTATAAAGCCAACCGAATTCTGATCAAATTTCATCATCTTTTTTCCTTCTCATTCATACGAGTAATATATATATATAATTTATATTTTAATTTTAATTTTAATTATAATTCTAATAATAAGGGTATGTTAGCGAATGTTGTAAGGGTGTAAGTCGAAATTCTGTCCGTGTAACGCTACGCTATTTTTAATCATTGTAAGTTATGTTCAACCTTTTTACATTAATGTCTCGTAGCTAAGTTATTATTATGCTTATTTAAAACGAAGTAATCATGATGTTGGGCTAATTACTAAAATTGGGTAATTGGGCTTTGTACCATAATTGGGGTTTGGACAAAAGAACGACACTTGTGGAAACTAGACTATGGGCTATTAATGGGCTTTATATTTGTTTAATTAAATGAAAGTTTGTTAATGTTAATATAAAGATTTACAATTGGGCGTCCCTATAAATTACCATATACACTCGATCGGACACGATGGGCGGGGTATTTATATATACGAATAATCGTTCATTTAACCGGACACGGGAATGGATTAATAGCCACTAGAATAATCAAAACAGGGGTGAAATTACATTCAAGGGTAATTGGTGTAATTGTTAACAAAGTAGTAAAACCTTGGTTTACACGCAGTCGATAACCTGGTGTATTCATTAAACAAAGTATTAAAACCTTGTTACAATTCGAATCCCCAATTAGTTGGAATATTTATCTTCGGGTATAATAATAATTTGACAAGGACACTTGCAATTTATATTTATGACTGATGGACTGTTATGGACAAAAACCAGACGGACATATTGAATAATCCAGGACAAAGGACAATTAACCCATGGGCATAAAACTAAAATCAACACGTCAAACATCATGATTACGGAAGTTTAAATAAGCATAATTCTTTTATTTCATATTTAATTTCCTTTATTTTATATTTAATTGCACTTCTAATTATCGCACTTTTATTTATTGTTATTTAATCGCACTTTTAATTATCGTACTTTTTAATTATCGCAAGTTTATTTTATCGCATTTTTATTCGCAATTTCATTATCGTTATTTACTTTACGCTTTAATTTAAGTCTTGTATTTATTTTATATTTTACATTAGGTTTTAACTGCGACTAAAGTCTTAAAATCGACAAACCGGTCATTAAACGGTAAAAAAACCCCCCTTTATAATAATAATATTACCTATATATATATTTGTATTTTTATAAAAGTAAACTAATATAGCGTTGAGCTTTGTTTAAAGATTTCCCTGTGGAACGAACCGGACTTACTAAAAACTACACTACTGTACGATTAGGTACACTGCCTATAAGTGTTGTAGCAAGGTTTAAGTATATCCATTCTATAAATAAATAAATATCTTGTGTAAAATTGTATCGTATTTAATAGTATTTTTCTAGTAAAATAATAACTATTTTATATACACCTCGTTCGACATCAGAGATGATAAAGTATGAAGTTAGGAGTATTTTGAGAGATAAATGAGGGTGTAGGTATGAGAAAATGGAGTGAAGAAATGGTGTTCATTTATAAAAACATTTTTAGTTTATAAAGAAAGAAAAGGATTCCTAATTTTGTTATCTTACTAATAATTCAGACTACTTGACAAATCCTAGTTACCTCATATCTAGGGCAGTAATAATGTTGATTAGGATGTTGATTTGATGTGTATATACCAATAGTAAATACGTATAGAAGCTGGGTATGATACGGGTACATATACCCTAGATATACGTATAGAAATCTTGAGGAAACGGAACGAGAATTCAAATATAGCTATCTTTTGTGAATATACTTATATCATTTTATGTATTTAAGTCCTTAAAAAGTGATTAAATACATTATATATGCGATACATGTATAAGCATTATAGATTATAAGTATATATATCAAAGAATGTTACGTATAGTTATCGTTTTGAAAACTTAAGTTAGTAGTTTCAAAATATACTTATAACTCATTGTCATTAGTACACAATGAGATGTTAAACCATCCTTAGATCATGTTAAATATATATAAATACATATATATACACAAACATATAATTATCGTATGTTATATAGTTCGTGATATCATCGGTCATATTGGACTGTCAAACGTTGTGTAAAACTCTTTTCAAAAACACAAGTCTCAAAAATTTGGATTGCTTATCATGTTGGTATGGTTTAATTTATGTAAATATTAATCTCATAAGTATAATTTGGTCAGAAAATTCTGGGTCATTACACATTTGTTGGTGCGAAAAATGGTGCGATTGTAGTTGTGATTGTTGTGTTGATTGTTGAAGCGATAGTTACTATTGTTGTGTTGGTGACCCTTGTCACTATTTTCTTCCCATTCTCTTGACTTGCTTCATTTTGGTTTCTTCGGTCGCATACTCTTTAATTCTTCCCTCAATCTGGTTTATAAGTTTGTGAGCCATTCGGCTTGCCTTTTGCATTGAAGTGGGCGCGCTCGCACTCACATCCTCCTGAATTCTCTCTGGTAGCCCCTTTACAAACGCATTGATCAGCTCTTCTTCATCTTCGAACACTCATGGACACAATAAACACAACTCGGTGAATCATCGTTCGTATGTGGTGATATCGAATCCCTGCGTTCGTAATTCTCTAAGCTCTGTCTTGAGCTTATTGACTTCGTTTCTGGGACGGTACTGCTCCTTCATCAAATGTTTGAATGCTGACCACGGTAGTGCGTAAGCAGCATCTTGTCCCACTTGTTTGAGATAGGTGTTCCACCATGTTGACGCAGTACCTGTGAAGGTATGCGTGGCGTACTTTACCTTGTCTTCTTCAGCACATTTGCTTATAGCAAACACAGATTCGACCTTCTCGGTCCATCATTTTAGTCTGACTGGTCCTTCAGTTCCATCGAATTCCAGAGGTTTACAGGCAGTGAAAGCCTTGTAGGAGCATCCTACACGGTTTCCTGTGGAGTTAACTCCACTACTAGACCCTGAGTTATTGTTGTTGTTTTACATTGCAGCATGTACTGCAGCTATGTTTGCAGCAAGGAATGCACGGAAATCTTCTTCGCTCATATTCAAGTTCTGTCGAGTAGTCGGTGCCATTTCCTTCAAAAATAGCCAAAAGAGTTAAGTTAATCATATAGAATATTAGGAGTAGTCAATAGTATTTCGTAGCATAATATGAACTTATTTATAAAAGCCTTTTCTTCATATTAGCATTTTTTAATTTTTTAGTTCGGGTAGTACCTACCCGTTAAAGTTCATACTTAATAGCTAGCGCAAAAATTAACTACTACTATCGAAATAATATTCTATCATGAAAAACTTAATTCATTAACGTTTCACGGTTAAACTTTCGATCAATATCATACAATCATAAAATACCGTTATTTTACATACAGCATGAAATATAGCACATAATAACTTTGATACAAAGCAGCTGTGAAGACAATTTTAGTGAATCTCAAATTGTTCAGTGAAGGCAATGAAGACACGTAATTCATAAGACCAGAAACAAGTCATGCATTCGGGTTTTACTACTACTATTTTCCATCCTTGATCAAGTGGGAAATAACCGTTGTGGCCGTTGGCAAGGCAGCACGTTGTAACATCGTCAAAAGGACGGGGGTTACGAAATATCCAACAGCCCCGTAACAAGTTAAAAACCTTATTTCTCACCCCAACTACTGAATCCGTCACCTGTGGGAATGTTTTATGAAGAAGTTGCAATCCAATGTTCTTTTTCTCAATTTGGTGAGAAGTGAACATCACTAACCCATAAACATAACATGCTTCTTTAAGTCGCATGTTTGAAGCTCTTTCTAAAGAACGAAGTCCTATGTTGGGATATGTGAAGTCAAAATAGGATCTCAACCCGTAGCGGAAAATTGCATTAGGGTTTCCTGCACACAATGCCTTAAAGAAAACATGGCGTAACTTAAGGTCTCCCCAATGTGATATACACCATCTATCGAAGGAAAGCCTTTTATAAATCAAGGCATGCCTAGAACGTCTGTCAAATTTTCTACAAACTAATCTCACAGTAAACAATTGAGCCGATGAATTCTGACCAACTCTAGATAAGATTTCATCAATCATATCCCCTAGTAGGTCTTCTAAAATATTCGGTCGTCAATCCTTAACATCCATTTTGTATTTTTATACTGTAAAAGAGATGAAAAAATTAGATCTTGTAAAGGATGATAGAATACAAACATTACAAGCCATTTTTACATACAGTATAAAAGTACAAGCACACTAAAGTACATATATTACACAACATGATTACAATTCTTTATTCCGACTCACTTGTTTCCTCCTCCTCGGACTTGGTTCGTTTTGCTAATTTCCTAGGGATACATGGTGCTCCTCTAATACAAGCCGTCATTTTTACAAATGGTTTAGAAAAACCTGGTGGCTTAGATGTTCCCGGGTTATAGTTAAAGTTTAAGAAATACGGGTGTTTACGATATATCCCATCAGGATATTTCATGTTGACATAAAGTTCATCGGTGCTCGGGTTTTTCTATTTTGATAGCTTTTCCCTTATTATTTTCTTTTGTTTTATTAAATTGAGTCGGGGTAATTTCTATAACATCATCGGAATCCTCGTCGGGATCCGATTCATCAGAAAATTGGTAATTTTCCCAATATTTTGCTTCCTCGGCGGAAACACCATTGACCCTTTTTAATTTTGGTCCATTGGTTGAGGATTTTCTTTTATTTATCTATTTTTCTGTGGTCCCTAATATTTCCTCCTCCGGAACCTCTTCTTCTGGTTCCTCTTCTTCCGGTTCCTCTTCTTTCGGTTCCTCTTCTTCTGGTTCTTTTTCTTCTTCCAGAATTTGTGAATCTTCCCAAAATACATTCGACTCTTCATTATTATTGTGTGAGTCGATGGGATTTGTACTAGAGGTAGACATCTATCACACAATAGCAAGCATGTTAAGAGATTAATATATCACATAATATTTACATGTAAAAATATATAGTTTCCAACAAACGTGTTAAGCAATCATTTTTAAAGAAAAATACGGTTGAAGTCCAGACTCACTAATGTATCCTAACAAACTCGATAAGACACACTAATGCAAATTTCTGGTTCTCTAAGATCAACGCTCGGATACCAACTGAAATGTCCCGTTCATATCAATTATAAACATTTCATATTAATTGGTTTCGTTGCGAGGTTTTGACCTCTATATGAGACGTTTTTCAAAGACTGCATTCGGTGTTTTTATAAAAAAAAAAACAAGCCATAACCTTTATTTTATCGATATAGGTTTAAAAACATAACGTAGATTATCAAGTAATGATAATATACAATATAATGTTTACACACGACCATTACATAACGGTTTACAACAATATTATACAACAATTTATTTTTTGAACGCAGCTTTTAAACAATATTATACAAGCATGCTGACTCCAAATCTTGTCATTAATTTAGCATGCAACAGTGGAAGCTCTTAATAATCACCTGAGAATAAACATGCTTTAAACGTCAACAAAAATGTTGGTGAGTTATAGGTTTAACCTATATATTTATCAAATCGTAATAATAGGCCACAAGATTTCATTTCTCATAAATAGCCATCGGTATAAAAATCATTCATATGTTTGAACACCTGGTAACCGACATTAACAAAATGCATCTAGAATATCCCCAAAACAAAATGCTCTGATACCAACTGTGATGGCCCCGTCAAAACACTTAACGGCTTCATCACTTGGTCCCACAGCTTGATCGAACTTAAATGAATTTAATAAATGACACTGCATTCTTTTATATCAAAAGTTTCCCAAAAAGGAAAGCATACTAAAATATGTATTTTAAAAGTAACCCGACATATTAATAATCCAAAGTTGACACAAAAACATTGTCAACAACCCACAAGTATTAATTATTCAAAAATCGAATGCAAGCCAAAGTTTCATAAATTGTTTCATAAAAATCTGCCCAAATGCATGCAGACTCTTCTAAACACAGCGGAAGCATCACATAAACTCAAGTACCTGTGAAAACATTCGAGTAAACTGTCAACACAAAGGTTGAGTGAATTATAGGTTTAAATAATTGAATAAACTTTAGATCACAAGATTTAAAAATGTTAGAAAACATTAAACATTATTCCATTATCAATGAGCCACCTGGTAACCACTTAACCCTTTATTTACCCTTGCCAAACACAATAAAAAAATATACACTGGACAGTGTATCTACAACAAAATACGAAGTACTAAACATTCCGATTATAAATTGCTAGCGCGACTAGCTCGAAATGGGGTTGTCAAACCCGATAGATCTATCCGTAGGATTCGCGTTCACCGGTAGAAACCAATGATTACAGTTACCAGACTAGGGAATATTTTTGTCCAACTCACAATGAATAATTTAAATTTAATTGTCACTTGTGTCTAAACGTGAAATAAAATGCATGTAATCACATCCCAAAAATATACTTTGAAAAGTATGTAAAAACGGGACTATAACTCACCTTAATAGTAATGAAGTAACCAACACAATTAAGCGAACAGCAAATGTAGTACAGTGATCAGGAATGATCACAACGCCGACCTATAAATAAAGTAGGTCGATATAAATAACTAACTTAGGTCAAGTCTTAGTATGATAGCTATTGTACATGTTGCAAGTAGTCATAGAACAATACTCAATATGCATCGGTTTGATCGGAACAGCTTACAGACACACACTTTCTATTTTTAGAAAGTTTCTATTTTTAACAGGTTTCCATTTTTGGAAAGTTTCTATTTTTGGAAAGTTTCTATTTTTGAAAAGTTTCTATTTTTGGAAAGTTTCTATTTTTGGAAAGTTTCCGAATTTAGAAATTTGCTATTTTAGTAAAGTTTATAAGTTAGGAAAGTTTCCTTAATTAGAAAGTCAACAAAAGTCAACTGAAAGTCAAAGTCAACTGAAAGTCAACTCAAAAGTCAACCTTGGTCAAACATGGTCAACGTAAATTTTAAAAGTATAATTTATAGTAATAATATAAGTTATAACGTTTATTAAAGTTAAATATGTCTAATTATGTCATAACATAAGTTTTATTAAAGTTAATATAAGTTTAAATGATATAATTAATATAAGTATTTAAGTAATTAATTAAATAATAGTCATAATGTAAGTATTATTAATTAATAATAAATTTTAAATCATATCATAAGTATTATTAATTAATAATGAATTATTAATCATATCATAAGTTTCTAATTATAACTATTAGATCATAAGTATTTAATAATTAAATTATAATTAAATAATAACTAAGCCTTATATTAATTAAATAATTAATTAATCCTTATTATAAGTCTTATTATAATAATCTCATAATATAAGTTTAATACTTATCATAAGTATTTTTCCATTAATAATGAAGTATTATTAATCATATGTTTAATTAAAAAGTTAATTAAATCATAAATATTAATTAAATGATATAATAAATATATATATCATAAGTTGTAAATAATAATAATTACTTTTTTTATCATAAGTAATTAAATTATAATGAAATCCATTATTTATATCCTAAGTTTAATAATTAGTCAAAAGTTTTAAATCAAAATTTCATCGGGTCGTATCCTGAGCCCCGGGTGTCGGTTTTCGGCGAGCCTTACATATATCTCCGCCTAAATAAACCACCCGACACTTTGGTACACTCAAGAACACCCCAAGAATAGTCCACAAGTTGTGTTATACAGCCAATACACCACTTGGACTTCAATTCAATCAAAAACGTGTTTTGGACGTAACGGGTGATTCGTGGCTCGGATTGAGATGACCCGAACATGAAAGTTCGCCCCACCATCAGTCCTAACACACTAACACACCCTAAAGTCACCAAATAGGGTCACAAAGTCGGACCAAACCTGGTTCATACCAAAATCACATTTAATCTTAACAAAATACCACTTTGATCATAACTAGGGTTCCGGGAATCGAAACGACATGAATCCGGTGTCTAAAATTAATGTCTTGATGAGAGGAACTAATTTATATACTTTATTTTATGATCAACATCAGTTACAAAGTCTGAAACACACGAACAAGCTGCTGTCCAGAATTTAACAAACCGAAAACATGTGATTATGAGTATTTCTATTCATACAAACATCATTACAAAAATCCACAAACATCATACTACTAAATAATCATCAAAATAAAGAAAATAAATGAAAAATTGAAAGTTCTAGGGTTAGGGTTTATACCCTAATAAAGAAACGAGAAGTATAATCGCGTAGAGAACGGAACGAGGAACGCGTTGATGTATAACAATCCTTGATCCAAGCTATGAAAATTGATGAAGATGATGGTGTTATGGTGGTGGTAGGCGACGGTTAGGGGACAAGGGAAGAGGAGAAGAGAGCAAAATAGAATTTAGGTTTAGATAAATGAGGAAGTGATAAAATAAATTGCAAAAAAAAAAAAAGAAATATGGGGAGTATTCTCCCTCCCCCCTTGGTTTCGGCCGAAATTGGGATGGGGTGGGCCCCATGGTGGGCCAAGTTGATAAATGGAAGAAACCTTGTGGCCCGAATGCCCGAACGAAACCCGAAACGCGAAAACGCACTTACGCGATTAAAAATTCGGAAAGATAACAAACGCGCGACGAAAAATAAATATAAATACACTATATAATAATATTATCTTTAAATATCATATTTAAAATAATTAGGATTTAAATATCCCCAAAACGCGTCCGTTGGTTTAAAAACACAAAAGATTCGCCGGATAGAAATTCGCGACACGTAGAAACGTATAAATTAAAATATGAATACAATTATTCACATAACACTTAATAATTAATATATTATTATTAATATAATAATATAGGCCATAGAAATGACTTAGCACAAATAACAGTTAACGGTCGTTAAATAATTAACGAAAAAGATAACGGAAAAAGTAGGGTCGTGACAGTACCTTCCCGTTACGGAAATTTCGTCCCGAAATTTAAGCAGGTGCAGGGGTTGACTCAGCATCTGGGAACAAATGCGGGTACTTCTGCTTAATCTGATCTTCACGCTCCCAAGTGAACTCGGGACCGCGTTTGGCGTTCCATCTAACCCGGACAATAGGAATTCGGCTCTGCTTAAGAGTCTTAACTTCTCGATCCATAATTTCAATAGGTTCCTCAATAAAGTGTAGTTGCTTATCAACATGAAGTTCTTCCAAAAGGAATAGTCTTATCGGCTTCGGCCAAACACTTCTTTAGGTTCGATACATGAAAAACATCGTGAACAGCACTGAGTTCTTGTGGCAACTTCAAACGATAAGCCGCCGGTCCAACTCTCTCAACAATCTCAAACGGTCCAACAAAACGAGGACTTAGCTTTCCCCTTTTACCAAAACGGATCACACCCTTCCAAGGTGAAACCTTTAACATAACACGATCACCAACTTGGAATTCCACATCTTTCCTTCCCCTATCGGCATAACTCTTTTGCCGACTTCTAGCGGTTCTCAACCTTTTCTTAATCTGTACAATCTTCTCGGTAGTCTCGTGAATAATTTCTGGACCTGTGAGTTGAGCATCCCCAACCTCATTCCAACAGACAGGAGACCTACACTTCCTACCGTACAGAGCTTCAAACGGTGCGGCTTGAATACTTGCGTGATAACTGTTGTTATAAGAAAACTCAGCCAGCGGCAAATATTTATCCCACCCATTTCCAAAATCAATAACACACGCTCGTAACATATCCTCCAACGTCTGAATGGTCCTTTCACTCTGACCATCCGTTTGAGGATGATAAACGGTGCTCATATCTAACCTAGTTCCCAAGGCTTCCTGCAAAGATCGCCAAAACCTCGATACAAATCGACTGTCTCGGTCCGAAATAATGGATACAGGAACACCATGCCTAGAAACAATCTCCTTCAAGTACAAACGAGTGAGCTTCTCCATTGAATCTGTTTCCCTAATCGGCAAAAAGTGAGCCGACTTAGTGAGTCGATCTACAATCACCTAAATAGTGTTATAGCCACCCGCAACTCTCGGTAACTTAGTAATAAAATCCATTGTAATCCCTTCCCACTTCCACTAGAGAATCTCGGGTTGCACCAACAGTCCAGACGGTTTTTGATGTTCAACTTTAACCTTAGCACAGGTCAAACACTTAGCCACATACGTAGCCACATCACCTTTCAAATTTGGCCACCAATACAGCTCCTTAAGATCATGATACATCTTTCCTGAACCAGGATGAATAGAGTACCTAGACTTATGAGCCTCATCCAAAACAAGTTGTTGTAGTTCACCAAACTTCGGAACCCAAAGACGTCCTGCAAAGTACCTAGTACCATCTGCTCGAATCTCAAATTTCTTAGCCATACCTCTTACGTTCTCTTTCACAAAATTCTCTTCCTTTAAGGCTTCTTGTTGTGCCTCAAGAATCTTCCTTGCGAGGTTGTTCTAATTGTCATATTCAAGGCCCTAACCCTGCGAGGTTCAGCCCTTTCTTTACGACTCAACGCATCAGCCACAACATTGGCCTTACCCGGATGATACAAAAGTTCACAATCGTAATCATTCAACGTCTCAATCCACCTTCGTTGTCTCATGTTCAACTGTTTCTGATCGAGGATATGTTGAAGACTTTTGTGATCTGTATACACAGTACACTTGACCCCATACAAATAATGTCTCCAAATTTTAAGTGCAAAAACAACGGCCACCAACTCTAAATCATGAGTTGTATAGTTCTGCTCATGAATCTTCAACTGACATGATGCGTATGCAATAACTTTCTTTCGTTACATCAAAACACAACCAAAGCCTTGACGCGAAGCATCACAATAAACAATAAAGTCATCATTACCCTCAGGTAGTGACAATATCGGAGTGGTAGTCAACTTCTTCTTCAAAATCTGAAAAGCAGTCTCTTGTTCATCCTTCCACTCGTACTTCTTCCCTTTATGCGTTAAAGCAGTCAGAGGTTTCGCGATACGAGAGAAATCTTGAATGAACCTTCGATAGTAACCTGCCAATCCTAGAAACTGACGAATCTTAGTAGGAGTTTTCGTAGTTTCCCACCTTTCAATCGCCTCAATCTTAGCAGGATCGACTTGTATCCCTTGTTTACTAACAATGTGTCCAAGGAATTGAACTTCTCGTAACCAGAATGCACACTTAGAGAACTTAGCGTACAACTCTTCTTTCCTCAACAGATCAAGCACTAACTTCAAATGTTCCTCGTGCTCTTCATCACTCTTCGAATAAATAAGGATGTCGTCGATGAACACAAAAACGAACTTGTCCAGATAAGGTCTACACACACGGTTCATGATGTCCATAAATACAGCAGGTGCATTCATCAATCCGAACGGCATAACAAGAAACTCAAAGTGACCGTAACGGGTGCGAAAAGCAGTTTTTGAAACATCAGATTCTGTAACACGCAACTGATGATAGCCGGAACGAAGATCGATTTTTGAATAAACAAATGAACCCTGAAGTTGATCGAACAGATCATCAATTCTCGGAAGAGGATAACGGTTTTTAATAGTAAGCTTGTTCAACTCACGATAATCAATGCACAAACGAAAAGAACCATCCTTCTTCTTAACAAACAGAACAGGAGCTCCCCAAGGGGATGAACTAGGACGAATAAAACCTTTGTCTAACAACTCACGGAGTTGACTTGACAATTCTTGAAGTTCAGAAGGCGCAAGACGATAAGGAGCACGTGCTACGGGAGCAGCACTGGGAACAAGATCAATTTGAAATTCTACCGCGCGTTGCGGCGGAAGGCCAGGTAAATCTTCGGGAAATACCTCGGGAAAATCTCTAACAATATGAACATCTCTAACACTCTTCGTTTCTCTTTCGAAATCAACAACATGGGCTAGAATAGCATGACAACCTTTACGAAGATGTTTAAGAACCTTCAGATAGCTAATAAGATTTAACTGTCGGCACCTCTTATCTCCAAGAACCATCAGCAGCTCTCCAACCACATTAGTAATACGAATAGCTTTATCATAACACACAATCTCAGCACGATTCGCAAATAACCAATCCATCCCAATAACAACATCAAAACTACCAAGTTCAATTGGTACCAAATCTATCTCAAAATCTCTACCAGCTAAACTAATGTTACACTTACGATGCACAGTCTTAGCAGTGAGTACCTTACCATTAGCTATTTCAATAACATACGTATTGTCTAAAGGAGTTAACGATGTTTTGATTTTTGGACTTAATTTACTCGACACAAAACTCAAATCAGCCCCTAAATCAAATAGTACATAAACTGATAAATCGTTGACCGAGAACGTACCAGTAACAAGTTTAGGATCTTCCTCAGCATCCCTAGCGTTAATGTTGAATGCTCTACCACGCTGTAGTCTTCTTGTTGGGACAGGCATCACGGAAATGCCCCGGCTTCCCACACTCGTAACAAACTCTTGGATTACCACCATTATTCGACTTTCCATTACCATTACCATTACCACCTCTATTACCAGCATTATTACCACCTGCGGTAGGAGCAGTAGAACCCGGCAGAAGCACCGTACAATCCTTAGCAATGTGTCCCTGTTTGGAACACCTCTTGCAAGTCACGGTACAGAAACCATCATGAGCCTTGTAACAACGTGGACACACACGCTGACTACGGTTATTCGAACCAGAAGTATCCTGCTTTTTCTGCTGATTCTGGTTTTGATTGCAGTTATTATCCCACTTTCTCTTCCCATTATCAGCTTTCTTAACAGCCTCTTCACTGGGTTCGGTTACAGCAGCCTTGCTTCTTCTCAAGATCTTATCATTCAACTTATGAGCCATTGACATCGCGGCCTCAATAGTCTGGGGCTCACTAGATTCAACTCCATGTTCAATTTTCTCAGACAACCCATCAATGTAAGCTTCAATCTTAAGATTCTCATCGGCATAAACATTAGGGCACAACAAAGTCAACTCAAAGAATCTCTGCTCGTAGGCATCTAATTCGGTGCCCTTTATTTTCAAGTTTTTAAGTTCAACCTCTAACTTCTTAAGCTCACCCCTAGGACGGTAACGGGTGATCATTCTTTCCTTAAAATTATTCCAAGTTAAACCATAAGCCACATCATTTCCCAAACTGTTAACCAAGTTGTTCCACCAGGTCAATGCACTATCCTTCAAAGTGCAGCTAGCAAAACTAACCTTGTCCTCCTCTCGGACTCGACTAACCCTGAAAATAGACTCGATTTTCTCGAACCAGCGGGTAAGTCCTATGGGTCCTTCTGTACCACTGAATTCCTGTGAGCGACTAGCTATGAACATTTTGTGGGAGCATCCCACCTGATTGTTGTTAGCATTAGCATTTGCATTAGCATTCGCTGCCATAGCAGCAGCTATCCCTTCGGTAACAAGACGTTGGATACGGGCTTCGTTGGACTCTCTAGGAGGCATGATCTTCAAAACAGAATAACACAATCATTAGTACTAAGAATAATACCAGTGTTATAAAGGAATAGATTGAACACAAAAAGATTAACCATTAAAATAATAGTCAGTAACCACTATGAGTAATAACATGACAGTTATGATTGTTATAGAAATAACCACCACATGCATACATATTTTATGATAACATCATACAACATACATAGCACCTAACATACATGATCTACATTACGCATAATATAACATGCCAAGAGTCACAACATCAGAAATAAAATGTGATAATGATAATAGATGTCATAAAAATAACCATCCATACATAATGAAAAACATCCCATAACAAAATCTTAATAAAATCCTCGGCAAAACGCCGTACATAACCCAAAAATGTATGTATGAAAGGACATTAAGTCTTATGAAATAAATTATCAATCATGAATCATCATATCACATCTGCTTAGAGCGGGTGTGATAAGCTGGGCCAGCATGATTCTCAGAAGAAGGCTCATACTTCCACAACTTTCCTTTCACTTCTTCCAACTCTTCCTTCAAACCACGAACTGTGCTCTCTAGAGCCTCGAACCTAGCGTCAACTTCACGGTTACACTTACAACTCTCGATCCCAACATTGTTCTTAAAGCTAACAAACGAATCCATACTAGCTCGTATCTGGTCCATCATCTCGTTATATGGCAAAGTACGCATACAATCACTAAGAGCATTAATACGCGTCACTTCATTGTAAGCCCTGTTCATATGGGTAAGGGTGGAAAAGTAGTATTGAACAGGATCATCGATCTCCAGTTGATCAGCACGGCGTCTGGCAGCAGCCGGAGGAGCAGGAGCAGCAACTGAGTTATCACTCGAAGTCGACATCTGCAAATAGTAAAACCGCAAACCACATACCAAAAGATATAAATGCTAATGATATAACACATCCGAAATGAAATGCATAATAATGCTATAGCAAAAGGGTCGGGCTGTAGACTAGACTCTAATGCACTCTAAGAACTACTAGTTGACCACATTAAGACCGCCTAGTTCCCTACAACCAGAGCTCTGATACCAACTGTGATGGCCCCGTCAAAACACTTAACGGCTCCGTCACTTGGTCCCACAGCTTGATCGAACTTAAATGAATTTAATAAATGACACTGCATTCTTTTATATCAAAAGTTTCCCAAAAAGGAAAGCATACTAAAATATGTATTTTAAAAGTAACCCGACATATTAATAATCCAAAGTTGACACAAAAACATTGTCAACAACCCACAAGTATTAATTATTCAAAAATCGAATGCAAGCCAAAGTTTCATAAATTGTTTCATAAAAATCTGCCCAAATGCATGCAGACTCTTCTAAACACGGTGGAAGCATCACATAAACTCAAGTACCTGTGAAAACATGCGAGTAAACTATCAACACAAAGGTTGAGTGAATTATAGGTTTAAATAATTGAATAAACTTTAGACCACAAGATTTAAAAATGTTAGAAAACATTAAACATTATTCCATTATCAATGAGCCACCTGGTAACCACTTAACCCTTTATTTACCCTTGCCAAACACAATAAAAAAATATACACTGGACAGTGTATCTACAACAAAATACGAAGTACTAAACATTCCTATTATAAATTGCTAGCGCGACTAGCTCGAAATGGGGTTGTCAAACCCGATAGATCTATCCGTAGGATTCGCGTTCACCGGTAGAAACCAATGATTACAGTTACCAGACTAGGGAATATTTTTGTCCAACTCACAATGAATAATTTAAATTTAATTGTCACTTGTGTCTAAACGTGAAATAGAATGCATGTAATCACATCCCAAAAATATACTTTGAAAAGTATGTAAAAACGGGACTATAACTCACCTTAATAGTAATGAAGTAACCAACACAATTAAGCGAACAGCAAATGTAGTACAGTGATCAGGAATGATCACAACGCCGAACTATAAATAAAGCAGGTCGATATAAATAACTAACTTAGGTCAAGTCTTAGTATGATAGCTATTGTACATGTTGCAAGTAGTCATAGAACAATACTCAATATGCATCGGTTTGATCGGAACAGCTTACAGACACACACTTTCTATTTTTAGAAAGTTTCTATTTTTAGCAGGTTTCCATTTTTGGAAAAGTTTCTATTTTTGGAAAGTTTCTATTTTTGGAAAGTTTCTATTTTTGAAAAGTTTCCGAATTTAGAAAGTTGCTATTTTAGGAAAGTTTATAAGTTAGGAAAGTTTCCTTAATTAAAAAGTCAACAAAAGTCAACTAAAAGTCAAAGTCAACCAAAAGTCAACTCAAAAGTCAACCTTGGTCAAACATGGTCAACGTAAATTTTAAAAGTATAATTTATAGTAATAATATAAGTTATAACATTTATTAAAGTTAAATATGTCTAATTATGTCATAACATAAGTTTTATTAAATTAAAATGAATTATTAAAGTTAATATAATTTAAATGATATAATTAATATAACATAAGTATTTAATTAATTAATTAAATATTAGTCATAATGTAAGTATTATTAATTAATAATAAATTTTAAATCATATCATAAGTATTATTAATTAATAATGAATTATTAATCATATCATAAGTTTCTAATTATAACTATTAGATCATAAGTATTTAATAATTAAATTATAATTAAATAATAACTAAGCCTTATATTAATTAAATAATTAATTAATCCTTATTATAAGTCTTATTATAATAATCTCATAATATAAGTTTAATACTTATCATAAGTATTTTTCCATTAATAATGAAGTATTATAAATCATATGTTTAATTAAAAAGTTAATTAAATCATAAATATTAATTAAATGATATAATAAATATATACATCATAAGTTGTAAATAATAATAATTACTTTTTTATCATAAGTAATTAAATTATAATGAAATCCATTATTTATATCCTAAGTTTAATAATTAGTCAAAAGTTTTAAATCAAAAGTTCATCGGGTCGTATCCTGAGCCCCGGGTGTCGGTGTTCGGCGAGCCTTACATATATCTCTGCCTAATTAAACCACCCGACACCTTGGTACACTCAAGAACACCCCAAGAACAGTCCACAAGTCGTGTTATACAGCCAATACACCGCTTGGACTTTAATTCAATCAAAAACATGTTTTGGACGTAACGGGTGATTCGTGGCTCGGATTGAGATGACCCGAACATGAAAGTTCGCCCCACCATCAGTCCTAACACACTAACACACCCTAAAGTCACCAAATATGGTCACAAAGTCGGACCAAACCTGGTTCATACCAAAATCACCTTTAATCTTAACAAAATACCACTTTGATCATAACTAGGGTTCCGGGAATCGAAACGACATGAATCTGGTGTCTAAAATTAATGTCTTGATGAGAGGAACTCATTTATATACTTTATTTTATGATCAACATCAGTTACAAAGTCAGAAACACACGAACAAGCTGCTGTACAGAATTTAACAAACCAAAAACATGTGATTATGATTTAAATATCCCAAAAAACGCGTCCGTTGGTTTAAAAACCGAAAAGATTCGCCGGATAGAAATCCGCGACACGTAGAAACGTATAAATTAAAATATGAATACAATTATTCCCATAACACTTAATAATTAATATATTATTATTAATATAATAATATAGGCCATAGAAATGACTTAGCACAAATAACAGTTAACGGCCGTTAAATAATTAACGAAAAAGATAACGGAAAAAGTAGGGTCGTGACAATAATCGAAGCACTAAAGCTGTTCAAATTCTCTGACTATGGTGTGTCTAAGCCCGTAGATCTACCTTTAGGATTCGCGTCAATTAGTGGCAATTATAATAAACACTAATTCATGGGCTACCAAGTTCAACAAGGGCGATATTCGGTATAGCAATTCAATATAGAATGTAGTTTCAATTACTTGTGCCTATTTTGTAAAACATTTATAAAACTGCATGTATTATCATCCCAAAAATATATTAGATAATAAAAGTAGGACTATAACTCACTTTCACAGATTTTTAATTCGTCGAGAATTAGACTTGGCCACGGGTCAATTCACGAACCTATAACAAATATATACATATATATCAAAGTATGATCGAAATATATTCACAACATATTTTATTACATTTTAACGATTTAAATTTGTTAAGTTAACAGTCCAACGTTAGTAGTCCACAATTAGTTGTCCACAATTAGTAGTACAGAAATAAATCAATATATATTATCTCGAATCAATCCACGACCCAGTGTATACAAGTCTCAGACTCGATCAAAACTCAAGGTATATATATTATTTTGGAATCAACCTCAACCCTGTATAGCTAACTCGAGCATTACTGCATATAGAGTGTCTATGGTTATTCCAAATAATATATATAGATGACGTCGATATGATATGTCAAAACATTGTATACGTGTCTATGGTCTATCAAGATTACATAATATATGTTAGATTACATGTATAATACAATATAAGTTAGTTAAGTTATGGTTAGTATAGATTTGTTATAAAATTTTCGTAGCTAAACTAGTAAATCTAACAAATTTTGTTTTACCCATAATTTCTTCGTTATAAAACCGTTTTGAGTGAATCAAGTTGCTATGATTTCATAATGAACTGAAATTTATGAAACTAAACAGAAAAAGTATAAGTTTATAGTCAAAAATACAGGTTACAAGTCATTTTTAAAAGAGGTAGTCATTTCCGTCGAAAGAACGACATCTTGATGACCATTTTGAAAAAAAAAACATACTTTCACTTTCAGTTTAACCATGATTTTTGGATATAGCATCATGTTCATATGAAATATCATTTTTCCAAAAAACAAACTTCAATTTCAAAGATTAAGATAGTTTTTATTTTTCCAACCCAAAACAGCCCCCGGTTTTACTACAACGGCATATGTCTGGTTTTACGGTGTTCTTCGTGTTTCCAGGTTGTAAATCATTAAGTTAGCATATAATATAGATATAGAACATATGTTTAGTTGATTTTAAAAGTTAAGTTAGAAGGATTAACTTTGTTTGCGAACAAGTTTAGAATTAACTAAACTATGTTCTAGTGATTACAAGTTTAAATCTTCGAATAAGATAGTTATATATATATGAATCGAATGATGTTATGAACATCATTACTACCTCAAGTATAGTAGGTAAACCTATTGGAAATGACAAGAAATGATCTAGAGCTTCAAAGGATCTTGGATGGCTTGAAAGTTCTTGAAGTAGAATCATGACACAAAAACAAGTTCAAGTAAGATTTCTACTTGAATTAAGATAGTTATAGTTATACAAATCGAATCAAAGTTTGAATATGAATATTACCTTGAATTAGAAAGATAACCTACTGTAAATAACAAAGGTTTCTTGATCTTATATTATTACTTGGAATGGATTTGAAAGCTTGAAAGTAGACTTGCAAACTTGAAAGCGTTCTTGAAGTGTTCTTGAGTAGTTGTTTTGTAGGTTGATCAAAGGTTGGATTTATGAGCTAGATTGATATAGATTTTGTTGAATATGATGAAGAACACTTAGAACATCATCATAGAACAAGATAGAGATCAAATGAATGAAAGAAAATTGCAAAATGAAAGTGTGTGGGATGGTGATCAAAAATGTGAATGGGGGGTCCATTTAAGCAAGTTGTAGTTTGATTTTTAGTGTAATAATTCATGCTAGTTGCCAAATGATGGTTCCACATGTTTGTTAACTAAATGAGGGCTGCTAAGAGTTGATCATTGAAGTGTATATACCAAAAGTATATACATATAGGAGCTTTGTATTGTACGAGTACGAATACTGGTGCATACGAGTAGAATTGATGATGAAAATGAATGAGAATGCAATTGTAAGCATTTTTGTTAAGTAGAAGTACTTTGATATGTGTCATGAAGTCTTTCAAAAGTGTACTAATACATCTTAATACACTATATGTATATGCATTTTAACTAAGTCGTTAAGTCATCGTTAGTCATTACATGTACATGTTGTTTCGGAACCTTTAAGTTAACGATTTCGTTAAATGTAATTAATCCCATTGTTATTAAATCTAATGAGATGTTAAATTGTTACATTATCATGATAACATGATGTACTAATGTATCTTAATATGATATATAAATATTAAGAGGTTATTACAACGATAATCGTTACGTATAGATATCGTTTTGAATTTCTTAAGTTAGTAGTCTTGTTTTATGTATAAGGTTCATTGTTTTTAACGACCAGTTCATACCGATTATAAATGATTCACAATAGTTGATTTCATTGCGAGGTATTTGACCTCTATATGATACATTTTACAAACATTGCATTCGTTTTTAAAAGACAATCTTTCTTTACATCGAAAGTTGACGGCATGCATACCATTTCATATAATATCCAACTATAATTGACTTAATAATAATCTTTATGAACTCAACGAATCGAATGCAATGTCTTTTGAAATATGCCATGAATGACACCAAGTAATATCTTTAAAATGAGCAAATGCACAGCGGAAGATTTCTTTAATACCTGAGAATAAACATGCTTTAAAGTGTCAACCAAAAGGTTGGTGAGTTCATTAATAATCATTCATTTCCATAATTTTAATAGACCACAAGATTTTTATTTCCATTTCTCATAAATATACATCTCATATCAGGCATTTCGCAAACTGCATAGAGATAAAAATCATTCATATGGATTGAACACCTGGTAATCGACATTAACAAAACACATCTAGAATATCCCAATCATTCCGGGACTCTCATCGGACATGATAAAATCGAAGTACTAAAGCATCCGTAACCCGGATGGGGTTTGTTAGACCCAATAGATCTATCTTTAGGATTCGCGTCAATTAGGGTGTCTGTTCCCTAATTCTTAGATTACCAGACTAAAAAGAGTGATATTCGATTCGATAATCCAACCATAGAATGTAGTTTCGATTACTTGTGTCTATTTCGTAAAATATTTATAAAAGCAACGCATGTATTCTCAGTCCCAAAAATATATATCACAAAAGCATTAAAAAGGGAGCAAATGAAACTCACAATACTGTATTTTGTAGTAAAAATACATATACCGAAACTGAACAATGCAGGGTTGGCCTTGGATTCACGAACCTATATCATTTGTATATATATTAATACACATAATCGTAGTCAAATAAGTTTATATATATTATTATTAATAATCATACTTGTTATATTATGTGTTATATAGATACATTTAATATATTTACTTTATATATTTTATATCACTGATGTTCATTATAACATATTGATAATACTAAGTTATATTAAGGTTTATGTAAAGAAATATATATATATATATATATATATATATATATATATATATATATATATATATATATATATATTAATTGATATATTTTATATATAGCTTAGTTAATATCATTTTAATAACAAATATATATATATATATATATATATATATATATATATATATATATATATATATATATATATATATATATATATATATATATATATATATATATATATATATATATATATATATATATATATATATATATAGTGATATGTAATATTAATATTATTGTAATGTATTTTTATAAAAATATCTATTCGTAATAATAGTAATATGATAAGAATGATAATACTAATGACAGTAATGATAATAACAATAATAGTGTTAATTTTAATAATGATTAAGATAATAACTTTACTAATTTTTGATAAAAATGATATATTTAAAATAATAACTTTGATAATTTTTAAAATATAATGATACTTTACTTTAATAATATAATGATATTAATAATAACAGTGTTAGTAATAATAAGTTTTAGCATAAACTTCATGTTAAATTTGTAACCTATATTTATAGTTCCTATCACTTAAAGTTATAACCATTTTCATAATAATAATAATAATAATTACGTTTGTAACTATAATCATAATAAAAATTAGTAAATGATAATCTTTCTCATGGTACTTATATTAGTACTAATAATAATAATAATACTAGTTATAGTAACAATATTATTAATAAATGGTAATGGTAATAATAATAATGTTATTATTCATAATACTTAATAATAATAATGATAATGATAATAATACTAATACTTAATAATAATACTAATAATAATAATAATAGTAATAATAATATCAAGAATAACTATAACAATATTAATTTACATTAATAATAATAATAATAATAATAATAATAATAATAATAATAATAATAATAATAATAATAATAATAATAATAATAATAATAATAATAATAATAATAATAATAATAAAGAGTTACAACCTTTGAAGAAAAGCTCAAAAAGAACGCCACCGCCGGGACTCGAACCCGAGACCTCTCGCTTACCCGACACAACACCAAACCACTCCTCCATCGCCTGCTTTTCTGATTTATACCCAACCCATTAATATATACCCCGTATATCTAACTGTTCTTCTTCATCTTCTTCTTTCAAAATCCAATTTGATCAGAGACCATAATAATCATACTTGTGATTTATTTAACGAGTTTAGGTATTAAATTACAAACAGATATAACCGTTTTGGGGAATTGAATCAAAAGAAGAAAAAAATAACAAACAGCAGTAGCTGTGTTCGGAAGAAAAAAATATGAACTCGAATCATGATTTTTGGAATTAAGACCGTTTTAAAAGAAACTTTCTACATGAAATAGATTGGAAATCTTTCCTAGAAACTATTGGAATCATCAATTGATCCGTAAACTTTAAAATAGATTCAAATTTTGCGATGAACGAATTTGTTGACTTTTTGTAAACTAACCTTTGACTCAAAAATTGGAAATCGATAGCAAGAATTGGAATTTGAGACTTTGCAGAAAGTTTAAGTGAACGATTCCTAACAACTTTGCATTATTACTTTTTAAAAATTCGTTCGAACTCGAGATATGGTAAAAATGTTAAAGAACAGAGGTTACACATTTTCAGCTTCTTCTCTTTTCTGTTTTAATTTGAGTTGCAATAATGGGTAGTGGTTATTGATAATGTAATTGATGAGTTGAATGATTTTCCTAATAACTTTGAGAAATCGCTTGTTTTATACTCATGTGGGTATCGACAGAATAATTTGTAAGGACAGAAAAAAAAATAAAAAAAAATAAAAGTTTGATTTTTGCTGTAACTTATTTGTACAATTAACAATGATGTGTAACAACTTTTGTTTTTTATCAATTGGACTCAATCTGTATTAAAATCAGAAGAATAAAATTTGATGGAGATAGGGAATATAATTGTATATTTAATTGATTTTATATATTATAGTTAATATTAATAACTAATAAATATATTAATAACAATAATAATACAGTTATTAATTTTAGAAATATTAAAAATACTAATAATAATAATAATAATAGAAATAATAATAATAATAATAATCAAAATAATACTAATAATAAGAATGATATCAATTTTTAATGATATATAATAATTATAATATTAATGATAGTAATAATGATATTTCATTATAGTAGTATTAATGTTAAGTATTAATAATAATACTAATAAAAATAATATTAATATTAATAATAATAATTTGTATTATTATTATGTTTTATAGTGATACTAATAATGATAACTATAGTATTAATAATGATTATTAATGGTAATACTAATAATAAAAATGTTAAATTTGATAGTAATATTAGTAATAGTAAATATATACCAAGTTACATGTATCAAATTTCATATACATATATATATATATATATATATATATATATATATATATATATATATATATATATATATATATATATATATATATTATAAATAATAATATTAATAATAAAAATATTAATATTAACATTAGTAATAATAATGAAAGTAAAAATAGTAATATAACATTTATCTTAACTTGTAATTAAATATATTAATATTTTATTTTATTAATTATGCAATATTTAATAATAACATACATTTAATATTTAATATTTATATATTTTAATATATTACAATATACATATAATCATAATCATATATAGAATTCATATATATATTTATATAGATTCATTTTAAATTACAACAATTATCTATATTCTATTTTATATATTTAATTCTAATGTTTAAATTATATTTTATTATATCCAATTATTATTATATATATACTTACATTTATATTTACATATTTATTTACACACAATTGTTCGTGAATCGTCAGGAATAGTCACAGGTTAAATGAATCCATGTAAACAGTTCAAAAATTTTGAGACTCAACATTACACACTTCGCCTATCGTGTCGGAAACATATAAAGATTAAGTTTAAATTTGGTAGAAAATTTCCGGGTCGTCACATTGTTAATATACATAATGAGATACTTAATTATCATTTAATCATGTTAAACATATATATATATATATATATATATATATATATATATATATATATATATATATATATATATATATATATATATATATATATATATATATGTGTGTGTGTGTGTGTGTGTGTGTGTGTGTGTGTATATATGTTTAACATGATGAAATGATAATTATACATGTTATAACGTTCGTGTCATATACATGTTATAACGTTCGTGAATCATCGGACAAACTGGGTGGTCAAACGTTAACACTAAATCCGTTTCAGTTAATCAAGTCTTAACAAGTTTGATTGCTTAACATGTTAAAAACATTTAATCATGTAAATATTAATCTCATATAATATATAATCATGGAAAAGTTCGGGTCACTACATGGGTCCCACCTCCCAACGGATAGATAACCATTTGGGATTTGTATTTTTTTTTTTTCAAATTCTAATAAATTTTAAACTCCTTTCTATTTCTATATATATATACTTATACATTTTACTTCATCTTCATCAACACAATATTCGTTTTTTACTTCATCATTTAAAAAAAAAAATATAAAAAAAAAAACATGTCTAACTCAAACCAAAAACCACCAAACCCAAATGACTTCCACGATTGGTTTCAATACGGAACCTTTTTGGGTTGTGGTTCATCAAACCCGAGTAATCTGCACCAAATTCCAATCTTTGCGCCTCAATATCGTACTCTAACACAAGAACAACAACATCAAATTTATTTGGAGCAACAACGACTTCTAGAACAAGCTCAATATCGCCCCATCACACCGACGTTGTTGATGAATCCGATGACTCCGACCCCGCCTCAAGAAACGGTGTCTGAAACTCAACCACAAACTCAATTTCAAAATGAAGCGGATATGGTTTCGGAAATGCAACGTAGAAAAAGAAAACATAAAAGAAGCAAGGTTAATTCGATTTAATTTTATATATTCTTTTGTTTATATACGGTTTATATATATTTATATATAGTTATATATATATATGGTTTATATATATATATATATATATATATATATATATATATATATATATATATATATATATATACAGTTTACATATATATTTATATATATTTATACATATATACGGTTTATATATATTTTTGTATATATTTATACATATATAAGGTTTATATATACATATATATTTATATATACAGTTTTTATATATATATTTATACATATATACGGTTTATATATATTTATATATATATATATACACATATATACCATTTATATATATATATTAGAAAGAATTCGGACCGCGCGTTGCTGCGGTTATATCTGGATATACGTTGTTTGCTACCTAGTATACCTAATGGCCCGCACCTCGCAGTGTAATATTTTAACATCTTTTATAAAACTAATGTTGAGCGATAATAGAGAAAAATTGCGAACAAAAGGGTTCAAAGGACTGGAACTCATGTGATATAATTAGTTTAGTTTGTTTATTATATATGTAATATATTTAATTAATCCAAAATATTATATAATTTTATGGAAAAACTCCGTTTTGAATATAATTAGTTGCGTTTTGTTCGTAAAATTATTTCGAGTTGAAAGGTAATGACGGAGAAATCTAACTCACGGGGAGAAAAAAAGATAAATTCCTTTAAAAAATTGGGTGAGTTTTATTTAATAATTATTATATTAAATTAAAGAGTTACATTTGAAACCCTAAAGTTACCTTTTATAACCATTTTTATCCTTAAATAGTTACAACTATAACCCCTCAACTATAACTCATTTAACACTTTTCTTCCTTGACCAAAACTACAATTAGGTGTATACACAAATTGGCCTAAACATATATATATATATATATATATATATATATATATATATATATATATATATATATATATATATATATATATATATATAGATATATATATATATATATATATATATATACATACATATATATATACAGTTTTTATATTTATTTATAATATATGTTTACTTTGTTATGTAGTTTCGAAGGAAGGTCCAAGTCAAAGAAATCAAACTAAATGGTCGAGTCTAGAAGAAGCGTGGTTAGCTCAATGTTAGGTCGATGCGTCGGAGGATTCTTGCAAGGGAAATTCACAAAAATATGTATCGTTGTGGACTAAAATTTACAAAAAATTCAACAACCCAAATGGATGGTAAAGAGGTGACGACCAATTGTCGTTAAAGTGGCGTAACATTAACCAAACGTGTCATTTGTTTCAAGGGGCTTACAACGAAACCAAACACAATTAGAGAAGCTGTGACAACGATCAAGGTGTCGAAGATCGAGCACATCAAATCTATGCAAATAATAACAAAGGGAAAAGATTTACCATGATGGATGCTTGGCGTGTATTGTGTAACAAGTCAAAGTGGTATCTTCTGGGGTCGGGTGGACATGTTTCTTTAGATGCCGATGAGGATGGGCATGACATTCCTCTTTCTCATCAAAATGATCTTTTTGAAGACGATCCTTTTTTGAGACCTATGGTCGTGAAAAGGCAAAAAAGGCACGATCAAACTATTCTCGCGAGTCTAGTCGATCGACTCGTTCAACAAAAGCGGATGAAGCTTTGGAAGCTATTTCAAAGGCTAAGGCGGAAAGAAGTAAAGGTGTCAAATACGCAAAAAACAAGAGGCACTCCGTACAGCTTCAAAAATTGTATCTTGATCAGTTCTCGCATTTGGTTGACGCACCCGACGAATCATCTGAAGACGACAACTAGTAGTTTGATTATGTGTTTTTAATCTTTAGTAATTTTAGTTTTTAAGTCTTCTATGTATTTTTTTTATTTTTCAAATTATCAATGCTGTTTTTATTTATTATTTATTTATTTTATTAAATAATGTGTTAAATTATATAAAAAATGAAAAAATATAAAACTGGTCGACCCTACTAAAACTGACACTGAAAACTGACAATTTGGGTTAAAAAATGTCAGAAACTGACACTGCCCAGTCAGAGTCAGATTGTACTTTTTGGCCAAAAAGTGCATTAACTGTCCGTGATGTCACAGTCAGGGTTGGAAATGGTCTAATATTATAAAATAATGATATTTGAGTCACTTCTAAAGTCCTGAAACATCTCGATCACTCTTGGCATTATTAAATTAATATATAAAAATATAATAAAATAATACCTAAAATTTTCGGGATGTTACAACGAACCAGATGTAGCCACATTCCTATCGACAATCCCCAATGACAAGAAAATGGAATGAAAGAGAACGGCCTAAGACCTCAACCGAAAAGTAAAGAAGGGGACTATAAGCAGAAAATGTCTGGCATGAAGGAAATAGAAAAACATATGCAAAGAGGACAAGAGGACAAGAACAAAACGTTGGAAGGAGTCCTAGCACTACAATGCACGACCGACTGAAAATGTGATAGCTGAAATCACCGGCGAGCACTTGAAATAACACGACCTAAAACTCAAACCAGTCCCCATTTGTCTCCAAAATACAAGAAACTTAGTGTTTGTCACCTATCCTCAAATTGTAAGTCACCAGTAAAGGAAAAACACAATCAAACGGTTACATGCCTGAATTGGTGTTTGAGAATCTTCAAAGGGGACCCAGGTTCAATCCCCACCAACATCACTTTGGAGGTTTGCACAACAACAACTAAAACAAAACCCAATACCACATAAGTGGTGTATGGGGGAGGTGAGATGTAGACAATCCTTCCCCTATCCGAGAATAAAGACAAGTCATTTTTCCACCCAGAGTGAAAACACTCTCAAAAGTAAAGAAAGTCCACCCTCTCTTTATTCGACGGATAGAGAGATTGCTTCCGAGTGGACCTCCGGCCAATAAGTAGGAAAAATTTTTTAAAAAATAAAATAAAATTGAGACGCCATGAAAATGGTAAAATCAAATTTTTATGGGTTTTAAATCCTGCCTGAAATTTACGTTAGGCTTTAAGAGTCAGTCAAATCGCCAATAAATCGACGATTGTTGTCGACTCAATAACTAGAGCCGTAGAGTCAGACAAGTCGCCAATAGAGCTTTTCCTTTCAAAAAAAAAAAAAGGACACCGGGGGACTTCCTAGAAGAAGGAAACATAAGGGGAGAGAAAAAACAAGAGGAAACAGAAGGAAAAACAGAGAGATCCGGCAGTGAAAATCCAGTGGCCGAAGAAGACTATAGTCCGACGGGAACTTTTCTTTATTGAATTCTTGAGAATGGTTAAGAGAGAAAGACGGAGAAGACACATGATTTGTATATTATATTTTATTAATTTTATTAGTATTTTTTTTAGTAACCTAGGTATCCAACATTTTTTAACTGGCTAATTACAGAGCGACTATCCACTTTACGAGCAGTCCGGAGTAATTGCAGGTGAATTTCCTTAGCCATGAGGAAAAAAAACTTTGTGGGTGCATTTTATTAGTATTTGTAAATATGTTTATTGTTATAATTCAGTAGGTTTATAACTACCTTTAATGGTTATAAGAACAAAGAGAGAAAAAGAGAGAAGAAGGAGAGAAGAAATATTGATATTGATATTTCAAGAGAAATGGTACACCTTAAATGGTTACCATACATGTCTATTTATAGTATAAAATATTACTATGCAAGAAATATAATAATAATAAAATTAACATCCAATCTAGATATTTTATAACACAGTCTAGATATTTTATAACACTCCCCCTTGGATGACAATTTTATTAGAGAATAACTAGTACTGCCTCGTTAAAAACCTTGTTAAAGAAAACCCATTGGGATAAAACTTTAGCTAAGGGAAAAAGAGTGCAGCATAGAGTTGACTCCCCCTCAAGTAGGCAACGCCTGAATTGTTACATCTTCTGAACATGCCTCATGCCAATATTATGAACGTGTGTTCTGAAAATAGCAGTTGGCAGTGCTTTGGTATAAAGATCAGCAGAGTTGTTGATTGAACGTATCTCATTTTAATCTGGTTGTCTTTTACGAGATCTTGAGTATATGAGAAGAATCTGAGGTTTTCATTTGAAACTGTATCATCTAAATCTTTTATGTACAAGTTTAGCCCCTGTGATTTGTCTACAGTCTCCTTCATGGTTTGCTCAAACCCTTGTTTCAATTCCTATTCCCTTGTAGTCTTTTCTGAGCCTTACCAACATACCATTATTTTCCATCAAACTTATGACCGTTAAGACCGTCTATGGCTTTGGCGCCTCGTCAGTATTTATATTTTGTTCAATCACTTTTGATACTCTTCTTTCATTTGTATTATGCAAGCTGCATTATCTTCATATATAGTTATTGGTGAAGATAGTTGTTGGTCTTTTATAGCGTTCTAGTACACAAGAATCATTAATGATTTGTGTTATTGATCTCAACCAAACACATTTTCGAGTAGTTTCATATAATGCAATCACTTCGTCATGATTTGATGATGTTGCAATAAGTGTTTGTTTTAAGAACGCCATGATTTTGTGGTACCTCCATTTAGGAATGCATATCGAGTTTGAGATTTATCTTTATGAGGATTTGATGAATGACCTGCATATACATAATCAACCAAATCTTGTTTTGAAACGTTAGAATAAAATAATTTTAAATCAGCAGTTTCTCAAGGGTATCAAAATATATGTGTTTGATCCCGCTCCATTGTCATTTGAGCTGAATCTTGCCAACAAATTAACTGCAAGAGAAATGTCAGGTCTTGTACAATCTATAAGATACATAAGAACCTCAATTGCACTAAAATATGGAACTTCCGATCTGTTAAGATTTTCATGATCTTCGCAGGGATGAAATAGATCAGTGTCAATATTGAGTGATCTAACAACAATGAGTTTGTCTTTTAAAAAAAAATGTTTTAAAATCTTTTCGGTATAAGTTGTTTGATGTACAAGTAAACCATTAGGCATATTCTCAATTTGCAATCCAAGGTAATACTTGGTTTTTTCAAGATCTTTCATTTCAAAAATAATTCTTTAGAAGTTGAATGATTTCATAGATCTCTTTATTTGTTCATATGATGTTAAGAACATTGACATAAACAACTACGATCTCATATCCGAACATTGTTTTTATAATACATACGTGCAAAATAAGTTTATATTTATACCCTTTTTTATCAAGTAGTCATTTAATCGGTTATACCACATACGTCCCGTTTGTATAAACCCATTTAGAAATCTTTGTTATTTAATGGAATATATTCCCTTGGGTTTTACATTAGATGCTTATGATACCTTAACCCTTTAGGTATATTCATATATATCACTATTAAGTGATCCATACAGATAAGTAGTAACAATATTCATGAGATGCATTTAAATAACTACCAGGTTGATTAAGTATCTAATAAGTAATTGTATCCATTACTGGAGGATAAGTTTTCCTCCTAATTCATTTCTGGTCTTTGTGGGAAATATTGAGTTACAAGTCTAGTTTTGCCTTGTAACTTCATTTGCATATTTCTTTTCGGATAAAAATTCATTTGTATCCCATACGTTTCACATCTTTAAAAGTGATAACGATTGATCCGAAAACTTTTCTTTTATCGAGCGATTCTAATTCAGCTCGTATTGCTCCTTTCCATTGAGCTCAATCATGTCCATTTTGTATATTCAATGACAGATTTTAGTTCCAGATCATCATCTTTATTCATGATGTCATTGTAACATTATATGAAAATATCTCATAGAGATTTTAATTTCATTTCGGTTCCATAATATTGCATAATTTATCGCAATTTTAGTATTTACATTTATCAATATCCTCTGCAGAAGGAATATTGATTTGTGATTCTTCTTGAACACTTTCTTTTACCTCATTATCAGCTGATTTTCTTTTTCGAGGATTTTTATCTTCGGAACCAATTGATCTTCCACGTTTGATGCGTGGCAAAGACTCAGCAGTGACATTATTGCCAACTTTTAGAATTTCAGTTCGAGCTGGAGCATTTATCGCTGGTATATATGATTTAGTCACTTTTTTTATATATATAAAATGCATAAAGTAATTAATTTGCAAGTTCTTGCATATGCATTATTTTTGAACTTTCGTTTCACATTCTTTTGTGCGAGTTCAATATACCTTAATTGATGTTCACATCATGAAGCATCATTTTATTTTTTATTTTTATTTCTCCCCCTAATCCAGGGAACAATGTTTTATTAAAATGACAATCAGCAAAACGTGCTGTAAAAACATCACCCATCATGGGTTCAATATATCTTATGATTGAAGATGTTTTATATCCAAAATATATTACCATCTTTCTTTGAAGAACCATTTTATTGTGTTGTGGTGATACAATTGGAACATACATTGCACAACCAATGTTCTAAGGTGGAAAATATTTGGCTCTTGGCCAAAATCAAGTATTAAGTGAAAATATTTATGACTTCCACATGGTATAATGCGAATTAATGTCGCAACATGTAAATTTACATGTCCACATATAAATATTGAGAGATTTGTACTCATTATCAATTGTCTAGTTATTAGCTGCTATTGATTCAGCTAAACTAATTTTATGTATGCACATGAGCAACTGGATGTTCAACAACAATCCCTGTAGATATATAATGATCATTAAATGCTTGAGATGTTAACTCACCAGCATTATCAAGTCTCATCTTTTTAATGGTGTAATCAGAATAATGTGTTCTCAATTTAATAATTTGTGCAAGAAACTTTGCAAATGCCATATTACGGCTTGATAACATACAAATATGAGACCATCCGCTAGATGCGTCTATTATCAAAATGCTTCACATGATGGATGAATTGGTTCATATATCTTACCTTGAATTCTTTCAAGAAACATTTATGATTCTTTTTCACAATATACTTTTCATTAATCACTATATGTGCTTTCCATTAATCACCATATGTGTTTTTTTTCTTCATAAATCACCATATGTGCTTTTTTTTTATCATATATCATTTTCACCATATACGCTTTTAATTATATGCGCCGTGTTTTTCACCATATGCGCTTTTAATCATATGCGATTTTCATCATATGCGCTGTGTTTTTCATCATATTCGCTTTTTATCATATGCGCTTTTCATATGCGATGCGTTTTTCATCATATGCGCTTTTTTATGTGAATAGTAAATTAATTAATTTCGTTTTACTATTCATATGAATTAATTTCGATTTACTATTTTGTTAATCGAGTAATATATATACATCATATATACTTGTGACTCCGAAGGCTCAAATGAATTTGACCATATAGTTATATGTTGTACCTTGCACATTAATTTTCAGTAGAAGCTTTAGATGCATATTTTTTCAGTAGAAGCTTTAGATGCACTTTTTTTTTTTTTTTAAAACACCAAATACCACAAACACTTTGTTTGCGTTTGTTCATAGTCATCAATGAAAACCATTTTCTTTAATTTTATTTTATACAATTAACGCATCATTATTCTTTTCAAAAACAATAATCGATTGTTATTGTTCACTTGTGCCATGTTTAACAACAAAGGTCAACAACCTCTGTCTTGTTTGTTGTGGCAACCAAAAACAACCTTTGCTTTTGTTATCGAGAATCCAAAACCAAAAAACAATTAATTTTCAATTAATCTTTTATCAAAACCATAAATGATTTTGTTGATCTACGTTGATATGGCCATAAAGAACCAGTTTACCTTAATTGCATTTACACATTCTTATGCAAATTGTGTGTTTATCTTTTTTTTTTTTACATAAGAATGAAAGTATTGTTAAATTGTTTAGGATAAGAAAATGGTGTAATTTTCCTTTTCTATTGGCAAAATAAAGACAGTAAATGTTTATATTATGTTTAAATTATTGAAAAGTGACCATAACATCATTTAATCTAGTGTACATAGTTCACGAATAATTGAATAGAGCATGGTGGGGTGTGCTAGAAGTTGGAACATATTAATTCCGTGATCGTCTTATCCTCTGACTTTTTATTTAATACGTCTCTTAGATTATCACCCGATATTGCATTAACTTTCGCTGTAGAGCAATTTAGATCACGAAAAATAGTGATTGTGACGTAAAGTGAAGTTGGGGAAGTGGGATTTGTAATTTGATAGGTTGTTGAAGAGAGTTGTTGAAAGTTTTAGGTGATGTGGTAATATATAACTAGAAGTTGGGGTAAAAAGTTGTTGACGAGATAAGAAAATGATTAAAAAAAAAATACGAGGGCAGGTAATAGCAATTGGGTCATCTCCCACTTTACTTGCTTTACACCTAAAAAAAATTTCTATTTTTTTAAAAGACCACTTGAACAATTTTTTAATTCTTTCACAACACCCGATATCGTGATCGTGACCTTTCACCAAAGCAAGAGATATTCTTGATAAACTAAACACTGACACGTGTTTGGAATTGTCGGCCACAAAAAAAAATTCATTTGATGAAAGTATATTTTTTTTTAATTATAGAAGGAGATCACTTCATTTTCAATACTTCATTTTTGACAAAAAGCTACTCCATTTTACCATTCATTTTTTTTAATTTTAACTTTTAAGATTATAAATATAAGAATAAACATTAGTATGCATGAGTTAAATAATGATTAATTGCATAAGTAATCATAAATGTTAGATAACATATAAAGACCCCATCATATTCGTATTGATCGGAATAAATCTTGACCCATGGTACCGTGTTGTCAAATGACGTGTTGCATACATAAAGTACCGTGTTGTCAAATGACGTGTTGCGTACAATCATGAGGTCTTATTAACATAAATATAAATGTTAGTGAAGTTAATAAGAGTTAGATTACAGAAAATATAATTCAGGTGGTATAACCGACCATATATATAACTTAAATAACATAAATATAAATGTTAGTGAAGTTAGTAAAAGTTAGATTATGAAATTATAATTCAGGTGGTATAACCGACCATATATAACTTAAATAACATAAATATAAATGTTAGTGAAGTTAGTAAAAGTTAGATTATGGAATTATAATTCAGGTGGTATAACCGACCATATATAACTTAAATAACATAAATATAAATGTTAGTGAAGTTAGTAAAAGTTAGATTGCAGAAATATAATTTTACTTATGATGATAATAATATTTACCTTACTCAGAGGCGGAGCCAGAAATTTCCGTTAAGGGAGGCTTCATTTACTTTTAAATAGAAATATAAAATTATATCGAACAACATAAAAAGTATCATAATTGAAAAGGCGAAAATTGAGAAATTATTTTTAGTGTAAACTTACATGTGAGACATAGTGATAAAAATTGACTTAAAGATTATTCATATAGGATGTAAAATCGATAGCAATTTATTCAAACATGTAATGTATCTTCTACCTTTCTTTTTTTTCGGCCAATCATTTAAAATGTTAAATTAGTATACGAGGTTGAAATATGTGATATATTGACATTTAGATTTCTGTTTCATTTATAACAAAGACGGAGTACTTATGTATACATTAACATTTGGGGTTTAATTTTTATATTATAAAATTTGAGGGAGTAAAAGAGTGTGGAATACACTAGTTAAGGGATTTTAACAAAAAGATAATAAAAACTCATCGTGTCTATTAAATCTTTTACCAAACCCCACCTGCAATTCCCAGGACCGGACTTCAAAATATTTTTTCGCCATATACATAATTAGTACTCTATATTCTTAACACGATTAGGGGAGGCTGGGTACCCCAAAGTCCCCCTACTAGCTCCGCCATTGACCTTACTAATAAATAATAGAAGATATTGTTAAAGAATTTCTTACCTTGATTAGTGACTTGTGCTTGCTTAGATAAACCTTGATTATATGGAGCACTTCGTGCTGATAACGTGTTATAATTCAGTAGGTTTATAACTACCTTTAATGGTTATAAGAACAAAGAGAGAAAAAGAGAGAAGAAGGAGAGAAGAAATATTGATATTGATATTTCAAGAGAAATGATACACCTTAAATGGTTACCATACATGTCTATTTATAGTATAAAATATTACTATGCAAGAAATATAATAATAATAAAATTAGCATCCAATCTAGATATTTTATAACACAGTCTAGATATTTTATAACATTTATGATATTATTAATGATATTCTCTATCTAAAGTCAAAAAGTTTGTTTAACTAAAAAATATATATTTAAAACAATTGATCAAGATACCTTTTTTTTTCTTCTCAAAGTATCATAAATATAATATGCTCCATTTTAGAAAAAACAAATAATAATACAAGTAATAAGATTCTCTTGCTAAAGTTGAAGTTTGTTTCCATTGAGAATATATATAAATAATTTGATCAAGATACCTTTTTTTTTTTTTTTTTTTGTCAAAGTATTATAAAAATAATATGCTCTTTCTGATAAAGACAAAAATACTCCACTATTTCACAAAATTAAAAACGAATTCATATTCTGTATCTCATTTTGTGGTGATCGGGATTTTTCTGGGACAATGTAACTAAGTATGACACTGAACTTCTGATTCGATTGAGTTCATCTATTTAATATATTTAATATAATATATAATATATATATCTACCCTAGGTAGACTACCTATATAGCTAAAACACTATAATAATTATCCTATCTGACCTAAGGGAATTTTCTATGCGTAATTTTTATAGCTAATACGAGTAACACTTTTTTATGCCATATATAATAACTTAAATAATGTTAACTATATCTTCTTACATTTCACAATAAGATATGATTTCAGAATATTGTTCAAATATTATTGGCTGTCTTCTTAATTTACAATTTGATACTCCGTCATTTTAAGGGTTTTTTTTTTTTTAACATGGGTATTCAACTTTTTTTTTCCTTTGAATTGACTAATCTCGGTGCGACTACCCGCTTTGCGAACAGTCCGGAGTCATTGCAGGCGATACTCAGTGGCTATGAGGGAGAATAACTTTGTGAAGGGTAGGAATCGAACCTTTAACCTCCACATTAGAAGGTTAGGGTCTTACCATACCACCACCACTCAATGATTTTTTTATATTTTTTTTGGCTGAAAACAAAAATTTAATAAAACATTGGTCAGCAAACAAATGATTGGTAAGGCCCAATAACAAGATATGTCACCAATTAAATCTTTATATTTCAGATCATAGGGCCCAAAGTTAAAATAACAACGATTAAATCCTTTGTAAAAAGTAAACACGTACATAATATCGTACTGGTATGCAATCGTGAACCAAGAAAGAATATAATTACAGTATAACAGGAATCGATTCCCACATAAAGAACTGATGAGGATAGCACGACCATCACCCCATGATTGTCATTTTAAGGTTATGAACATTGATTTCAACGGAGCATAAATCATAGTGATCACCCTTTCTTGAAATAAAACGGGGATGTAATGAAGCACGTAAGTACAATTTCAACTATTAAATATATGTTTTTGTTTGCATACAATTATTCTTCCTATAATTATTATTAGTGTAGGTTTGACTTGTACAAAGTCGTGTATTTTGACTTCTACAGATTATGATTTAACTTTAGAAATTATGCCAAAAAGAATCACATCTGCATTTTTTATTGGGTTAAAACTACAAATAGATTATATATATAATACTTTCAATTTTATTTCGATGTAGATTATATACCTCAAAAAATATCATAAAATTATAAAATGTGTACTAATATAAACAAATGGTACACCAAACTATTGGTTGAGGGGTAAAAAGTCTCAGTTGGTTATGAGTCCGTATCTTTGAAATAATAGGTGCAGGTTCAAATAAAATTATGGATGGAGTTTTCTCTAAGGTTGTGCATTTGGTATCTTTCACTATGTGCGGGTCAATCAGTTAATCTAAAGCATTCCGGGTATGCATTGCGCGATGGATGCAAGGAGTTTCTTTCTAACGGGTGTGTGGGTGGCAAATGAGAGAATTTGATATCAAAATTGTCGTTTTAAACAAAATATAAACAAATGGTGACCGGTTACGTGCTGAACCGGTAAATTAATTATTCAACATTTTTTTAAATCTTACATGACTATAAATAGATTATATATTTTCGGTTATGTTCCGATGTAGGCTATATAAAAAATAATTTGTTCCGACGTATCACTAACTTCATTCCACAAGGATGTCACGTATGTGCCAAGTCATCACGTAGTTTGACAAAAAAAAAAAATATCAGGTCAAAACTTTATATTTTTAATAATAGCACATAAACAATAAATTTGTAGCCTACACTGATATTTTTTCGTGTATATAATCTACAGCGAAAAAAAATATATATATATGACCAATTTATAGCTTTAAACCTTTTTATTTTCTGTATACTAGATAAGTTAAAGTTAAACGGAAGGGATTGAAACAACGACTTATGAATAAACATGCAAAATAAACATAAATTTAAATGGTGCATTAGCTATACGTTCATAATATATTTGTCTTTTTTTGTAGTTATGTCTTTCTAAAAAATATTAACATTATATAATTTTTTGAAAATTTCTTATAGTGTAAAATCAAAATTATACTAATATACCTTTTAACCGTCCATCGGACGGGGATAACCTTATATATATATATATATATATATATATATATATATATATATATATATATATATATATATATATATATATATATATATATATATATATACTATGTTTTTGAGCACGTACGTTGCACGTGTGTGTAAAAAACTGTGCAAAAAATGAAATTTGCAGTTCATATTGGTATGTAATAGCACACTAAAATGATAAGAAAAGTATAAGAATTATTTAAGAGCATGTAGTGTTGACAAATTTTAAAAAATCTTTTGAGTTTAAGATCTCGTAGTGTTGATAAATTTAAAAAATTTCTTTTGAGTTTAAGAGCCCGTAGTATTGGCGAATTTCAAGGTTCTTTTGAGTTTAAGATCTCGTGGTGTTGACAAATTTAAATGTGGTTTTGAGTGGTGTTAGTAACTTAATGTCTACAATTTTTTTCTCATCATTAATATCTTTTTAATATATAAATTATATACTACGTAATATTTAGAGTACATTGTAAATTGTCATGGAACGTAACATTAATAAAGTATAAATTATATTATTTCAAAATTATTATATACAATAATTTTTTGAATAAAAGTATAACCCGTGAGTTTTAATTTAAGAAAAGTTGTTAGTTATTTCAGTAAAATAATGGTACTCGAGGGAGTCGTCATGTATAATTAATATTATAATAGTTATATTTGTGTGTTTATAAATATTTTAAGGACTTAAACTATAAATCTAAATCACTTCCATATTTATTGCTAAAAAGAAATGCTTCATTGGTAGTGCATCGAAGCCCCGTTTCGAATACAATTTATTGTGTTTTGTTCGTTAAATTATTTCGAGTTGAACGTTGATGGCGGTGGAACCTAACTCGCGGCGAACACAAAGATAAATCTGTTAAAATTTTTTATATCTAAACATAATAATATCTTAAAATAACAATAATTTATATCTAAATAATATACATATACATATGCATATTACGTACATGTATGTAGTATGTATATGTATGTATATATATATATATATATATATATATATATATATATATATATATATATATATATAGGGGCAGGTTCAAACGAGAACCACAAAAAATGTGAGAACTGCGAGAACTATTTAATTTAATAGTTTTTATGCGTTTAAATGCAACAAATTACATGCAAATGTTAATTAATTCACATATTATTAACAAACATATGTTCATTAGCTCAAATTACATGTTAAATTGTTAATTATATGAACTGTTCATATGTTCGGAAACAAATATGCACATGTGAATAAGAAACAATATATTTAATTATATAGGTAAAATATAAGTGTTTTTCAACTATTTTATGTTCATTCATACTCTTCATCAAGGTTTATGTGTGATTCAATCTATTTACATGTGAAAATCGTTATAAATCAAAAAGTTCTCGCAGTTCTCGCTTTTTTAATGGTTCTCGTTTGAACTTTTGGTTATATATATATATATATATATATATATATATATATATATATATATATATAATATTTTATTAAGTACCTTTCACTTTTTTATTACGTTAAATTTATAATACATCATAGACTTAATAATAGGATATTTCCCTCAATATTAGTTGATATTTTGATGAGCGTACTTGTTGACATGATTACATATTCTTTTATATGTATATATATATATATATGATATATGATATGATGCTTACTTCTTGTCATCATAGCATACATTTGTATGTATATACAATTTACGATAGCCCAGTGTTTTAAGTGATTTCATGCGTGTAGATTATATACGTTATGACTTTTTCAAGTAATTATATAATTTTATTTATGACACGTTATGACTTCTAATAATATTAAGTTTTAAAAAAGAAACTAATGATGAATTATTTAATGAATACTATTAACCCGATTAATCTATCGGATATACTATGGATATGGATGGATGAATTAAAATTAAATTGATATGAATATGAATATGCATATAGATGAAACATTTGTTAATGGATATGGATGTGGAATTGGCGTGATCCCATCCATATCCGATCTATTGTTATTCTTACATATAACGACCATATCATGATCAGGATTTCTTGATTTCTTGATCACGGCTAGGGCAAGACTGAGATTTTTTTCACTACCAAGTCATGATAGATTGGTCGAGATTTCTTGATCAAGACAAGGTAAAAACTGTGTTATGATTGGGTTTTCTCGTCAACCGCAAATCTTATAATGAAGAAAAATGTTTTTGCATTTTGTGGTGACCAAGGAAATTTTTATCACGAATATGTTATGATCGGGTCGTGACTTAAAAATCACCATCATGAGACAAAAGATCCCATCACAATAAAATGTAAAAACGGGATACATTTTCAGTTTGCGGTTTATTTTGAGTGAAAACGCGAAAATCACACAAAACCGCACCTTTTAAACACGTGATGTGGTGACCGAGAAACTCAATCATGACCTAGTTGCGATTAGAAAATCGCGATCATGACATGAAAAATCTTGGTTGATCACTGAAAATCCTGATCTCCGCAAAATATAATAACATGAAAAAAAATTGTTTTCGTTTAGCGTAGTAGCAGGGCATTTTTGCAATTAGTTAGAAAGTTGGTTGGAGAAATTCCCTTACATATCGATTAGACAAATTCCCTTATTCTACATATTGGTTAGACGGTTACTTTACTATGAGCTAAAATTTTGGAATGCAATTGTAGTGTCTCGTTTTTTAATTATATTTTAAGCCTATTTATAGCCGGTTTATATTTTTAGCTTATTTGTAGCCGAAGTCCTTCACGGCTCACTTGCATCTTCCGCTGATTCTCAGCCCATTTCATACTGAGTTCAAATTTGGATATTTATTTCTTTAATAAAACTGAATTAGTTAACGTTGAATAGTTCATAATCCGAATAATTTAAAGTCTTTGAATAAGTAATTCTAAATAAAAATAAATTATTTTATGATCATTTTGAATAAACGATATAAATTTGAGTAATATTACTTTATTAACGTTTTATAAGAATAAAAAATTTAATATACTTTTTGTTAAGTGTTTTAGCTATGATTTGAGGAGGTTATTACAGAAAATGTAGGTGTTAAATGGTTAATAGAGTGTTTCAGTTATAAATAGTTCAACACTGAATACTGAATCATTTAACAATATATGTCATTCAGAGGTTGGAAACAAATACATTGAACTTATTATATCATATCTGTCCCACTATAACATTTATGTTTTGACTTTTAAAAAATATTTTTCAATTTTACTTTAAATATCTTTATTAGTATTATATAATATGTGATAAAAATAATATGAATGAATTGATTTTTTAAAGTGTTTTCATTAATATAATTTTCATTTTCATCATGTATTATATGACACACAAACAATGAAGTTTAAAGTTAAAGTTAATAAAGAAAACTTTTAAAAGTCAAAACAATATAGTTATACGGATACGAAAATGTATATAGTTTTTTTTTTTTTTTTTTTCGAACAGCAGTACGGGATCACCCAAGGGATTTAAGGGGCAACCTTGTGTGCAATGTCGCACTCCACTAGAGTCAAACTCCTTCTCTCTCGCTAAGAGAAACATGCCACTATCACTTGAGCTATATATATACATATATATATATATATATATATATATATATATATATATATATATATATATATATATATATATATATATATATATATATATATATATATATTCTTGTTCTAACGGTAAATCAAATGAGATTAATATTATATTAACTCAGTGAATCCATGATTACATCTGAAGAAAATATATATGTTTATATGATTTCATAAAGATTGTAATTAAAAATTCTTTCGTACAAAGTGTTAATTGTGAAATATATATATATATATATATATATATATATATATATATATATATATATATATATATATATATATATATATATATATATGAGACTATTCAAGGGGAAACACTTTTTTGAAGGGAAGAGGTAAGTAAATTTTAATTTTTTTCTCGTTTTTTATTTTTTTATTCACAAACTTTAAGATTATGTAAAAATATGAATATTTAAAAAAGATATGTTTTGATAAATGTTATTATTTTGATCAAAAAACGCTCGAAAAAATAACATTCATCGATAAATGTTACAACATGATAACATTCATCGTGATGCATGCTATTCTTCGAGCGTTTTTTTTCATCTTTTGTGAAGTTTTTTCTCTAAAATTTAACCCGATTTAGAGTTTAAGGTTTAGTGTTTTGGGTTTACTTCCTAAACCCAAAACTCTTAACCCTAAACCATTCATGTTAAAAACTCAATCTAATCCTTAAATCTAAACCCTAAGCTCTAATTTCTAAACCCCAATTTCTAAACCCAAATTTTGAAACCCTAAATTATAAACCCTAAAAAAAATCTCGAAGAATAACATGTATCACGATGAATGTTATCAGCAATAACAGTTATCGATGAATGTTATTTCTTCGAGCGTTTTCTGGTAAAATACTAACATTTATCGATAAGTATCTGTTTAAATGTTTATATTTTCACGTGATCTTAATGTTTAAAAAAAGTCAAAATAAAAAAAAATTTACTTCCATTTCCTCTCAAAAATGCTCTTTATTTTTTTTAACGACAAAATTTTATTAAATGCTCTTTCCCCCAAAATAATGCTCTTTATTAAATCTCTCTCTTTCTCTCTCTCTCTCTCTCTCTCTCTCTATATATATATATATATATATATATATATATATATATATATATATATATATATATATATATATATATATATATATATATTTTTTTTTTTTTTTTCTTTTCATTAACCTAAGTATCCAACTTTCTATTTTTAAGTGACTAATTTCAAAGCGACTACGTGTTTTACTAGCAGGCCAGAGTAATTGCAGACGAACCTTCTCATATAATTTACATACTATATGTAATACCTTCTCATATTAATAATAAATATATATGATTTTCTAAAAGAATATGTACTTATACCGAGACGGAAGAAGTACTCGTTTCATAATAAGTGTTTTATTGACTTTTCAAAGTCTTACTTTTATAATTTTCACTTTAAATATTTTTATTTATGCTATATAATTTTTCAAGAAATTTATATGAATGAAAACACATTTTAAAACCGCATATACTTTATATAAGTTTTTTCAAATATTATATAACACAAACAAAAATATTTGAGGTTAAAATTTTAAATGTAAGATCTTAAAAGTTAAACATTACATTTATTATGGGACAGGAGTAGTACTCCTTCCGTCCCATAATTATTGTCTTGTTTGACTTTTTCAAGTCTTTTTTTAACAACTTTGACTATAATTTTCTCTCGTTGTATTATATAACACTCGATGAAAGTTATATCGGACGGAGGGAATATATGTTAAATAACTTTATAACATTGGAGATTATGAACCGATCTATTCTGTGTAGATTGGTTTAAGGCAACAAATTTTCCACCAGCAATGGAGTATTTTAATTGATTTGGCGTTATGTTAGCATTTTCACTACTAATATCTTCAGATTCTGCCACCTTAATACCTTCTCAATTCACGCTCGATGAACGTCATCTGTAGATTCAAAATTCAATTCACTTCAATATATCATGATTAAATAATCAGAATTAATCAAAATGTCCGTCAGATTATTTTTGAGGTCTTGTCTTTGTAAAAAGCTACGGAGTATTTTATATCTACGATTATAAATTTCCAACAAGAGAAATATCAAATACCAGAAACATTTGGTACAATTATTATTAGTCGATTAATACACAGAAATACACATTCAGAATGGTTCCCGTTATCTACTGGCCGGCATAATAACACAACAAGACAATTACAATGATTTAGTTTAAACTTGAACAATATAAAAGAGAAGCCATTTTGTAGCACTTAACTCGTGTATCAATAGGTAAAAGATAATGAATAGCTAACTATATGGGCACACTATGCAGGACCACCGTCTCTACAGTGAGCCCGGGCCCGAACCCAAATAACACACCCCATTCAAGACCCTCTCCCGTAGTGTTGAATCCGTTTGTTGCCGAAGTGTGGCGCATTTCATTCAGGATAAATAGGACACAAGCACTTGACATGTTTCCATATTCACTTAGTACATGTCTTGAGGCCCGTAGCTTATCGGGCGTTAGGGCTAGTTTTTCCTCAACTTGGTCTAATATCGCTGGCCCACCCGGATGTGCGATCCAAAAAATGGAGTTCCAATCAACTATACCCAAAGGTTTAAAAGCCTCTACTAAGCTTTTTTCAATGTGTTTCGAAATAAGCCCCGGAACATCTTTAAGGAGATGAAATGTAAGCCCGACTTCACGAAGATGTCCATCGATTGCACCCTCGCTATCCGGAAGAATAGTTTGAGCCGCAGATGCGATCTCAAAAAGTGGCTTTTCGATACCGATAATTGGGTCAGAACCAACTATAATAGCAGCCGCGCCATCACCAAATAAAGCCTGGCCCACTAAGCTATCAAGGTGAGTTTCGTCAGGCCCGCGGAAAGTAACCGCAGTGATCTCTGAACAAACAACCAAGACGCGGGCCCCCTTGTTGTTTTCGGCCAAGTCTTTAGCCAAACGAAGAACGGTCCCACCAGCAAAACAACCTTGTTGGTACATCATAAAGCGTTTGACCGAAGACTGAAGGCTGAGAAGCTTTGTGAGCTGGTAATCAGCTCCGGGCATGTCAACACCACTCGTGGTACAAAACACGAGGTGCGTGATATTGGCCTTCGGTTGACCCCATTCCTTGATCGCACGAGTTGCGGCTTCTTTACCGAGCTTAGGTACTTCAACCACTACGATATCTTGTCTATCGTCTATCGATGGTGCCATGTAGGCACACATATTCGGTTTCTCTTTTAGTATATCTTCTGTTAGATGCATGTAACGTTTTTTAATCATTGATTTGTCACCTGAAAACATTAACAAAAGCCATTCAAAAGAATATCATCATTGTCTTGTTATGATATATTTGTTTATTCAAACTTAAAAAGTTATCCTAATATCATATATCAAATTTAAAATTTGAACCCTGAAATTGAACAAGAAAAATCATATTGGTTTTACCGTTTTATTATGTTTAATTGGACCAATTATCTTATGTGCATAAAATGAATAACTTACACATGCGTCTGAATTTCTCTTGAAGGTCTGTCTTGTGCTCGCTTTTTGTAATGCGAAAATAGAAATCTGGATACGTACTTTGAATCACACAATTAGTAGGAGTTGCAGTCCCAATGGCCATAATTGTTGCTGGACCTTGTGCTCTTTGCAACTTTCGAAGCTCCTGAATGCTAACCATTATCTTTTTTAGATAATTATAAATAAATTGTTAATATAAATTGGTTGAGAGTAATTGAGTTGAAAATGGAATTTTTGTAGTGAATGATGATTGTTCACTTGTTCTGTAGCAATTTATAGGAGTAGAAGAGATGAAGGTCTGGTGGGTACGAGGAATGGTGGATGATATCACATCACATGTATATCTCCCATGACTAAATCTTGATTAATGGTGCGTGCCCACACGTGCGTACTTGCCAAACAAACCAGATCACTATTTTGTAGATATATGCCTCCATATAACATTACATTACATTGGTTGGAGTAGCAAACTTTTAAACACTATTACTCTTACTTTTTCCTTTTTCTCCTTATAATCTTATCCACTTACATTAAGGATATAACAGAACTTTACTTTATTATTCGTGTATATATATAAAAATAGACTATTAATTTGAAACAACACAAAATAGAATAATGAACTATCAATATATTGGTTGAGTGGTAAAAAGCCTTAGTTAGTTGTGGTCATGTATCCTTGAAAAAATAGGTGTTAGGTTCAAATCCTGGAGGGGGGAGAAGTTTAGGCCCCGTTTGGCTCGTGAAATTTTTTTGAATGGAATGGAATGTGTCAAAGGAATTGGAATCCGAAGGAATTGGAATTGATAATTTCCATGGAATGTGAAAAATGTGTTCTATTTTACATGGAATGGAATTGAAGTTCATTTTATAAAATAATTAAAAAGTTATAAAAAGAATTACGTTTCTAAATGTTGTGTTCATTTCCAGACTCACTTAAAAAAAAAAAAATTAAAAAAATTAGATTCACGATTTGAGAACGCGTGTCGAAAACGCGCGTTTTTGCAGGGGATTCGAAAATCCGAATTTCTAGACGCCCTGCGAAAGCGCGTGTTTCACCAGGGGATCCAGAAAAGCGCGTTTCCGGGCGCGCAGCGAAAACGCGCGATTCCGGGCGCGGCGCGAAAAAACGCGATTCCGGGCGCGGCGCGAAAACGCGCGTTTCCGGGCTCCCGCAAAAACGCGCGTTTCCGGGTGCCCCCGAAAACGCGCGTTTCCGGGCGCCCGCCGAAAACGCGCGTTTCCGGGCGCCCGCCGAAAACGCGCGTTTCCGGGCGCCCTCCGAAAACGCGCGTTTCCGGACGCCGGCGAAAACGCGCGTTTCCGGGCGCCCGGCGAAAAAGCGCGTTTCCGGGCGCCCGGCGAAAACGCGCGTTTTCGGGACGCCCTCCAAAAACACGACCCAAAGATGCGCGTCGAAAACGATCCCTAAAAACGCGCCTCAAAACCGCGCGCCGAATAGCTCCCTGAAAGCGTGCCTCGAAAATGAGCGCCAAAAAGGCGCTCTAGAGTCGCGACCCTTAAAATTCAATGCTCAAAGGAATTCAAATCCATCAACATCTTGAAGGAATGAACATTCCATAGATGAAGGAATCTCAAGATTTCAAGGAATATAATTCTTCCAAATTATCTCAACCAAACGGAGCGGTCTAAGAAATTCAATTTCAATTCCATCAAATTCCTTTGGAATTCCGCGAACCAAACGGGGCCATTTTCTAATACTCTATTTATCAAAAAATGCTCATATTTATATTTATCTCAAAACAAAATGTACACTAGACAAAAATAATTATTAAATATTATTAAATTTCTAAATATTATTTATTATATATATCAGTATAAGTTTTATAATACGAATAACAACATAAATTGTGTGATGTATTAGTCTATAAAATATACTAACCATGATCAATATTATAGATACAATATATACGAAAATGAAACGAGTAATTAAAATTATAACAAATTACTCAAACAAGCTAATCAGATCATAGACATATATAATAAATAATCTGAATAAGAATGAAAAATTAAAACGATCTAACCGATTTGAAGAATGAACCGGGCTTGTGTTTAACACAATACTCTTAAAAGAATCTTTGTCTGTTCCCAGGGTACACCGGTCTGAAGCAGCGTACTGTCAGACTTGAACACTTGCCTGAAAGGTACCCGGAATGGGGAGACCTTGTTGCAGCTGAGAGGAAAACTCAGAACGTATAAGAATGCTTATACGATTTTTGGTGTGTCTTTTCCTGCAAACCTTAAAGCGTTATTTATAGTAGAAACTATAACTTTAAGTTTGCTCACACTTCCGATGTGGGACAAATGCCAAAATCTTTTAGATTTTGCACCAAACAAGAAACTTTGAGACGCGATATTTCATTCACCATTATTCTGTTTTGGACACGCTTTAGTTCGTTTTAAAGCTCTCGTTGGAGGCTACAAAACCCACTAACTAGTCATTAATATTTATCAACTTATCATATACTAATTAGTGTCCAAAATTCGTGAAAACACACTTGTTTTAACCAATTTTTCCAACAAACCCCCACATGAATGGAAATCGATCTCAGAAACAACAATCTTCCGATTAAATTTCAGCGGTTGAATCTTGCATACGATAGGTAGGTGTTACCGTTTAAACCTTCGGTTATGAAAACGTACTTAGTATACCAGCTCTGAGTAGACGGTGATGTCTTTGAACTCGTCTGCCGTTTGTGTAGGAAAAAATACGCTTCACACAAGACTCTCCCTGACAATGTCAAGTCCTCATAGTTATGTTCATTATGGTCATGAACATTAGCTTGATTATGTGAGAGCTTATCAAGTATTGTGTCCCAACAATACCCTTCGAAGCTACCCCACTTCTCTCTCACATAGGTGATTCACCACCGAATGGCTACTGATTAATTACGCATGATTATTTCAGTTGAATCATTAAAAGTAATGGGCGTATCCTCTTACATGTCACTTTTAGGAATGGACTAGAAAGTATACTCATAATTAGTACACTCCCTTTAAAAGGTGTAGGGGCTGCTAGTTTAGTAATTAACTCCCCCACAATGACTTTGCCAGTTCATACAAGTAGGTTGTCCTATTGAACTCAGATCTTGGGATCTCCAGTCAATTGAGTTAGGTTTTCCTTCATATAAATTTAGCCTTTCAAGGGCTTCAATCCTATTCTCACGGACGACTTATACACTAACTCTCTACTTAAGACTTTTATATGCGGATCCGCTATATTATCCTTTAACTTTACATAGTCAATAATGATAATTTCTCTAAAGATTAGTTATCATACTTTATAATGTCTACTTCAGTCTTACCATTATACATTGTAATATGAGCTCTACCAAACACCGATTGGCTATCACAATATATACATATGGTCGACACCTGCTTAGGCCATTTTGGTATATCCTTAACGAATTGACATATCCATTCTACCTCTTCACCAGCTTTATCTAAAGCGACTAATTCTGATTCCATCGTGGATATAGCAATAACTGTTTGTTAAACGATTTTCACGATATAGCAGCACATCCAAGTGTGAATACATACCCACTTATCGCTCTAGAATCATTCTTATCAGATATCCAGTTTGCTTCACAGTGTCCCTCGACCACTGCAGGATATCTTTCACTGAATTAACCTAATCATACAACTATAATGAGATGTACTTGGATTACTATTATATCTACTTAGCTTGATTATAACATATGCTAAGTCGGATCTAGTATAACTCGTTAGATACATTAGAACGCGTTATCATGTATCATGTTGCTGATATCAAAATACAAGACACCCCCACATTTTCAAGCTATTGTGTTCATTTTATACAATTAACAAGGGTTACACAAATAACAAGGGTTACTGCGTATCCTTTCAAAACTTCCCCCACATGTCTTGCAACTTGATATCATAATCGTATATATCTAATATGACTCTAAACAGTGAAGCGTTAAAATTCCCACACATAAGATTTACATATTTTTTGATCCACATTTTAGCACATTTGAGCAATTCTTAGTCATATTATAGGTTTAATCTAGAGACTTCGAATTTTGAAAACTTAACAAAGTTCTCACACTCAAATTATATTTTCACATCTGAATTCTGATTAGCTAATTCAAATCTCAAGAAAATACAATATAATAAAGATTGATATCTTTATATTTATAATTATCTTCAATATCATAATCCCACATAAATCAGAAAAATTCACATCATCAATGATGTTTATAAATATGGTTTCACAATATACCAAATGCTTCTAATACTGAATGAAAGCGATTTTGTCTTTAAAAAAATTTAACATAGTGAAATATTAGTTGTTGAATGATCTCTGTAGATGATCATCATTAACAAGTCCAAGTCTAGTACGTCATAGACTTTATGTCCAAAGCATTAGAACAGAAGACGCGTCATTCATATTCTCCATAGCTTTTCTCACAAGAAATGTCATACCATATCTCTTGTATCATGACAAAATCACTTCATATACTTAAGCACCACCATATATATACCAATTAAGCACGTGTATCATTTTATACATTCATTATTAGTTCCTATATAAGCATAATGCGTATGCCTCTTGTTAGTCCCAATTAGATGAATATCAGAGCTGTTTATGTGTGTATGTGTGGGTTTGGTGTATTGAGTTAACTAGAACACTAGAGAGAAAATGATAGAAAGATAATGGTGTAATATGATAACTATTTACAAAAGTGGTGGGGAGGTTGTTTATATATGACAACCTTCCCAGTTACAAGTTACTAACCATTAACCATATTAATAAGGTATATACAAGATAATTACATTAATAAAACCACACGCCTCTAATTAACAATTACATTGTCAACAATCTCCCCTTTGGCGTGGGGTTTTCAAAAAAATATCACCCTTCTTCAATCACCCTTGACTTGCACCCTCATCGGCCTTTCTTTTGGCTTCTTCCTCAGCTTGTTGTTCTCAAATCACATCACTCCCTGGTGTGTAGTTTCTTTTATAGTGCTTTGGTATGATGAACCGCTTAATGCTGTTGAGCTTGTATTCAAACTTCGGCACAAACTGCGAACTCGTGAAATAGTTCTTTTTCCTATTTATTCCAAGTGAGGTATCAAACTGCCGCATGTACAACTTGAACTCGAGAACCTCATTGATGTGGTTTGCCATCTCGTTCGTCATCAGCTTTTAATAGTTTCTGATGTTCTCCTCTTGCATATATCAAAGAATTTCAGAGCACTCTTCAGTGTTCTATCTGAGTACTTAGAAAGTTCAGATTTGCGGATGAAAATTGGCTTCTTGATTTTGTTGCAAAAGATGAAGCCTTCCTCTGGAGCGTCCAGGAAATAACATATCTTAAAAGCAGTTAAATCCAAAGTCTCGATGGTTTGATTTGGGGCAGAAAGCAGGAACTTTTTGCTAATAGATTAAACACCCAATTGAAGATCATGTTGAGAGGCGAGCTTGATTCTGTCCTTCATGAACCTTTTAACCCTATCAATGGCCGTATCGATCACCCAAGTCTTTTGAATTTTGTTTCTCAGCCAGTTGTACATAAATAACACATTTACTGGAATCAGTTCAATCAGGTCATACTCAGAGAAAGTATACTTAGCATCATTTGATGTTATCACATGAAAGAATGGGATGTACATCTTCCTAGTTATTCCCCGGCAAGATATCCGATTAACCATTAAAATTGGATATTGTTTTTGATCCTCCAGCTCAAACTCATCTCTGATTTTATACAACCGTTTCATGTACCTGTACTCATTCAACGTGTCCTTATCACCCAAGTAATCATAACATCCAATCGGGTTGAACCTTTCAGCCACCGGTAGGTTTTTGAGTTTATCTTCACTGGCAAAGATTTTGTAAGCTTGTTCTTCCAACCAACAACCCTGAATCACCTTCTCTTCCTGAGGTTCACTAAGACTAATCGGTAGCTCCTTGTGCTTGTTGAATTCACCATGTTGAGGTTTGGTTGATGATGATTTTTTGGGAGTTGGTTGAGCGGTGGCTTTGGGAAATCTAGGAGCAGGTCACCGGTGTATTCTTGAGTTCCGAAGCTATCAAATTCATCCATTTAATTCTCATCAGGAGCTTCCAAGTTCTCATAGTTTTCTCTGGTGAATGCTCCTTCAATGATAACAGTTGGTTTGGATTTGGGTTTCACAGTTCTGAAGTATTCTTATTCTTCCTCTTCAGTTTTAGGAATAAGTAGCTGAGGTGTGGGTGTGGTGATTATTTCAGTAAGTGAGGTGATTGTTTCAGCAGATGTGGTGATAGCTTCAGTTCGTGTGGTGATTGTTTTAGTTTCAGGGCCGGTATACACAACCATTGCAAGAGTGGTTTCTACAGAGGTAACCACAGTTTCAGGACTTGCACGAGCAGAAGAAACAATTATTTCAGAAAAATTTCAGAATCTTCATATTCTTTGACCTCTATATACGTTAGTTCATCAAAGGCATCATCATCGGAGTTAAATTTGATCACGGTCAGTCCCGCAGGAGCTCCAACATCATCTTCTACAATGTGTTCTACCCCTTCAATTACCCCTTCTGGTAAACTAGAGTCATTAACAACTTCTTTTCCTTTTCGGGAAGAGCTAGGCTGGCTTTTTGATTGGCTCGTACTTTGAATAGCAGCCACCGATGAGCTTCCTCCGATATAATCCCCCTCATGTTGACCGCCGGCATCAGGGTCATCATGTCGCCTGGAGGAAGATGGTTAGTTAGAATGACAAGGAATCGGTTCAAGAACAGGAGGATAATTTGGTATGAGTTGTAAAGACTTGAGTAGACCAAGAATGGCGTTTCTGATGTAGTCATCTGGTGACAAAGTGACTGAGAGAACATGAGCGTGAAATTCGTTCTCTCATTGATGGTAAGAAAGATTTGGCTGAAGTGTTGCCGTTTGAGTGGTTGTTGGTGATAGTATGATAGGTTGTGGTGAGAGTGGTGGTGGTTATACATTAAGATTTGGAGGTGATGATATGAATCGTGGTGGTGATTGAGATATGTGTATCATTTGAGTTGATGGTGGAGTCGATGTTAACGGTGGAGAGATATTGAGGCTCTACGTAGAAACATTAGTGAAAACTTCCTGTGTTTCTTGAAGAAACTCAGTAGTCACCACTGTTGAGCTCGAAGGCTTATTAGTGAGGCCTAGTGTCACAGGACTTCCAAGCGATCTTAGAGTAACGATTTTCGGTGGTGTACTCGCCTCTACGCTTGTTGTTGCAGTCTGAGCTATAGACACTGTTCGTTCGGTATAGGACTGCACCAAATTCATACTGTAATAACCCGTCCCACATCGGATTGTGTAAGATTGTTTGAGTCCCTTATAAGCTAACTTCCATCCTTACGAGACACAACGCGTTTTAGGGCTACAAGCACAATAGATCTCGTCAAAACTCCGTAGTTAAGCGTGCTCGAGCGAGAGTAGTACTAGGATGGGTGACCTCCTGGGAAGGCCTCGTGTGGTCACCAAGAAAAAGCCGTACGCCTATGGGCAAAGCGGACAATATTGTGGTCGTGGTAAGGCGGGATGTTACAGATGGTATCAGAGCACTAGCCTCTCGGGGTGTGACGGGCACTTGGCTCGTGCATCTCTTGAGGTATAGATCCTGGCTATCAATTTGTTTCGGCCTGACGAGGACGTCAGGATTCTAAGTTGGGGAATTTGTAATAACCCGTCCCACATCGGATTGTGTAAGATTGTTTGAGTATCTTATATGGTAACTTACATCCTTACCAGACACAACACATTTTGGGGCTACAAGTACAGCAGATCTCGTCAGAACTCTGCAGTTAAGCGTGCTCGAGCGAGAGTAGTACTAGGATGGGTGACCTCCTGGGAAGGCCTCGTGTGGTTTCTAAGAAAAAGTTGTGCGCCTATGGGCAAAGCGGACAATATTGTGATCGTGGTAAGGCGGGTTGTTACACATACACGCACTAGACTCGCTTTCAAATTGTTTTTGGCTAATCTCTTCTAAAGTTTCCGAATCTAACTCATATGAAACAGATTTGTTAGCACTGAGTGGCTTCCTAAATCTAGAGTTGGTGGAGAGCTAACGTTTTCTTTTTGCCCTGTCTCACTCCCTATCCGCTCAGCCTCTCTTGATTTTCAACCCCTCCCTCATTACCAACCTTATCACTCCTTTCAATATCATGAAGAGCCTTTTGAAGTTGCTTAGTTGTTACTTTCTTTGGTTTAGTTTTCTTTTTAGGTCTAGTATAACCCTCATTTCTTTTCCCCTACGACTTTCTTTTCTTTGACCCTTTCTTTGAAATGCCTCGTTCATATTGATTATAAATGTTACATAATAATTGATTTCATTGCGAGGTATTTGACCTCTATATGATACATTTTATAAGCATTGCATTTGTTTTTAAAAGACAAACTTTCATCACATCGAAAGTTGACAGGCATGCATACCATTTCATAATATATCAAACTATCAATGACTTAATAATAATCTTGATGAACTCAACGACTCAAATGCAACGTCTTTTGAAATATGTCATGAATGACTCCAAGTAATATCTCTAAAATGAGCAAATGCACAGCGGAAGATTTCTTTAATACCTGAGAATAAACATGCTTTAAAGTGTCAACCAAAAGGTTGGTGAGTTCATTAGTTTATCATAAATAACCATTTCATAATTTTAATAGACCACAAGATTTTATTTTCATGCAAAGTGCAGGTTTGCTCACTTCTATAAAATCCATTCATACGATGAACAAAATACATCTAGAATATCCCCTAAATAAACAGAACCACTCGTCTGTAGAGAAATACACAGAACCACTCGTCTGTAGAGAAATTCACAGAACTACTCGTCTATAGAGAACAGAACCACTCGTCTGTAGAGAAATAATCGAAATACTAGAGCATACATAACTTGGATGGGGTTTGTTAGGCCCATAGATCTATCTTTATAATTCACATCAATTAGTGGCAATTATAATAAACACTAATTTTTAGGTTACCAAACTAAAAGGGTGATATCTAGTATAATAATCCAATCATAGAATGTAGTTTCAAGTACTTGTGTCTATTTTGTAAAACATTTATAAAAACAGCGCATGTATTCTCAGTCCCAAAAATATATATTGCAAAAGAATTTAAAAAGGAGCAAATGAAACTCACAATACTGTATTTCGTAGCAATTATGCATATGACGGCACTGAACAAGTGCAGGGTTGGCCTCGGATTCACGAACCTATATCAATTGTATATCTATTAACACATATAATCATAATCGAGCAAGTTTATATGTATGTATATATATATATATATATATATATATATATATATATATATATATATATATATATATATATATATATATATATATATTATTAATAATATACTTGTTATATTATATGTTATTTAGATATATTACATATTCAATTTATATATTTTATATAACTAATATTTATCATCCTTTATAACATGTTAATAATTAAAATTTATATTAGAGTTGTTATATGATAAAAAATATATTTGTATTTTAATTGATATCTTTTATATATAGCTTAATTAATATCATATTAATAATAAAAATATAGTGATATGTAATACTAATATTAGTGTAATGTATTTTTTTTATATATAAAAAATAACTATTTGTAATAATATTGATAATGGTCAGTGATAATAATAATAATGAGTAATAAGTAAACTACCTCAAAGAAGTAGTCCCTAAAAAAATGCCCAAGTCTGGGTTTGAACCCGCGACTTCACACTTAACTAACAACACCCTTAACCAATGCTCTGCTTCATATTTTTCTGAAATGATCCCTGATTAAAACCATATAAGCCTTCTATCCGCCTGTTCTTCCTCTTATTCTAAAAAGAAATGTCACAGTCTAGGCTCGAACTCGTGACCTCTTGTTTAATCACACACACTACAAACCATTCCTCTGTCTATGTTTTTTTGATTTATAATCCGTAATAAATAATTATAACCTATGTCTAATTGTTTCCTTTTAACAAAACCCATGTAACCCTTTTCATCTTGATCCAACATCATCATCATCTTCTTTCATCTTTTAATCAAAATCATGTAATCGTTTCACAGCCATCATCAATGATCATCATTTACGTTATTTTTATCAACCCTACTTCACCTAATTAACATCATGATTACTTCATAAATAAATAGAAAGAACGTCCCTTTTAATGACCCATTTTGGTCTTCCACTATGTTGTCACTAGTTCCACTTGCACACTTTTGTCTAGGAGGTTGAATAAGTAATGCATATTAATATACAATACCTCATCAATCTTATTACTATCTATCCATTATTATTTCCGTTAGTTACCTCATTATTTAATCGTGTAATCATCTTCATCATTGTTTTGCAAAAATAGTAATAGAAACAGAAAACAATCGATGGGGTTTGTGTGGGTTTTTGGTTAGCATCCAGATAGCAAATAGAAAAGGTATACGCACAGCAGAAGCATGGAACAACAATTTAAATGGTGCTTTGGTGGTTTCATTTGGAATGCAAAACAGAAAAGAAAATATATCATGAAGGTTGTGTTGGTGTCTTACAGCGACTGCAGCAGCAACAATTTGAACACTATTTGCAGGTTGTAGAAGGTTTGTGGTGGTTGACTAATTGAAACAAAAATGTCCAGCGGTAGCAGTAATATCAATAAAGTGGTGGTGATTTTTTTGGTTTAAAACATAACCTATTATTAGCAGTAGCTGCAACAGTTAAAAGGTGGCGATTTAGGATTGTTTTGATGTAGAAAACAGCAACAAGGCTACTATAGCAGTTTAAAAGAAACAGCCAAAACAGTAAGCGTAGCAGTTATACGGTGGTTCTAATGGTGGTGGTTATGTAGGGTGACGTTCGAATAGTAAAATCGTATGCAGTTTGTGATGGTTTTGATTTAGTGATCGTGGTGGGTTATGGTGATTCATTGATGGTTAAGAGAGAGTGGTTTGGGTTGACTTCGAGATTATGGTAATGGTTAAAAGATGGTTGTTTTGTGATTGAACCGAATCGGAAAAACAAGAGTAGTAGAACAAGGGATGGTTGTTTGATGACTTTGAGCATGAAACCGAATCAAGTAGCTGTTGTGGTGTTCGGGTGATTACAACAGAAAAGAAGAAAACGAGTAGGTGGTTGTGTTATCTTGACGAAAACAGATACAAACGGAACCATAATTTGTTGGTGATGGCTTGACGATGTTGAGGGTGATCGAATGGGTTTTATGGCAGATCACGAGAGAGAAGAGAGGAAGAAAGATGTAGTTTGAATGAGTGTTCAATATCAGTGATAATCTATCTATGTGTATATTTCTATATATTAGATTATGATTACACAATCAAAAACAGTGTCTTTCAATTCATAATTCCGTATCACGGATATAAATGATAAAGTGATCCAATCAAGAATAGTAAATCCAAATTATACACAGTAATTTAATTTATAATATTCATTAGGAATAAAAAAGGGGTAATAATAATTATTAGCAGCCTCATTCTTGTTTCATCTTATCGACGTTTTATTAGAGTTAGTCTTTCGTGCTCCGTTATTAGTCGATGGTGGATAAAAGTGTTTTGAAAAGAAATCCCAAATTTTAAATTAAGTTCATGTATTTATTTTAGTCATAAAATGTACGAAACATGATCGAGTAGGCTCGTCTATTATTTATTTTATTACACTCACAAGCTCGCAACTTATTTAATATCACTCGAAATAATGGACGTGTGTTATTATCGTTTACTAAATAAATTCGAAACAATATATTGTATATTCGATATACTTTACATATATATACATATATATATATATATACATATATATATATATATACATATATATATATATATATATATATATATATATATATATATATATATATATTTATTTTATTAATAAATTTTATTATTTCTTATATTAATTTACATATTTATTTATAATAACAATTGCATGTAACAGTTTATTGATATCCTTATACATTATTATTTATATTTACTTATTTATATATACATATCTATTTACAATTAATTGTTCGTGAATCATCGAGAGCAGTCGAAGGGTACATGAACCCAGTTCAAAGTTTTTGAGATTTCAACATTACAGACTTTGCTTATCGTGTCAGAAATATATAAAGATCATGTTTAAATTTGGTCAGAAATTTCCGGGTTATCACAGTACCTACCCGTTAAAGAAATTTCGTTTCGAAATTTGATTGGGATGGTCATGGCTGACAATAAGTATGTTTTCATGACTCATATGAGTTTGAAATTAGAGTTTTATCGTCTTATAGTAATATGGATAAAACAATTTATTTATGTGAAGAGTACGAGTGAAGCTATCGCAAAAGAGTGAAATGAGTAAGTGTAGATTTGTCATATCTTTTGACGTAGATAGGATTGATTTCCGGTGTTCAAGAGATTTGGAGAAAATCTTCATAATAAGATTTGATTCTTCGATAATTAAGGAAATTAGAATCCTCTTTAGTTAATTGTGATGATCTGTCTCGATTTCTCTGTCTGCTATTTCACTATAAATCCACTCTCTTCGTTTCCTTATTTCCACAGCTCACACCTTCTATTCTTCCTCACTTCATACTTTTAAAGCATTCGTCAATATGCTTGATCCAGTTCTGATCCTTGATATGTTCTTAACTATCGCAACAATCATCCATCTTTTCTAACTCCCACCGGAGGAATCTATTTACTTCTAATTCGCTCTTGGGGTGGTGATTTTCATAATCCTTCCTTGTATTTGTCTTTCCATAATTATTGACATCTACGGTTAATGATCTTTTCCGTTTGCTGCAATTTATATCCCCTTTCTATTTCGGAGCTTCATGCTTTTGTTTTCTTTTCGCAAGTAATGGTCCAGAATTCGTAGGTATGGAGTTTCAAATTATCATAATATACAAAGTAGAAAGGAAAGGTACTAGTATGATTTGATTTGTCAAATTACCAGAATATCCGGAAAAGACCGAATCATCAAAAAAATATTTTCTTGATATTTTTAGAGGTTAAATAGAATACCAGAGTCGTGTAACATGGCACATGATGACGGTATGGTCTGTGAATCATCACGTTCCATTAGAAACTCAGCAGGACTTACTGTAATATAATCACGTTGATCAAGTGTCATTATATTATACTAACTTATGCTTCAAATCCCAACACTACTTCAAAAACATTCATATTTTAAATTCGAATTTTTCTGAATTTAGAAACTAAAATAGTTTCTTTTATGATGTAACACAGATAGCGCGAAGCGGTAAATGATTTTGGATAAGAATAGTTATGAAAATATCTTCAGAAATATCGAGGATATTTATATTGAAAGATATGATGATATCTTAGAATTTCTAAAATCAGAAGATGATGAAGAATATAGTGCGTAAGGGTTTAGAGTCAGGAGCAAGGTATTCGTTAATGACTTCAGTAGATACTGAATCATTTGGATTCTTTGAAGGCAGATTTAGTCTTTGTGATTTGTCCACGACCTCCTTCATGATTTGCTCAATCCGTTTTTCAGTTCCAAACCTTCTCTTTTTCTGAGCTTTACCAACACGCTATTCTTTATCATCAAACTTTTGGCTGTTAAGGTCGTCTTCAATTTTCACTGTTTCATCAGCTTTTTCAAAACTCAGAAAACTGATTCATAGGCTAAATCACTTTTCAGAAATTTAGAATTGAAGTTCGCAAATCCAGGAGATAAAAGTTATATATATATAAATATATATATATATATATATATATATATATATATATATATATATATATATATATATATATATATATATATATATATATATATATATATATATATATATATATATATATATATATATATATAATTGTTGTCATAGAATCGCTGAGAAATTCGAGATTATCGATTGATGCCTCCCGACATTTGGTATGGTATTTATCATTACAAGATGCCGATGAGTTCATGATAAGACTTCAATAGATAAATATAGTGAGTTGTCGGAGAGATTTAAGCCAAGGAGCAACGAGGTTGCTGGTACGTCTGCTGGTAAGTTTACTGCTAATGTGGTGGAATATAAACGGTTCCCCGGTAACGATGACGAAAGGCAAGCTTATATATCAAAGTTATAATAAGGCTTATCAGAAATAAAAAGTCAAAGTTGACTTGCTGGAGCTGTGACAAAACTGGCTATCTCGAACAGGAGTTGCAAAGTTATTTTCGATAATAATAACACTAAAGGAATTAACACAACTACGTGTTAAACGTTTACTCAGTTTTCGAGAGTTTTTCAGGTGCATGATTATTGTTTAAATCTTTCTTCTCGTAGATGAAGTGCGGTTGGTTCATCCTCTCGATTGAGGTGTTTTTAAGAATCATGAAAGGTTTTGATGTGTCAAGACGTAACCTTTAAAATGTAGACAATATGCTTAATAATTAACACATAATACAGGCAACTAAAACCCGGTCATGTAGCAACTAGCAAGTAAATTGACCAGTTCGATCCACAGGGAGAAGTTTCTTTAAATGATTTTACTACGATTAATTATTCTAAAAAGGGTGTTTGTATTTGAAGTTGTATTTTTGTTTAACGAAACAGTAAATAAAAATAATAATTAACAAGAATGAGAATGCGGTGTTTACTTCTTTGCTTGATAAATGACAGGGATTGTTCTTTTATAATTAAAACCGTTATGCGATAGTTACAATAGAGTAGTTTATATCAATTTCACAATATCTATAAACTTAAGAACTATGTTTAATCAACAAGATTCTTTCTTGTTTAAATTCACATAAAACCTAGTTTACTAAGATCACTCTAAGTAAACTACATGATTGTAAAACCTAAATATCATCCAATTACCATCCTATATTCACATATAGGTGTGTAGATCACTAGGTGTTGAAGTACAAATTATAGCCTTTGATAAATTCACATAAATCAAGTCATAACTCGTATAATTGAACTAGAATATAAAGATAGTTACAACAATGGATTTCTTGAAAGAACATGGTGATTTAGATTGATTAACTAACTAGATTCAACCCGGTTAAACTCACGTGAAACCTTAATTACAACAATCACTTGAGGTAATTTCATAACTATGTTGCTTTGGAACTTATTCAATTACCGAATTAAACACATAACAAAATCACTTAAGTGTATGTATCTAATCGTCTAGATTACTAGATGTATTGAAGTATAGATTGTTTTCCTAGTTAACTCACATTAATAGGTTGCAATCTATATAATTGAAGTAATGATCTAAACATGCATAACAATGGTTCTTACGGTTGAACTAGATAATTAAATCAATCAAACATATGTATAACTAGCATAACATCAAAGTATAGAACAATCCCAAGCCATAAATCTTACATTGAAGCAAACACACAAGGCTTTTAGCCTAACATAATCATAGTAGAACTAATGAAACAGTAAATACAAGTTGAATTCATGTTAAAAAGATATAGAACAATAGTACCAATTGCGATAAACGATCCTAGCTTAATATTGATGTTGAAAGAGTGGAGATTAACTTGCAGCCTTCCTTGGACCTTGAAAATCATCTTAAAACTGGGGGAGAACATAGTAGTGAAGGTCTCCCAAGTAAGTAACCATTTGCTTCATTAAATAGCCTCAAAAGTTAGGTATTTTGGCCAGAAAGTGACCAGATGCGCCGCATCTCTTTGGGATGCGCCGCATCTCTTTACGTTTAGTAGATTCCAGCTCGATTCTGCACTCAGGACTGTCGGCAGGGGGTCAGATGCGCCGCATCTGGGACAGATGCACCGCATCTGGCTTGGATGTGCCGCATCCATCTCAGATGCGCCGCATCTGTTGCTATTTTGGCCCAGAAGTCTTCATGCTCCGCATCTGAAACTGTCGGGAGTTATTTGGTGCAAAGATGCGCCACATCTAAGAGAGATGCGCCGCATTTGGACCTGTTTCAGTGGTTTCGAGCTGTTTTACGCATTCGATCTTCGTTTTAACTCTGTTTTCGCTGTTGGTCTTCATTTATTCATTCACAATGGACTTTTTACAAATGTACATGAATTACAATACATACGTATAACAATTACATACAAATGGAACAACATTGGATCGAAATAACGACAATAAACATGTATAATTTTGGCGTTATCAAAATCCTCACACTTAAACCTTGCTTGTCCTCAAGCAAGACTTACAAGAAATCGATATTTACTACAGTAAACACACTTATTTAAGTGAGAACACAAAAAATGGGACTCACACTTACTCGATATAATACACAAGACACACAAGTTATTTAGTAACACAATAACTCACGCTATATGGAAATCACACTCGGGTCACAATATATACACACTCACACTTTTATTTCACACACGAATCAAACTCACGTGTTTTGAGTATACACACACCTTTGGAGTACACACGCGAAATGAAATCACGCCAAAGTCGAAAGGTGGATTTTAAAGTCCACATTTCTTGAAAATTTGGATCCTTAGGGAAATTAGGACCTTTGCTAAAAACCTTTTATGTTTTGAAAATTATTCATGTTAGTTTTTACACTAATCAAGTTTTCCGGTTTTAACCTCAAAGTCCGGTTGAGGGTAACTGAAAACCGAAGCCTCAGTCGGCGCTTAGCAAGCTACTCGCCCCCATGATTGAAGTATCATGGAACTTGAAACCGGATGTCCTAAAAATGGTTTTACACAATATAGTTCATAAAATAGCATAAGTTTTAGAAGAAACTATATCATGTCCAAATATCATCGGTGAACTATGAGTTTGCACACCTCAATTTGTTATGGCATATGTATGTTAACCGCGGTCAACATAGATGCGGTTGATCTTTACGGAGATCATCCATCTGGGGATTAGATTCATTAGTCTTAAAAACTAATTTGCACTGTGCCCCCCCATTGTACGAGACAGATCCTTCTCATGATTAGGATAAGTCTGACCACCAAAAACCCTGTTTGATGCTGAGGTGAGGTGGATTTCCAGCCGATGATAGAGATGACTTTTCAAGATTTTTCGTCAACCTACAGCTGTTATGGACTACGACTTCTAACATAAGTTAGCAAGTATGTCATATTGGAAGACTTGACTTCCATCACAATTATTACATGGATGAGCATTGGATTAGATTGTTAGAACAACAAATTACTTGATGACTTTCATTTCATCCAGAATGTGGTATAGCATGATGATTATATCTTTTATATGACAAACTCAATCATTTGGTTGTTTCTTAATTTGTTTTGTGATAATAATTTCGGTGTATACACCTAGTTTTAAAATCTACAAATTTTAAATAAAATTTGAATTTATGAAGATAAAAGTTTAAAAATTTTCACCATTTTAAGGCAATTTAACAAAAATCAAAACCCGAAAGAATTTATAACTTCCTCCCCACACTTGAGTTCATGTATCGCCCTCGTTACATGAAATCAGAAAAATTAAATTCAAGAGGGTTAAATAGTGTATAAGAGAGTTATTACTTTCAAGGTTTAAAACCGAAGCGTACGGGATGATGGCGCTGAACTGAATGCCAGCATAAGAACATCATCCACTTCTTGTAACCACAAATCAATCACCAATCAAGTATGTGTTGAACTTAATGCCAGTCTTTGTAAAAATGCAGCATATAGCACAATGCTTACATTGTTCAAATCATCAGAGAAACAAAACATCATCCTCGGAAGTCATAAATATAAACCTTTTCTTTTCCTAGTTGATGGACCTCCATAAACTTGTTCCTTCCCTTTATCCTACAAACAATCAAAATAGACAAAACAAAATCAAACAAAACAAACCAAATCGATTAGCGTTAGAAATTCAAATCCAAAACCTAACATTAGCCACCATTTATACACAAAAACCATTTAGAATAAGTTTAAACATGTTATATTATACATATCTAATAATCTCTCGAACTACATGCCAAACATAATCCTATCATGGTACGGACTCATTCCATCTTCAACAAACATGTACTAGTATGTCATATGATTAGAGACACTTTTACAAGCATAACCATACAAAACATGTTTAATTTCACCAAAACTTTCAATGACATAACATATTAAACCATAAGCATTCGCTAATAATCATGTCTAACAATATGCAATCTATGGTTTTCATACATTTAAACATTAAAGTCAAGCCAAATCAACCTTTCACCAAAAAACCTAATGCATACAATGCTTAACTCTCAAATGTAATCTTTCAAATCGAATAAACACTAAGTTAAGGCATAAATGAGTTTAGCATTAGTAATGTATTGCAACAATTCCCCTTAGAACAACAACAAGTCAACACAAGTCAAAATCCCCAAATTAAGAACCTAGATTTTAATTCATGCAAAATTATTTGATTCAGCAAGGATTCATGGGATTTTGTTAGTGTAAACAAGTAGTTAAACATCAAAACATCTTAATTTAAACAAGTAATGGTAAAAAATTCAAAACCCCTAAATTTCATCAAGAACCCTAATTTGCAAATTGAAGATTTAAGCATGTAATCATCAAGTTAGAGCATGAACAAGGATTAGTAACAACATTACAATCATAATACGACCAAAACATGAAGATTCAAACACCCCCACACTTAGAACAAGCAAAATCCGAATTGAAGAATAAAGAACATTAAAATCATGAAGAAATGAAGAGTAATCTTACCTTTCCCATGTTAATAGTCGGATTTGTTGTTTAAAGATGGGATTAAACGGTTGATTTTGTGTTTAGAGATGAATGTTTTGAGAGAAAATGGAATGGGGTTCGAAGTTGTTGGTGAGTAAATGAGTAAAATGAAGATGAAAACCATTTTTGTGGTGTAACACGCGAGACAGGAGAAAAATACCCCAGATGCGGCGCATCTGGGGTTCGATGCGGCGCATCTACCTCGACAAATGCGGCGCTTTTACCTTATGCGGCGCATCTGAAACTGTCGGTTTTTTTTTATGTCCACAAATGCGGCGCATCCATCACAGATGCGGCGCATCTGACCCTGGTTCACCAGTTTTTGATGTTTTTCACTGTCTAATCAGTTTGGAAGGTCCCTAAACTACTTGGTTCGTATTAAAACTCAAAAAATCACTTAAAAACAATCAATCCTAAAAAAAAACTAGACGCACTAATGAGACTATGTACAAAATGTGAAGTTTATTAGTGAGTCGTTCACTCGACTCCACCCTGATTTTAACTAACGTCGGGGTGATAAACATCACCATTCTTTACTCCAATAGAACTATTACCGCAACCATTCTCACCACTAATTTCTGACAATAACCAAGAGTCCGAAAATCTTGACTCTTCAACCAATTTTTTCAACCTATCTTTCTCAAATTTCGATAAGTTTGACACCAATCTCTCTCTCAAATGTTCATCTTTTTCTGACATAGCATTTCTAACCCTACCATATAACGTCTTCATGGTTTTCTCAACAACACAATCATTGGGTGGTTTACTATCAAGCTTTTTTTTACCGCTATCCCCACACTTAGCTTGTTGACTAATGGGTTTGACATTGTCAACAATATTCACTGAAACTATCGGTGTGGGTGGTGGGTTCATACTAAACTCAGTTTGATAGGTTGCACTCTTGCCTCTATCTTTCAAAACTAGTTTTCCTATTTTCCAATCTGTTAAAGCACTTGTAGTTGCTAAAAATGGTCTACCTAAAATAATAGGTACAAACTTATCTTCCTTCATGTCTACAACTACAAAGTCAGCTAGAAACTCAAGTTCACCTATTTTTACTACTAAGTTTTCAGCAACCCCTATAGGTTTATTAATCGACCGATCAATGAATCTAATGCCTGAATTGGTCGGTTTAAGTTCACCTAAGTTCAAACACAAGTAAATGGAATAGGGCATGAGATTTATACTCGCACCTGAGTCAGCTAATGATCTAAGAGTTTTAGATTCATTAAGTTTACAAGGTACTATGAACGGTCCGGGATCACCTAACTTAGGTAGCAACTCATTCTTCTTCACAATAGCAGCACATTCTGCTTCAAGGAACGCGGATGATGCCTGCTCACACACTCCTTCTTTTGCCATCAAATCATTCAAGAATTTCCCATAGTTTGGCATACCTGCAATAACATCAACCAAAGGTACATTTACACAAATATTATCCGTATTTAAAGGCTTACAATGATTCTCTTTTGGTTTTTCGGATGCAAGTGCTTGCGGGTATGGAATGGATGGTTTGTAGTCTTCCACTTTAGGTGCTTGCTTCACCGTATCTTTTGCTTCTTCCTTGATCATCTTCAAATTATCATCAACCCTAAACTCGGAAGGCTCGGTGGTTTCCATTTTCTGCACTTCCGCATGATTTCCCGACATCAACCTCATCAAATAATCACCATACTCGGGAGTTATGTCACCAACTCGGATCCCTTCATCTTCACATGTTATACTCTTCACACTTTCAACTCGGATATCATCAATCTCTTGATAAGGAGTGTAATCCGCCATATTGGATAAATCAGAAAATATAAACTCATCACACTCTTCATCATCATCTTCACACCCAAGAGTAAAAATAGGACTATGCTCCGGTGTCTTGAAACTTGCTTCATCCTCACAGAAACTATAAATAGCATTCACTTGTGAATACGCTGGAGCTTGAGGATCCTTCTTCTTTAGTATAACTGGAGGGTTACTTGCACTTGGTGGTCTAGGTTGGTTTATGCCATGACTAGGATTCACTTGCGTATTCGATGGAAGAGTGCCCGGTGGCCTCTCCCCTAGTAATTGTGAAATCGTACCCACTTCTCTTTCAAGAGTTTGAATCGTAGTTTGTTGACTTTGTATTTGTTGTTGTACAAGATTTCCACTTTCTCCTTGTTTCACCATGAAATCCCTAAGTAAATCTTCTAAACCTGGGCTAACATGAGTTTGATTTTGCTGTTGTGGGAATTGATTTTTATTGTAGGATGGTTGATTTCTGTTGTTAAACCCTGGTGGTCTATTTTGATATGAAAATTTTTTCAAGTTGTTTTGATAACCCGAATTTCTTCCTTGGTAATTATAATTGTTGGACCCCGAAGCTCATTCTCTTTGATAACCATTAGAACCTTGATTCCCAGAGTAACCAATGAAATTAGCTTGCTCCTCCATTAAACTTCGATCGCAATCCTTAGTAAGGTGCGGTCCTTGACATAATTCACAACCTACTTTTATAGCATGCATTTCTTTAGTCATCTTCTCAATTTGCCTTCCTTGTTTTGCCAATTGAACTTTTAAAGCAGCGATTTCATCATTGCTTTCAATACTAGTAACCGTGGTTGATCTAGAGAACTCCATCTCTTGATGCCAATTATGAGAATGTGCTGCTATATCGGCAATGATTGTGTTAGCTTCTTCGTGTGTTTTTTTCATGATTGAACCTCCTGCTGCAACATCAATATCTTTTTGAGTAGCCACATTGACTCCTTTATAGAATATTTGGACCTTTTGGAATGTATTCAACCCGTGTTGAGGACATACTCTAAGTATTTTATTGAATCGGGTCCAAGCTTCATAAAGGGTCTCATTAGGCTTTTGCTTAAAGTGATTTATATCACTTTGTAACTTTGCTGCTTTTGAAGCAGGGAAGAACTCTGACAAAAACTTATCCATCATATCATTCCAATCTTCGATATAACCTTCTGGTAACGAGTCTAACCAATCTCTTGCATCATCCTTTAACGAGCACGGAAAGATTTTTAAACATGCTACATCATCGGTGACATCCTTGATCTTGAATAGCTTGCATATGCTTACAAACTTACGAAGATGCTCGTTAGCATCCTCATTCGGAGCTCCACCAAATTGGCATGTATTAGTCACCATGTGGAGAAATTGACCTTTTATTTCAAAACCATCAGTCATCGTAGGTTGAACAATTGCGTGGCCTTGTCCTGTCCTTGTTGCCTTCATCAAAGCATCCATCGTTTGATTTGTAGCAGTCATCTCTTCCTCTTCTTTAATGACTGGCTCGATGATAGGTTGAACAATCGGTTCAGAGTTAGAATCTAATGAAAGTGATTCTAAACCCTGAGCAAGAGATTCTACTTCTTGAGCCCTTAAGCGTTCGTGAAGTTCTCTTTCAGGCTCAGGATATGAAGGAATTAAATTAGAGTTGAAAGAACGTAGATTCATGCACTAATACCTATCCTGCAATCACAACACCACAAACAAACCAATTGCAAAAATACAAGCTTACAATAAAAAGTAACTTTTCTAGGAATTGAATTCCTCCAAAAGGATCGAATAATTCAAAGTTTATTAAAATCTTTTAACAAAACCGCTCCCCGGCAGCGGCGCCAAAAAGTTGATGTGTCAAGACGTAACCTTTATAATGTAGACAATATGCTTAATAATTAACACATAATACAGGCAACTAAAACCCGATCATGTAGTAACTAGCAAGTAAATTGACCAGTTCGATCCACAGGGAGAAGTTTGTTTAAATGATTTTACTACGATTAATTATTCTAAAAAGGGGGTTTGTATTTGAAGTTGTATTTTTGTTTAACGAAACAGTAAATAAAAATAATAATTAACAAGAATGAGAATGCGGTGTTTACTTCTTTACTTGATAAATGACAGGGATTGTTCTTTTATAATTAAAACCGTTATGCGATAGTTACAATAGAGTAGTTTATATCAATTTCACAATATCTATAAACTTAAGAACTATGTTTAATCAACAAGATTCTTTCTTGTTTAAATTCACATAAAACCTAGTTTACTAAGATCACTCTAAGTAAACTACATGATTGTAAAACCTAAATATCATCCAATTACCATCCTATATTCACATATAGGTGTGTAGATCACTAGGTGTTGAAGTACAAATTATAGCCTTTGATAAATTCACATAAATCAAGTCATAACTCGTATAATTGAACTAGAATATAAAGATAGTTACAACAATAGATTTCTTGAAAGAACATGGTGATTTAGATTGATTAACTAAGTAGATTCAACCCGGTTAAAATCACGTGAAACCTTAATTACAACAATCACTTGAGGTAATTTCATAACTATGTTGCTTTGGAACTTATTCAATTACCGAATTAAACACATAACAAAATCACTTAAGTGTATGTATCTAATCGTCTAGATTACTAGATGTATTGAAGTATAGATTGTTTTCCTAGTTAACTCACATTAATAGGTTGCAATCTATATAATTGAAGTAATGATCTAAACATGCATAACAATGGTTCTTATGGTTGAACTAGATAATTAAATCAATCAAACATATGTATAACTAGCATAACATCAAAGTAGAGAACAATCCCAAGCCATAAATCTTACATTGAAGCAAACACACAAGGCTTTTAGCCTAACATAATCATAGTAGAACTAATGAAACAGTAAATACAAGTTGAATTCATGTTAAAAAGATATAGAATAATAGTACCAATTGCGATAAACGATCCTAGCTTAATATTGATGTTGAAAGAGTAGAGATTAACTTGCAGCCTTCCTTGGACCTTGAAAATCGTCTTAAAACTGGGGGAGAACGTAGTAGTGAAGGTCTCCCAAGTAAGTAACCATTTTCTTCATTAAATAGCCTCAAAAGTTAGGTATTTTGGCCAGAAAGTGACCAGATGCGCTGCATCTCTTTGGGATGCGCCGCATCTCTTTACGTTTAGTAGATTCCAGCTCGATTCTGCACTCAGGACTGTCGGCAGGGGGTCAGATGCGCCGCATCTGGGACAGATGCACCGCATCTGGCTTGGATGCGCCGCATCCATCTCAGATGCGCCGCATCTGTTGCTATTTTGGCCCAGAAGTCTTCATGCTCCGCATCTGAAACTGTCGGGAGTTATTTGGTGCAAAGATGCGCCGCATCTAAGAGGGATGCGCAGCATTTGGACCTGTTTCAGTGGTTTCGAGCAGGTTTACGCATTCGATCTTCGTTTTAACTCTGTTTTCGCTGTTGGTCTTCATTTATTCATTCACAATGGACTTTTTACAAATGTACATGAATTACAATACATACGTATAACAATTACATACAAATGGAACAACATTGGATCGAAATAACGATAATAAACATGTATAATTTTGGCGTTATCAGGCTTGAACGCCGATTGTAATCGTCAAGATACAAATGAAGTGTAAGGTGAAATCAAGTGGCAAACTTGAAGAGATGTTTAGCTTCATATATTATAATCAATATTTTAATTCATTTTAATTGTCCAATGTTCGTAGTCCACAGTTAGTAGTCCACAGTTAGTAGTTCAATAATTCATATATAGTTTAATATATTATATTCGAATTAATTAATACGTATCGTGACCCATTGTATACATGTCTCAGACTCGATTACAACTCAAAGTATATATATTATTTTAGAATCAACCTCGACCCTTTATATGCTAACTCGAGCATTACCGCGATATAGAGTGACTTACGGTGATTCTAAATAATATATATAGATGATGTCAATATGATATGTCAAAACATTGTATACGTGTAAAGTGCGTTAAATAAATAACAGAAATTAAATGACGATAAATAAAATTGCGAGAATTAAAATTGCGATAAATAAAATGTAATAAGGAATTAACAGTTAGCTAGAAACAGTTAGCTAGGATTTTGTTAGCATGGTTTCTTAACAGAATTTTTCATAGTTAATTTATTTGTTTCTAACAAATTTTATTTTGTCCAATGTTTTCTTCATTATGCCACTTGTTGGATTCTGATAGTTCAAAATCCAAATATGAATTTGAATGAAAATGGTTATTCTGTGGTGAGTGGATTCGTATATATGTGGATGTAAGTAGGATAGTAAATGACTGTTGAATCAGATTCGAAGAATGTACTGTGTAACTTATTAATGTGAAATCTAAATATTCCTCGGGTATTACGTACCCGTTAAAATATTTTCACAATTAACAGTTTGTACAAAAGAATTTTTAATTACAATCTTTATGAAAATATATATACATATATATTTTCTTCAAATGTAATTATGGATTTAATGAGTCAATATGATATTAAACTCATTTGATTTACCGTTAGAACAAGAATATATAATCTTTAAAACATTAGAGATTACATAATCGCCATGTCGAACGAAGATATTTGATGTAGAACATCATGTAGAATGATGATTATGCTTGAGGTATAGATTGTGATGTCAAGGTGTGGGATGCGGATGTTGTTGTTGGTGGTAATGGTACAGTTGGTGTTGATGATGGTGGTACTACTGGTGCTGCTGGTACGGATAGTGCTGTCTGTGTTGCCTGCAAGTTGTGCATCATATTTTCCAAAGTCACTATTCGAGTGCGAAGCTCATTGACTTCTTCTATTATTCCGGGATGATTGGCGGTTGGAATAAGCGGATGAATACGGTTTAGAATTTGGGATATCATATAATCATTACGAGATATCCTGAAAATGAGGGTGAATATGGTGTTTCCGAGAGGTTCGCCGGTAAGTGCATCAGGTTCTTCACCAAGAGGTGAATTCGGTTGGTGGAAGGGATCGCCTTCTTCGCGTCTCCATTGATTAAGTTGACTACGAACCCATCCCCAATTCATCGCCTTCTTCGCGTCTCCATTCCAGTTATACTGCTTTCGGAGCTCGAGTGAAACTCCATATCGGAATCCGAGGGACTTAAACTAGTGGCGAGTTCCATTTCGTACGATTGAATAAAGGATTGTTCGATATGTAAAGATTTTCAGCTATCGGATGGTATTCTAACTACATAGAATATCTATATATATAGAACAAAGGATTTCGTAGATTACGGAGGGATTTACGGGATATGTCAGGCAAAGTTTACAGTAACAGATACGCTAAGATATGAATTTTTGTCTATACACTATTCATGCAATTAATGTAGTAAGATGTGTCTAGACTAAGAATGATAAGTAGGTAATTTCCTGAGGATGATAAGTAGATAATTTCTGACTAGAAATGATAAGCAAAACTTTTGACATGCAGACACGGTCGAAGTCCAGACTCACTAATGCATCCTAACAACTATCAGTTAGACACACTAATGCAAGGCCTGGTTCGCTAAGACCACCGCTCTGATACCAACTGAAATGCCCCGTTCATATCGATTATAAACGTTACATAATAATTGATTTCATTGCGAGGTTTTTGACCTCTATATGATACATTTTACAAACATTGCATTCGTTTTTAAAAGACAAACTTTCATTATAACTAAAAAAACGGAAAGCATTCCAACAATTTATTTAGAACGTTAGTCAATGAAAGGTACGAATTTAGATAACGAAAGATATTATCTAAAAAAAAAGACAGTGTTAAAACGCGGGATGTTACAAATTAAGTTTAAAGCATAATCGGAAAGCATTCCAACAACATACACAAATCATAAAATTATTTCGGCATTATAACTACTTACATCATAACATACACTAAAGATAACTACTCGCTAATCATGGCAAAAATATCACAGAACATAATGATAGAAGACATTATATAAAGATAAAGGATAGAAGTACCAGTAGATTAAACGAGTTCCGAATACAAAAGTGACAACTTCAAACTCCAGACCGCTCCTAATACAATCCTCGGCGTTCGTCTCCGGGTACTAGGTTTCCCGCACGGAGTAGAAAGAAGTGAATTGAAGTGTGTGTTGGAATGAATGACAAAGACCCTTTAAATAAGCTTGGATTTTTCCTGCAAACGGCTGGCAGGCCGTTTGGTAGGCCGTTTGGCATGGCAAGCCGTTTGCAGGGGTCGTTTATCTGAGCCATTTGGAAGGCTGTTTTTGAGCCAAGCAGGCCGTTTAGCCGGCCGTTTGGCTTGCCTGTCTCCCTGAATCGTAACTTGATTTCTTGTCTTTCACCGTTTTCGCTCTAGAATCTTTGTTTTAGCTCCTATTCTCTTGATTCTTTTTGCACCGTCTTCGTAATTATTTGTTCTTCAATTCTAACCGATGAAGTGGGTATTTTACCGAAAAAGTTCGAATCTTTTTTGTTTTTGGGCTTTAATACCGGGGTGAAAACGTGACTTTTTAGCCGATATCAAATATCCCACACTTAAACTTTGCTTGTCCTCAAGCAAACTCTCATTTTACCTTAAGAAATCTTTTCAGAGTTTCTTTTCTAATAGCCTAAGTGGTTTGTTTTTTTATTATAAGAGCGAAAGATAAGGTGGGTCATCTATGTTATGATTGAAACTACCTCTGCAAGCATGCGAGGAGGTTACATGACATAAGCTAGCTCTCACGGGTCACTCAAATCACACAAGTGTTAAGGGTTCCATATAGATCTAAGAAATGAATTCACTCATAGCCAGTTATGCTGTACCCATCGTCATAGGCTTGATATAGACTCAAATCCTTGCTACTAATGTGAGAACGGTAGTAATCTTAGCTTCTAGGTCATTTGTCAATGATGGAAAGGAATTTTGGAGTGGTAGTGAAGTTATTTTTGAGGGGTGAGAGAAAGGGTAATGTAGTCTTTATGAAGACTTTTATTCCGATAGATAGGAGTGCTGAAATGTTTGAGAAGCACTTTCGAACTTTTCTTCATTTGATAATCATTTTCGGTCAAGTTCTTCTTCGGAGTTTCTCTTTATAAGTTCTGCTCCTTTTTTTAGAACTTTAATATATATATATATATATATATATATATATATATATATATATATATATATATATATATATATATATATATATATATATATTAGATAAATTTCATCTCGAGAAACTTTTTGCCGGTAAACTTTTTCAAGACCTTTGCCATGATACTTGAGAGGTTAATAACATCGGGTTTTCGGAGGGAATCTCATTTTCTGGATTTTTCGGGTGATAGTAAAGATGATGTGAATGTGGTGGTGAAATAGAAGTAGTGGAGGTGCGAAAGGCTTATTTTTGACAAATGGATAGCTCTTCTGATTATAACTGAATCACATTTCGCTGCTTTGGAAATGTAGATCTGAAGCAAGTTCTGATTCTGAGCACAGACATCAGCACTCTCAATTGAAATAGTGAAGCATTAAAGATGAATGCTGGTCTTATTTGGGTACCTCATCATAATAAATTTAGGTCGATAATGCCTTAGTCATTCAATGCTCTATTAGAGATTTTGTTCATCCTAACAAGATTTCCACCCTACTTAAGTCTTACTTTTATTTACAAACGTTTTAGATTTTCAAAAGTACTTTTTCGAAAAGGCTTTCTCTTGTTAGAAATTTTGAAATTTGGCTTAAGAACTTGGGATCTTTGTAATGGGTTATTTTAATACAGCATAAAAAGATTATACCAACATCCCACACTTAGACGAACATTGTCCTCAATGTTCCTAGTGTATCCCACACTTAGGAGTTTTAGTTGATGATTTTGGGGATATTTGTCTAGTGTTTAATTGTTTTGAGATTCCACACTTAGTGATAAGCTAGGATGTGGCATTGTTTAAATTTTGAGCTAGTAGTAGGAAGAAAGAAATACCCCTAGCAGATTAATGTGTTGAAAGTGTGTGCAGTAGTGCTTAGCTTATTCTTCAACTTTTAAATTTATAAAACATTTTAATTATTACACTTTAACACCCTAACGAGAAACAAAACCCGATCAGAGGTAGTATGTAAGGTTATCGTCCCATGAGACGGATGGTGTCGATAAGAGTTGTTTTTATTATTTAATTCTTATTAAAGAATTAAAGATATATTTTTATGTCTTTTATAGGATAGACTTCTCTTAGGAAAGAGTTTGCTTTTTAAAAGATAAACATAATAACATATGGAATTGGAGATTCAAAAATAAAGATAGAGATACAAATAAGTATACAAGTGATTATACAAGTGATTACATGGACAATCAATTCATACGGGATTCATATTAAATAAGTTTCATGACTTATATTAACACAAAGTAGAATAACAATCATAGACCAATTATTATCCCTTAATAGGTTATACTAAGTGTTGCATATCAATCAATAAGTAGGATTTAAAGCATATGCTAGATATGTTATGTGCATAACTAACATCTTAATTCTTCATGTTCAATTCAATTACATGATACATATCAATCTTGTGATGAGGATCAATATGCAAATAGAATGACAAATTATATAAGCTATTAAACACCAAGTAGATTAACTCAAGCCAATTACTGCTAAGTTTTCATGCAATCATTAATTAAACAAATACAAACGAAGGATCTTTGATTAAACCTAACAATATCAACCTCTATTATATAAGCGTAATTCAAATCAAATAAGTCTATCACTATTAAACTCTTTAACTTAGCTGCACGCAATTCAATTTGACAAGTTTGATGGACTAGATCTAAACAAGTAGCATGAATCAAATAATAGATTTATCAGATCAAGGACTAATCAACCTTAAAATCATGTTATTTTAAACATTAAACATGCCAAACAAGTGTAATCAAGCAAAACAGATTCAAAACAGTTTAAAGGTCATCACAGAAACTCAACCATACAGATCTGGAAAAGAACCAGAAACTGCACAGGACGAAGCACGAAGCCGGTGGCTTCCTTCACACCAAGCTGGCGGGTTGAGTGTGAAGCCGGCGGCTTCATCTGAATTCCAGATGAAGTTTGACTTTCGTCCACGTAATCACTATGAATGTTTAGTTCATGATAAAAGACGAACAGAAACAATTACAGAAAATAAAATAGACAAAACAATAAATTAAAGATAGAATCATACCTTGTAAAGAAAGTAGATGTAAAATTACTTGAATAAAATCTTGAATCTTGATTACAAAAGAGTAAATCTAACCTAAGGGTTTAGAGAAAACCCCTAAAAATGAACTATCTACTTCTACAAACTTCTGAATTTTTGAACATATGAAAACTGAGACAAGGGGCTTCAATTTATAGTATTCTGGGGTGGTTTGCCAAGCCGGCGGCTTCATTGGGAAGCCGGTGGCTTGCCTTGAGTCGGTGACTCCTCGTGCAAGTTAACTTGATTAGCAAGTCAATCCTTATAACTGTCATACTGAAGCCGGCGGCTTCATAGCCATGCCAGCGGCTTCATAGCCATGCCGGCGGCTTCACTTGATTCGCGGATCTTTCTGATTTTATCTTGATTTTGTTTCCATTTTTACTTGAACTTGATCAATAAGTTGAGAAAATGTGTAAACCAGGCTGGTGGCTTCATTGGGAAGCCGGCGGCTTCCTTTGCCTTTTTCTTGATCAACAAGTTCTTTCAATTATTATCGATTCTGGAACATTCTGGTATTTTTCCTTCAACGCCGGCGGCTTCCTTAGAACCATTTTTGATACAGTTTGATACAGTTAGATCGGCGGTTTCCATTTTTGTTATGTCCTAAAGGTTTATTAAGTCAGATTTATACAGTTTGGTCATCATTGGACTCTTTTGTTTTCTAACTTTTATAAATATATGGTTCTCATTGGAACTCTTTTCATTTGTTGGCCTTCATTGGGCTCTTTTTCCTTTTCATTTCTTTTGCTTTCATGCTTAGCATTTGCTTTACATTTGGCAATTTTCTAAATTGGCCCTTATTTGGGACTCTTTTGCTGCCTCAGTGGTCCATGCTTCTTATGCCATATGGTAGTGGTTATAAGCTTGCACTCGTTTCACAATTTTTGGCTTTTAACTTCCTTATCTTAAACAAGTAATTCGATCTCAAAATTGTGAGTAGTTCTTTTATTAGCATTAAGATTAAGTTAGTAGAAAGACATAAGTTTGACTAAGAATTTATACTTTCGAAAAATTGAAAAAAAATTTAAAATTATACCCATTTTTCAACCTTTTCGGGAAAATTTCATAGTATCTTTTATACTTTTTCAAGTGATTAATCACTTCCCTCTCCACACTTAGATTATGCAATGTCCTCATTGCATTTATAAATAAAAGAATGAAATAAATAAACAAAGGACATAATAAAAAAATAAGGGAAAGAGTGATGTTACTCGATTTGTAGGATCATAATATGATTTGCGAGCACTTTTGCGGACTTCTTTTGATTTGAATAAATAACTTGACAAGAATATTAAATAACACAAACATAATACGAACATAATATTTTATTAATAATTCTTCATTATTTAAACATTTAAACACTTAGGAGCTATATTGCTCTTACATTCATAATAAAGTAATAAAACAATTAAAACACTTGGACATAATATAGTCCTAATAAACAAACATATAGAGATAGGTAGTTTTGATTATAGAGTCGTTTGCGCATCTCTTTTCTTCTCACGGAATTACTCCTTAGGCTTATTCTCTTCACATTTATTTTTTTCATACTTATTCAACTTCCTTTTCAAACCAGATTTTGAAGTTATAGGCAGGGTTTCACTATGATGTCCTTGATGAATAATAATAGTATTACTGACATAATTGATGATGGCTTTGGATATGGACAGAAATGGTGTTCCCAAAAGAATAGGTGTGATTTTATGTTCCACCATGTCCATAACAAGGAAATGAATAAGAAATTTAGTTGACCCTATGTTAACTTTAACATTTTTCACAATACCCCTTGGACGACTTAAACTTTGAGTACCAAAATAAACAATCCCATCAATAGGTTCTAGCGTGTTTAACTTCAATCGCTCAAATATACTAAAAGGCATAATATTCACACTAGACCCACTATCAGCTAACACACGAACATATGTGGAACCATTAATTTCACATGGGCTATGAAATTCTCCAGAATTAGCACGAACTATCGGAAAGTCAGAGATTGAGATTTCAATTGGTTTTAATGGTACTTCACTAACAAATTCTTTTGCCTTAACCAGATTATCATCCTGAATTTCATTACGTGGCGGAATAAATAACCAACGCTTATTTCCTTCCAATGATTCAGCGAACTTTGTGACTTCTTCGGCTTCATTATCTATCTTGCGAGTGGTTGCTTCAACTACTTTGTCCACATATTCATATAAATCAGTATCCTCTTCCTTAATGGATTTAGTTTTAGTAGCATGATCTTCTTCCTCCGAATCAGGATATCCACCATTCATTTCTTCTACCTCTTTGGACAATTCCTCCTCAGTCAATTCATATTCCCACATTATATCAGCTCCTCTAGAGGCTACGTATTCACGTACTGCTTTTCTTCCAAGATGTTCTCTTTCAGATATTCCCTTAACAGTTTCCCAAAACCTATTATATTCAGGATCATTTTCCCTAGGCCCCTTGTCAAAATCATATTCAGAATCATCAGAACCTTCACTGTCATCACTATCATCTATATTAATAAAAGTAACCGCATTTACCTTTTCAAAACGAACTTCCTTAGAAACTTCAGATTCAACTTGAACTTTTCCCTCGACAAGTTTGAATAACTTAGTAACGTTGCGTTCTAAGTTTTGAATGGATGCTTGATGATTATTTTGTACTTGAGAAAGTTGAGCTTTTATGTTATCATTAGCTTCATTTTGATTTTTGATAAAAGTGAGGATGCTTTCTTCAAGATTAGATTTTTGAGCATTAGAAGAATTTGGAATGAAGGGTGCTCTAACAGGAAAGAAACCAGGTGGGTTTTTATTATTATTAGCAGGATAAGGCGTATTATAATTATTTCAGTAATTCAGGTTTCCTTTAAATTGATTAACATACGAAACATTATCGACTTGCTCCATGGTAAGACTAGCAACACAATCTTTAGTAGCATGAGGACCTTGACATTTTCACAACCTACCTTAATCATATGCATTTCCTTAGTAATCTTTTCAATCTGCCTTCCTAAATTACCCAATTGTACATTCATAGCTTTAACCATATCTTCAGAATCATAACTAACAGATTTCACCGAACGAGAAATATCTAAGTCTTGGTGCCATTCATGGGAATGAGCAGCCAACTTGTTAATAAGAGTTTCGGCTTCTTCGGCAGTTTTGCTCATAATGTTTCCTCCAGCAGATGTATCAATTTCTATTCTTGTAGCAATATCACAACCCTTATAGAAAGTAGTTACCTTTTTAAACTAATCCAAACCATGTTGCGGACAACCTCTAAGCATTTGACCAAATCGAACCCACGCAGAATAAAGAGACTCGTTAGTTTTCTGACGAAAATTAGCAATTTCAGTTTGAAGGGTGACAGTTTTAGATGCAGGAAAGAATCGAGTGAGAAACTTCTCAACCATTGTATCCTAACTAGTAATATCTCCTTCAGGTAACGAGTTCAACCATTCCCTAGCTTCATCCTTTAGTGACCATGGGAAGAGACGAAGATAAATAATATCACTCTCCACATTATTAATGTTAAACAGATTACAGATATCTTTAAAATTCCGAATGTGGGCATTAGCATCTTCCTTCTCCGTACCCCTAAATTGATTATCTTTTAGCAAATGAAAAATAGGACCCTTAATATCAAAATTCTCTTTAATTTCGGGCTGAGTAATAGCATGAACTAATCCTTCCCGACCAGCTTTCATTAACGCTTCCATTGAATCAGTCATTTCAATTTCTGAACCAAAAAGACATCCCAAATTAGAATCAGGACTTGATGGAGGGCTAGATAACGAATCATCACTAGAAGTAGTTCCTTCTTGGAAATTTAATTTCTTAACTATTTTCGAATCCTTAGAAAGTTTAAATAATATATCAGGATTTGACAACGTTCTTTGTAAGACCAGTTTCTTGGATCGACTAATCATTTGATCTAGAATCATGAAAAGAAATGTTTTAGGAGAAAATCTTTTAAGCCTTAAAGGATTTATATATATTTAGATTTTCTATTTAAGAAGTATCTTAGAGTATAAGTAGATTTTAAATTATTAAATATATTAAATATTAGAGACGTAATTAATAATATAAATATTAAATAACAACTTTTATCGCATAACAACGAATAATCAAACATACACGGCCTATTGAATCTTTCAATACTTAAGTTACTCGTCAGCGTCTAGATTTAGGCAGGAGCCTTTAAATCGGAACCCCAGCAACCCTCTCCTAAAGGAAGACAGTCATCACTCGTTTTCAAGAAATATCAATAACCAAAGTATATCCAATTTCCGTATTTACCATGCCAATCCCCGGCAGCGGCGCCAAAAAGTTGATGTGTTGAAAGTGTGTGCAGTAGTGCTTAGCTTAATCTTCAACTTTTAAATTTATAAAACCTTTTAATTATTACACTTTAACACCCTAACGAGCAACAAAACCCGATCAGAGGTAGTATGTAAGGTTATCGTCCCATGAGACGGGTAGTATCGATAAGAGTTGTTTTTATTATTTAATTCTTATTAAAGAATTAAAGATATATTTTTATGTCTTTTATAGGATAGATTTCTCTTAGGAAAGAGTTTGCTTTTTAAAAGATAAACATAATAACATAAGGAATTGGAGATTCAAAAATAAAGATAAAGATACAAATAAATATACAAGTGATTATACAAGTGATTACATGGACAATCGATTCATACGGGATTCATATTAAATAAGTTTCATGACTTATATTAACACAAAGTAGAATAACAATCATAGACCAATTATTATCCCTTAATAGGCTAAACTAAGTGTTGCATATCAATTTAATAAGTAGGATTTAAAGCATATGCTAGATATGTGATGTGCATAACTAACATCTTAATTCTTCATGTTCAATTCAATTACATGATACATATCAATCTTGTGATGAGGATCAATATGCAAATAGACTAACAAATTATATAAGCTATTAAACACCAAGTAGATCAACTCAAGTTACTAGCTGAAAGCCAATTACTACTAAGTTTTCATGCAATCATTAATTAAACAAATCCAAACGAAGGATCTTTGATTAAACCTAAAAATATCAACCTCTATTATATAAGCGTAATTCAAATCAAATAAGTTTATCACTATTAAACTCTTTAACTTAGTTGCATGCAATTCAATTTAACAAGTTTGATGGACTAGATCTAAACAAGTAGCATGAATCAAATAATAGATTTATCAGATCAAGGATAAATCAACCTTAAAATCATGTTATTTTAAACATTAAGCATGGCAAACAAGTGTAATAAAGCAAAACAGATTCAAAACAGTTTAAAGATCATCACAGAAACTCAACCATACAGATCTAGAAAAGAACCAGAAACTGCACAGAACGAAGCACGAAGCCCGAAGCCGGTGGCTTCCTTCACACCAAGCCGGCAGCTTGAGTGTGAAGCCAGCGGCGTCATCTGAATTCCAGATGAAGTTTGACTTTCGTCCACGTAATCACTATCAATGTTTAGTTCATGATAAAAGACGAACAGAAACAATTACAGAAAATAAAATAGACAAAATAATAAATTAAAGATAGAATCATACCTTGTAAAGAAGGTAGATGTAAAATTAGTTGAATAAAATCTTAAATCTTGATTACAAAAGAGTAAATCTAACCTAAGGGTTTAGAGAAAACCCGTAAAAAATGAACTATCTACTTCTACAAACTTCTGAATTTTTGAACATATGAAAACTGAGACCAGGGGCTTCAATTTATAGTTTTCTGGTGCGGTTTACCAAGCCGGCGGCTTCATTGGGAAGCCGGCGGCTTGCCTTGAGTCGGTGACTCCTCGTGCAAGTTAAACTTAATTAGCAAGTCAATCCTTATAACCATCATACTGAAGTCGGCGGCTTCATAGCCATGCCGGCGGCTTCACTTGATTTGCCGGATCTTTCTGATTTTATCTTGATTTTGTTTCCATTTTTACTTGAAATTGATCAATAAGTTGAGAAAACGTGTAAACCAGGCCGACGGCTTCATTGGGAAGTCGGCGGCTTCCTTTGCCTTTTTTCTTGATCAGCAAGTTCTTTCAATTATTATCGATTCTGGAACATTCTGGTATTTTTCCTTCAAAGCCGGCGGCTTCCTTAGAACCATGCCGGCGGCTTCATACAGCCGATCTGCAATTTTCTTCATTTTTGATCCTGTTTAATACATAACTTGGACATAATCATTAGAAATATCTTTTTCCCATTTTTACCCATTTTAGTGTGTTTTGGTATCAAAATACTCAAAAATACTAAGATAACTCCTCAAAATGTTATTAAAAAACTGTATCATTTTGGAGTTATCACAGATGTTGCTTGTGATGATACTGGCTGGCTTTCAATCCTTGCATCCTTTATCGGCTCCTTTGTCATTCTTTATTCTTCTACTCTACTTCATTGCACGGGTTGCCTCCTTAGAAGCACTTTTATTTAAGGTCATTGGCTCGACCGTAGTGATGCCTTAAAAAGCAAACATTCCTCGCTGATAGTTGTAATCTTGGTCTTTGATATCGGCTAAAAAGTCACATTTTCACCCCGGTATTAAGGCCCAAAAACAAGAAATATTCGAACTTTATAGGGCAAAATACCTACTTCATCAGTTAGAATCGAAGAACAAGTAATTACGAAGATGGTGCAAAAAGAATCAAGAGAATCGGAGCTAAAACGAAGATTCTAGAGCGAATACGGTGAAAGACAAGAAATCAAGTTGCGATCCAGGAAAACCAGCTGACCAGGAAAGCCAAACGACCTGCCAAACGGCTTGCCTGGCTCAGAAATGGCCTGCCAAACGGCCCAAGCAAATGGCCCAAGCAAACAGCCTGGTCTGGCAAACGGCCCCTGCAAACGGCCTGCCAGCCGTTTGCAGGGAAAATGTTGGCTAATTTAAAGGGCATTTGACATTCATTCCAACACACTTCAATTCACTTCTTTCTCTCTCTTGTACAATATTAGTCATACTTTCAAGGTCTTCGACTTTGCGTGGGAAACCTATTACCCGGAGAAGAACACCGAAGATTGTATTAGGAGCGGTCTGGAGTCTTGAAGTTGTCATTTTTGTATTTGGAACTCGTTTAATCTACTGGTACTTCTATCCCTTTTCTTTATATAATGTCTTTCATTATTATGCTTTGTGATACTGTTGCCATGATTAGCGAGTAGTTATCTTTAGTGTATGTTATGACGTAATCAGTTATAATGCCAAAACTATATTATGGTTTGTGTATGTTATCAAAATGCTTTCCGATTATGCTTCGAACTCAATCACTTTTCCAACTAATAGAACGTAGTTATTGGCTCTCTTATTGGGAAGTCGCGAACCACGATTCAGAGTACACTATCTGTGTCACCCCTTGGTAAGAGAAGTCTATAGGATACAACGTAAGTTTGACTAAGGCACACCGGTTGTAGTAAGTCTACCGAGCCTTGGATTCTGACTGAGGACTCTTTCGTAGTGAAACATCTGACTAGACCCCAAGTACATTGTCGGTCCCAGACCATGCTAGTGTAGTCACCAAACATATAAACTTCGTATGTGCAAGCTGAAGCATGACTCAGTAGTTCGAACTATTCTAGAGACGAGATTTTGTCGAGATCAGAAGATCATTTACTCTAAGGTCTACAACGCCTTAGCCAGATCTGCACTTCTTTTCTCAGCAAACCAACGAGAACTACTGACTCTAATCCGGAAGCATATGGATCTTTCCACCGGACGCCCGACTTATCACTCTGATTTGCAAATGATCGAGGATATTCACAGCTTTTTCGCCCTCTTGGAGAGGGATAATTTTGAAAGCACACCAGAGAGGCTAGTAATTTATGTCACAATTTATCACCATGCCGATCTAATTATCAAAGAGTTATAAGACACAGTCACAGAGGAAGTAAGACGCAACAATCCGTTTTCTCATCTTGAACCAGACCGAGTCAACATTGCCACCTACGTTACGAAGTAGATAGCACGTATCTTCCAAGAATCCACGGATCCTAGTTTCACATTCAAAGCCGGATGTAGGGAGATATACTCAAAGATGATGACATTAATGCTTGAGTCAGGGCTGCTCTTCACTTCTTTTCAGCTTCGCCTTTTGACTAGTCTGTGCAAAGCTACGGACTCCTACTGTGGAGAACACCGATCAGAAGATTTTGAAATACTGAAGATACAATTTCTGACACTATTTGAAGATCTCCGAAACGAGCATCCTATCAGAGAAATAATCACCACCAACACTGCCTCGATGATCGTCATTCATGGATTAATCAGCAGAGTAGTGGATCATATTCTTATCGGACTTCAAGATTTGTCACGCCGAAATCGCACATTATCTTTCTTTCAGAAGATCTTCAAGAGAAGTACCGGACCTGTTACCACTTTTGGTCTGACACTTTCTCAGGATTTATCCACCAAGACTCACATTCCCTCGAGAAGACCAAGATCACAACTACCAGAGGGAAATGACTACTTTTTGAGCATCACTAAGGTTGAGCAAACGACCTTAAACAAAAGCGCTTCTCGGGAGGCAACCCGTGCAATAAAGTAGAGTAGAAGAATAAAAGATGACAAATGAGCCGATGAATAAAGGACGGAACTTCCAAACCAGCCAGCTCTTCACAAGCAACCACGTCTGCTGGGGGTACCCTTTTTTTCCGCTACTAGCTTAAATTTTTATGCCACATCCTAAGCTTACCACTAAGTGTGGGATCCAAACCCAAATAAACACTAAACGAATAATCCCAAATCTTCAACTAAAACCCCTAAGTGTGGGATACACTAGGAACATTGAGGACAATATTCGTTTAAGTGTGGGATGTTGGTATAATCCTTTTTATGATGCATTAAAATAACCCATTACAAAGATTCCAAGTTTTTAAGCCAAATTTTAAATTTTTAACAAAAGAAAGCCTTTTCAAAAAAGTATTTTTGAAAACCTAAAATGTTTGTAAATAAAAAATAAGGCTTAAATAAGGTGGAAATATTGTTAGGATGAACCGAATCTCTAAAAGAGCATTTCATTACTAGGCATTATTGACCTAAATTGATTATGGTGAGGCACCCCAAATAAGACCAGCATTCATCTTTAATGCTTCACTATTTTCCGTTGAGAGTGCCGATGTCTGTGCTCGGAATTAGAACTTGCTTTAGATCTGCATTTCCAAGCAACGAAATGTGATTCGGTTATAATCAGAAGAGCTAGCCATTTGTCAAAATGCTCTCACACTTCCGCTACTTCTACCACACCACCTCATCCACATCATCTTTACTATCACTAAAAAATCCAGAAAATGAGATTCCTCCCGTAAACCCAATATTATGAACCTCTCAAGTATCACGGAAAAGGTCTTGAAAAAGTTTACCGGCAAAAAGTTTCTCGAGATGAAATCTCCAAAAAAAAAAAATTATATATTTTCAAAGTTCTGAAAAAAGGAGCAGAACTTATAAAGAGAAACGCCGGAGAAGAACTTGACCACAAATGCCTATCACTTCAAAAAGAAGAATAGTTCAAAAGTGCTTCTAAAAAATACCAGCACTCCTATATATCTTAAGTTTTCCAAAATAAAAGTCTTTTGAGACTATGTTACCCTTTTTAACCCCTTAAAACAACTTCACCACCGCTCCAAAATTCCTTTCCATTATTGACAAATGACCTAGAAGCTATGGTTACTACCGTTTTCCCATTAGTAGCAAGAATTTGAGTCTTTATCAAGCCTATGACGATGAATACAACATGACTGGCTATCAGTGAAATTCATTTCTTAGATCAGTAGGGAACCTTAAACACTTGAGTGATTTGAGTGACCTGTGAAAGCTAGCCTAAGTCATGTAACCTCCTCGCATGCTTGCAGAGATATTTTCACTCCTAACATAGATGACTCACCTTATCTTTCGCTCTTGTAATAAAAAGCAAACCGCTTAGGCTATTAGAAAAGAAACTCTGAAAAGATTTCTTGAAGTAAAAACGAGAAGTTTGCTTGAGGACAAGAAATATCTAAGCGTGGGATATTTGATATCGGCTAAAAAGTCAAGTTTTCACCCTGGTATTAAGGCCCAAAAACAAGAAAGATTCGAACTTTATCAGCAAAATACCCACTTCGTCAGTTAGAATTGAAGAACAAGTAATTACGAAGACGATACAAAAAGAATCAAGAGAATCAGAGCTAAAACGAAGATTCTAGAGCGAAAACGGTGAAAGACAAGAAATCAAATTGCGATCCAGGAAAACCAGCTGACCAGGCAAGCCAAACGGCCTACCAAACGGATTGCCTGGCTCAGAAACAGCCTGCCAAATAGCCCAAGCAAATGGCCTGGTCTGGCAAACGGCCCATGCAAACGGCCTGCCAAACGGCCTGCCAGCCGTTTGCAGGGAAAATTTTGGGTTATATGAAGGGCATTTGTCATTCATTCCAACACACACTTCAATTCACTTCTTTCTCTATCTTGTACAATATTAGTCATACTTTCAAGGTCTTCAACTCCGTGCGGGAAACCTATTACCCAGAGAAGAACGCCGAAGATTGTATTAGGAGCGGTCTGGAGTCTTGAAGTTGTCACTTTTGTATTCGGAACTCGTTTAATCTACTGGTACTTCTATCCCTTGTCTTTATATAATGTCTTTCATTATTATGTTTTGTGATACTGTTGCCATGATTAGTGAGTAGTTATCTTTAGTGTATGTTATGACGTAATCAGTTATAATTCCGAAACTATATTATGGTTTGTGTATGTTATCAAAATGCTTTCCGATTATGCTTTGAACCCAATTGCTTTTCCAACTAATAGAACGTAGTTATTGGCTCTGCTATTGGGAAGTCGCGAACCCTGATTCAGAGTACACTATTTGTGTCACCCCTTGATAAGAGAAGTCTATCGGATACAACGTAAGTTTGACTGAGGCACACCGGTTGTAGTAAATCCACTGAGCCTTGGATTCCGACTGAGGACTCTTTCGTAGTGAAACATCTGACTAGACCCCAGTACATTGTCAGTCCCAGACCATGCTAGTGTAGTCACTAAGAATATATAAACTTCGTACGTGCAAGCTGAAGCACAACGGTTATTGTAAGCTGTACCTCTGCTAAGTAAGGCCATGGAACACGGTTAGTGTTGACTAGTACACTTCACCATAACGCGGTCTCAAGCATTGCACCCCGTTTGAGGGATTCTTAGTTAATTAAGGAACTGTTTGTTCGAACACATAAAGGATTAGACCTTTAGGATAACCGAACGTATTCATGGAAGTCAGCTTGACTTGGCCATTGTGTTCTTTATAGGTTGAATTCTTTTTAAGGGCCTAACTATCTTTTAAACCAATCACTAACGAAAGCATTAAGATACATCGCGTCTCTTGGATATGGAAAACCATGTATTCTATTATAATTAAGAAAGTTTAGACCATTTCGGAATGTTAATACGTCACCCAACCGAGTCGCTCAATTGGATGAGCCGTCTGAACGTGTATCCCTGTAGTCAGACTGCATGGGCGTCGAGGGTAAGGGACGTTGCTATCTATTCAGAATCTTCAAGCCTATCGCATTACCCAGTGACATGTCTTATGATAGGGGCGTTTAGGACTAGTATATTAAATACAAGGTCACTGCCTATCCATGAGCCAACATTCCATAGTATCGGTAAAGTAACTGATGAAATCGTAACATGCACTTATTTTAGCTTTATCTGAATTACAAATTTTATCGTACTTTACTTTATTTATTTGATCTAGAAAACCCAATATTAGGTAATCATCCACTACTCCTACACCTTATAATTATCTTAAGTTTAGATATAGGTTCGATTCTACCGATATCTCAAAAATAAGACTCTAGGTCATACTTCCCTTACTCATAATAAGGAGTAATAAGATTTAGGCCCCGCTAAATATAAATTTAAAACTAATATCCCCTTTGATAGTCAAAGGTGACGCGTTACGACCTGACAACATCGTACAAATAAAACTGTCCGTTTTTGGCCATATCATTGTGGTGACATCAGTCTTCTCGAGGGAATGTGAGTCTTGGTGGGTAAATCCTGAGAAAGTGTTGGACCAATAGTGATAGAAGATCTGGTACTTCTCTTGAAGATCTTCTATAAGATAAGTAGTGCGCAGTTTTGGCTCGTGATAAGTCTTGAAGTTCTATAAGAATATGATCCACGGCCCTGCTGGTTGACCCATGAATGTCAATCATAGAAGCAGTGCCGGTGGTGATTATTTCTCTGGTGGGATGCTCATTTCGGAGGTCTTCAAACAATGTTAGAAACTGTATCTTTAGAATCTCGAAATCTTCGGAATGGTGATCTCCACAGTAAGAGTCTGTAGCTCTGCACAGATTTGTTAGAAGACGAAGATGAAAAGAAGTGAACAGCAATCCTGACCTGAGCATCAATGTCACCATCTTTAAGTATATCTCCCGACATCCGGCTTTGAATTTGAAACTTGGATCTGTGAATTCGTGGAAGATACGTGATATCTGCTTTGTAACATAGGTGGCAATGCTGACTCGATCTGGTTCAAGATGAGAGAACGGATTGTTGCGCCTTACTTCCTCTGTAACTGCGTCTCGTAACTCTTTGATAATCAGATCAGCATGGTGATCAATTCTTACATAAATCATTAGCCTGTCTGGTGTGCTTTCGAAATTATCTCTTTCCAAGAGGGCGAAAAAGCTGTGAATATCCTTGATCATTTGCAAATCAGAGTGATAAGTCGGGCGTCCGGTGGAAAGTGTGACAACCCGGAAATTTCCGACCAAATTTAAACTTTATCTTTACATTATTCCGACACGATAAGCAAAGTTTATTAAGTTGAATTTCAAAAATCTTAAACTGTGCTCATACAACCTCGACCAAATTCCAACGATCCTCGAACCGTCATATAAATGGATATGATTATATATGTATGTATATATATATATATATATATATATATATATATATATATATATATATATATATTATAACTTGAAAATGTTAACAAAGTATTAAATGTATAATACTTTACATGAACGTAATTGCTACAATATGTTATCGATGGATTAGAATATTATATCAAATGATTGAACTATCTGATACATTGAATTATGATTACGAGTCTCTGTTGAGAGGTCCACATTGATTTGAGAAATCTTTCCATTTTAACAATATTCGTAAAAATGGTAAAGTGATTGACAAGAAGAACAAATAGGTCAATTAACGATAACTGGGCAAAGGTTAGTAGAGATTCCTGCTTAGTTTTCAATGCATGCTTTACAATAACTTTCTCGTGACTCTTGATAAGTTAATTATTTAACTTTCATAAAATTAATAGTAAGAACATGAAATGTAAATGGATGTCGACAAGATAAGCAAAAGGATATGTTGATTTAAAACGATTTCATACGTTTAATTATCCATTGGACTTAACCCTACGATCCACGAATAAACTGTAAGTAAAAACTAGAAACCATTATGACTTATATATTATATGATTTTACTTTGTTAAATGAAAATGTTTATGATATAACAGTTTCTATTATTTAAACCTTTTAAAAAAATGATTTTTGAATATAAGTAGTTTTGGAAAACTAAACCTTATAGTGTTATTTGATTTAGTTTCAAACGTAAGAAAACATTTTTTTTTTCGATATAATAGAATTTGAATATAAAATGTTTTTATGGATTTTCAATGATATGAAAATAAAAATAAAGATAAAATAAAGGTTTCTGATGAGCACTAAAAGACTACAACATTTCATCTCAAGATTTCAAGTTAAAATGATGGAAATCACTAAACCTGCGCACTTGTACGAGAAAAATCATAACTAAATCACACTGACTCGAAAAAGGGTGATTCTGGTGTTCAGACGTCCATAACTCAAAAATCTACAACTTTCTTGAAGACCCCATACACGGATCGTGTACCTATTTATGCGACACGCGTAATGTTTTAAAAGATTACACGGGAAGTGTAATCTTTACACGAAACGCGTAATGTTTTGCCGACATATTTTGTGGCGGCTTCACTGTTTAACACATTTTATATTATTATATTATATATATGTACCTATATATACATACCTATGAACACAAAGAAAAATACAGAAATATTACTCCATATCATTTTATCTATAATTTACCCCGCATCAATTTTATTTTTATTTTCAAAACGGGTTTTCGAGCGGGATGAAGCTAAGGAAATTATGGGTTATAGCTATGGAGGTTATGGGTAATGTTCGGGGGTATTGCTTATGAGTCAAACTAGTGTTTATCATCTCCGTTGTGTCTACGTACTTTCCTGCAATATTGAATCTCAATATTGATATGTGAGCACTCATAACTTAACTTTTATATATTAATAGTGTATCCCGGACTAGTGCTCGAGTATATAGAATTATGCATGCTTGTACGTTTGATATTGTCATTAGATAGGTTATGTTGAATCCTGAATTAGATACATATGCTACTGAGATAGGGTATATGATATGCATGTCGTTGGAAAGCTAGCGAAAAATTAAGAACTTTTCATTTAGAACTCGAATGGTTTCGATGAACAGATTAGAAGTTATAGTCAACTGGATTTTTGTATTATTGTTAAAATGATTATTATTACTATCGGCGCCGATATTATTATTATTATCTAATAATAATAATAATAATAATAATAATAATAATAATTATTAATATTTTTAATATTATCATTATTAATATATGTATCATTATTTATAATTCATTATTGTTATTATTATTATTATGGTTATTATCATCAAAAATTATTATTAATATTATCAGCATTATTATTATAATTACTAATATTATTATTAATATTATTATAATACTTATTAGTATCACTATCTTTAAAACTAATATTAGTATTATCTAATTATTATGATTGCGATTATTATTATTATTGTGAATGCGATATACAAGAGGAATAAAAACTATTAAACAAATCGATTAGGAAACAATGAGTATATGTATCATGATGAAATAAAAATATTGTAAGTTAGTAATTTAGATAAAAATATCGTTTTCATTATTGTTATCATTATTATTATTAATATTAAAACTAGCATTTTTACAAAAATTATTATTTATAGGAATATCATTGTTAATATAAAATATCATTATTATCATTTTAGTATTATTATTAATAAAAATTATCATTTTATCATAAATATAAATATAAATATTGTTATTTTTATTAGTAGAATAATAATAATTATTATTACAAAATAATACAACTTTTACTTACTATTGTTATTATCGATATTATTTTATCAATTAAATATGTGATACAAAGATATTCTACTACGTGTAATATAATTACATTAATAATACCTATCATATTATTTTTATGATATTAAATGAACTTTATAAATTTTATTACTTAGAATATATAAAAGTATATTTTTTTATATAAATTTTAAAATAAAATTTTATTTATTAATAAATGAATTATATTATTTACTCTAATAAAATATGTTAAAGATACTTAAATATACAAAACGACTATATTTAACTATATAATAATCATGTATAAATTTTGGAAGTCAGTTTAGTCAAGATGACTTTTGTTGACTTTTGCATATTAGTCTCGAGCATTAGGATTGTGATACACTACGACTTGACTTAAATTGTTAAACAGATATTGACCAACATATATATATATATATATATATATATATATATATATATATATATATATATATATATATATATATATATATATATATATATATACTAATATATGTTCGTGAATCCGAGGCCAACCTTACAATTGTTCAGTGCTATCATATGCATAATTACTACGAAATACAGTATTGTGAGTTTCATTTGCTCCTTTTTTAAATGTTTTTGCAATATATATTTTTGGGACTGAGAATACATGCGCTGCTTTTATAAATGTTTTACGGAATAGACACAAGTAATCGAAACTAAATTCTATGGTTGGATTATTGAAATCAAATATCACCCTTTTAGCTTGTTAACCTAAGAATTAGGGAACAGACACCCTAATTGACACGAATCCTAAAGGTAGATCTACAGGCACTAACACCCCCCATACTGGAAAATGGTATACTTTCGTACATCGAGTTTATATTATACAGATGGATTTCTATTTTGGGGATATTCTATATGCATTATGTTAATGTCGGTTACCAGGTGTTCAATCCATATGAATGATTTTTAAACACTTGCGAGTGTATGATTATTGGATAAAGGAAATCTTGTGGTCTATTAAAATTATGGAAATGATTGATTACGATAAACTAATGAACTCACCAACCTTTTGGTTGACACTTTTAAGCATGTTTATTCTCAGGTATTAAAGAAATCTTCCGCTGTGCATTTGCTCATTTTTGAGATATTACGTGGAGTCATTCAAGAGATATTTCAAAAGACGTTGCATTCGAGTCGTTGAGTTCATCAAGATTATTATTAAGTCAATTATAGTTGGATATATTATGAAATGGTATGCATGCCGTCAACTTTCGATGCAATGAAAGTTTGTCTTTTTAAAAACGAATGCAATGTTTGTAAAATGTATCATATAGAGGTCAAATACCTCGCAATGTAATCATATGTTATTGTATTCATTCTTATGGATTAGGACGGGTCGTCTCATGTGGTATCAGAGAGGTGGTCTTAGCGAACCAGGTCTTGCATTAGTGTGTCTAACTGATAGTTGTTAGGATGCATTAGTGAGTCTGGACTTTGACCGTGTCTGCATGTCAAAAGTTTGTCTCATCATTTTTTGTCAGAAATTACATGCTTATCATTCTTAGTCTAGACACATCTTATTGCATTAATTGCATAAATAGTGTATAGACAAAATTCATATCTTAGCGTATCTGCTAATTCATATCTTAGCGTATCTATTACACTAAACTTTGCCTGACATATTCCATAAATTCCTCCGTAATCTACGAAATCTTTTGTTCTATATATATATATAGATATTCTATGTAATTAGAATATCATCCGATAACTGGAAATCATTTCATATCGAAAAATCCTTTATTCAATAGTATGAAATGGAACTCGCCACTAGTTTAAGTCCCTCGGATTCCGATATGGAGTTTCACTCGAGCTCCGAAAGCAGTGTGACCGGAAAGGATCAACCAATTAGCCATCATCTATTCTGGATGAATTGAGGATGGGTTCGTAGTCTACTTAATCATTGAAGACAAGAAGAAGGTGATCCCTTCCATCCACCACATTGCCCTCTTGGCTAAGAACTTGAAGCACTTACCGACAAACCTGTCCGAAGCACTATTTTCTCTCTCATTTCCAGAGTATCTCGTCACGATTATATACTATTTCAAATTCTAGATCGTATTCACCCGCTCGTCCGAACCACCGATCATTTTGGTGTAATAAGAGAAGTTAACGAGCTTCGTGCTAGAGTGGTGGCTTTAGAGAATATGATGCACAGCTTGCATCATCACAAGCACCACAAGCACCACCAACAACATCCACATCGCAAGCCTCAATACCATGAACATCAGCAGCATCATCGGCATCAACAGTATCAACATCAACAACACCAACAGTACCATCACCACCACCAACAGCAACATCCGCATCCCACACCTTAACATCACAATCGGTACCTCGAACATCAATGTCACACATGTAGTGACCCAGAAAATTTCGACTAATTTTAAACCAAACTCTTGATACGATTTAATATTTTTTTGACACGATAAGAAAAGTCTGTTAGGTTTAGTCTCAAAATTTTTGAACTGTTTTCGTACATCCATTCAACTTCGACTATTTTCGACGATTCATGAACAAACGGTATGTAAATAGATGTGTAAATTATAAGTTTGATAAAAATATATTTAATACCTTATGTTGAATTTTATTACTCCGTGTATATTACTTGAGACTGAAAACCAGTAACTGATAGACTTTTTATAACCAGGTTTAGTAGTGTAAAGATCAAAATAAATATAGGAATTTAATTTAAAACATTGGATTTTTGTAAAAACTTTTATCCGTCACTGATTAGCAACGAAGCACTAGGTAATACCCATATTAAATAAAAAAATAGTCGGCATTTAAAATTTTGAAAAAGTGGCTTAACCACTCCACACAATCTACTCCACTTACTCCTACAACTTTTCAATCTTTAAATTAAAAAGAATTAGCATGATTCATGTTTTGGTTTTATAGTCATAATTTACGGAGTACTTTTAAAATTGATAGGCTAATTTGAATTATTAGATGTTAATTAAAGGGGAAATAGTGTCGGCAAGTTAGAAAACAAAATAAATCATTGCGAGTTGTTTGCCATTTCAAGAGGTGGGACTTAATTATTTTTATATTTTTCTTTTCTTTCTGCACGTTCGAATATATACACATATATATGCCTGTTTATGATAATCAAATATCACCACTTGTTATTTTTGGTTTCTGCAAAACAATACCCACAATCCCACCACTAGACCGCCACCATGAACTGTAGTGACCCGAACTTTTCCATGTTTATATATATATATTAATTGAGATTGATATTTACATGATTAAATTTTTCCAACATGTTAAGCAATCAAACTTGTTAAGACTTGATTAATTGAAATATGTTTCATATAGACAATTGACCACCCAAGTTGACCGGCGATTCACGAACGTTAAAACTTGTAAAAACAACATGACGATATATATATGGATATACATATGGTTAACATGAGATTATGATAAGTAAGTATCTCCATAAGTATATTAACAATGAGTTATATACATATAAACAAGACTACTAACTTAAGGATTTCAAAACGAGACATATATGTAACGATTATCGTTGTAACGACATTTAAATATATATATATATCATATTAAGATATATTAATATATCATAATATCATGATAATATAATAATTTAACATCTCATTAGATATAATAAACAATGGGTTAACAACATTAATTGAGATCGTTAACTTAAAGGTTTCAAAACAACACTTACATGTAACGACTAACGATGACTTAACGACTCAGTTAAAATGTATATACATGTAGTGTATTTAGATGTATTAAAATATTTTTGGAAGACTTCAAGACATATATCAAAACACTCATACTTAACGAAAATGGTTACAGTTACTTTTCCATTCTTTTCTTTCATCAAGAATTCTAGTCGTATTCTTACCCGTATTATACACAGCTTCAAAACGTACTTACTATGAGTATATACCAATAGGAACTAGCATGGGATTCCACTCTTGATTATGTCATGTATGACTAATCAATTTTAACTTCTACCATGAGCTAGTCAACCAACTAGAACTCCTTTTAACCCCACTCACCACTCACCAATTACCACTCATCATTCACTCCATTTCACTTCCAATTCTCTTTCTAATTCTCTCTCAACACACACACACTATTATGAACGTATTTTTCCAGTAGTTAATCATCATCTTCATCAAAAATCACTTCAAGAATCAAGCTATAATCATCATAGGAAGAACACTTCAAGAACACTTCAAAAATCCCTTCAAGTTTACTAATTTACTTCAAAACTTTCTAATCCATTCCAAGTAATCATCTAAGATCAAGAAACCTTTGTTATATACAGTAGGTTATCTTTCTTATTCAAGGTAATATTCATATTCAAACTTTGATTCAATTTCTATAACTATAAACTATCTTAATTCGAGTAAAAATCTTACTTGAACTTGTTTCTGTGTCATGATCCTACTTCAAGAACTTTCAAGCCATCCAAGATCCTTTAAAGCTAGATCATTTCTTGTCACTTCCAGTAGGTTTACCTAATAAACTTGAGGTAGTAATGATGTTCATAACATCATTCAATTCATATATATAAAACTATCTTATTCGAAGGTTTAAACTCGTAATCACTAGAACATAGTTTAGTTAATTCTAAACTTGTTCGCAAACAAAAGTTAATCCTTCTAACTTGACTTTTAAAATTAACTACACACATATTATATATCTATATGATATGCTAACTTAATGATTTAAAACCTGGAAACACGAAAAACACCGTAAAACTGGATTTACGCCGTCGTAGTAACACCGCGGGCTGTTTTGGGTTAGTTAATTAAAAACTATGATAAACTTTGATTTAAAATTTGTTATTCTGAGAAAATGATTTTTATTATGAACATGAAACTATATCCAAAAATTATGGTTAAACTCAAAGTGGAAGTATGTTTTCTAAAATGGTCATCTAAACGTCGTTCTTTCGACTGAAATGACTACCATTGCAAAAACGACTTGTAACTTATTTTTCCAACTATAAACCTATACTTTTCTGTTTAGATTCATAAAATAGAGTTTAATATGAAACCATAGCAATTTGATTCACTCAAAACGGATTTAAAATGAAGAAGTTATGGGTAAAACAAGATTGGATAATTTTTCTCATTTTAGCTACGTGAAAATTGGTAACAAATCTATTCCAACCATAACTTAATCAACTTGTATTGTATATTATGTAATCTTGAGATACCATAGACACGTATACAATGTTTCGACCTATCATGTCGACACATCTATATATATTTCGGAACAACCATAGACACTCTATATGTGAATGTTGGAGTTAGCTATACAGGGTTGAGGTTGATTCCAAAATATATATAGTTTGAGTTGTGATCAATACTGAGATACGTATACACTGGGTCGTGGATTGATTCAAGATAATATTTATCGATTTATTTCTGTACATCTAACTGTGGACAACTAGTTGTAGGTTACTAACGAGGACAGCTGACTTAATAAACTTAAAACATCAAAATATATTAAAAGTGTTGTAAATATATTTTAAACATACTTTGATATATATGTATATATTGTTATAGGTTCGTGAATCAACCAGTGGCCAAGTCTTACTTCCCGACGAAGTAAAAATCTGTGAAAGTGAGTTATAGTCCCACTTTTAAAATCTAATATTTTTGGGATGAGAATACATGCAGGTTTTATAAATGATTTACAAAATAGACACAAGTACGTGAAACTACATTCTATGGTTGAATTATCGAAATCGAATATGCCCCTTTTTATTAAGTCTGGTAATCTAAGAATTAGGGAACAGACACCCTAATTGACGCGAATCCTAAAGATAGATCTATTGGGCCTAACAAACCCCATCCAAAGTACCGGATGCTTTAGTACTTCGAAATTTATATCATATCCGAAGGGTGTCCCGGAATGATGGGGATATTCTTATATATATGCATCTTGTTAATGTCGGTTACCAGGTGTTCACCATATGAATGATTTTTATCTCTATGTATGGGATGTGTATTGAAATATGAAATCTTGTGGTCTATTGTTACGATTTGATATATATAGGTTAAACCTATAACTCACCAACATTTTTGTTAACGTTTAAAGCATGTTTATTCTCAGGTGAATACTAAGAGCTTCCGCTGTTGCATACTAAAATAAGGACAAGATTTGGAGTCCATGTTTGTATGATATTGTGTAAAAACTGCATTCAAGAAACTGATTTCGATGTAACATATTTGTATTGTAAATCATTATGTAATGGTCGTGTGTAAACAGGATATTTTAGATTATCATTATTTGATAATCTACGTAAAGCTTTTTAAAACTTTATTTATGAAATAAAGGTTATGGTTTGTTTTAAAAATGAATGCAGTCTTTGAAAAACGTCTCATATAGAGGTCAAAACCTCGCAGCGAAATCAATTAATATGGAACGTTTTTAATCAATAAAAACGGGACATTTCAGTTGGTATCCGAGCGTTGGTCTTAGAGAACCAGAAAATTTGCATTAGTGTGTCTTATCGAGTTTGTTAGGATGCATTAGTGAGTCTGGACTTCGACCGTGTTTTCTTTAAAAATGATTGCTTAACATTTTTGTTGGAAACTATATATTTTTAACATATGAATATTATGTGATATATTAATCTCTTAACGTGTTTGATATTATGTGATAGATGTCTACCTCTAGAACAAGTCCCATTGACTCACCTAATAATAATGAAGAGTCAAATGTAAATTGGAATGATTCATGGACTGATTCACAAGTTCCCGAAGAGGAACCGGAAGAAGAGTCGGAACCGGAAGAAGAATCGAAACCGGAAGAAGAAATAGAACCGGTGGGGGAAATAATAAAATGGTTAAGTAAAAGAGAATCCTCAACCAACCGACCAAGGTTAATTATGGTCAATGGTGTTTTCGCCAAGGAAGCAAAATATTGGGAGGATTACCAATTCTCTGATGAATCGGATTCCGACGAGAATTCCGATGATGTTATAGAAATTACCCCAACTGAATTTAAAAAGGTAAAAGAAAATAATAAGGGAAAGGGCATAAAAATAGAGAAATCTAATTCCAACCCCGATGAACTTTATATGTATCGTCAACCCCCGAAGTCCTTAAGTTGTAACAATGACCCGGGAACCTCTAAACCACTAGGTTTTTCTAAACCAATGTGGACAACGACGGCTCGTATTAGGGGAACATCATATATCCCTAGAAACTTGGCAAAACGAACCAAAACCGAACAAGAAGAAACGAGTGAGTCGGAATAAGATAGTTGTATTCGTGTGGTGTAATATATGTAATATAGTGTGCTTATGCTTTATGATATATGTAAAAATTGCTTGTATTAATAAGTATTTTTTTTATGAATCTAACTCTTGTCTATTTTACAGTATAAAAACACAAAATGGATAGACAATCCAATATTTTAAGAGACCTACCCGGAGACATGATTGATGAAATCTTGTCTAGAGTCGGTCAGAATTCCTCGGCACAACTATTTAAGGCGAGATCAGTTTGTAAGACATTCGAAGAACGTTCCAAGAATGCCTTGGTTTATAAAAGACTTTCGTTCGAAATATGGGGGATATCACATTGGGAAATCCATAAGTTACGATGTGTTTACTTTGACGCATATATTGCGGGGAACCCAAATGCTATTTTACGCAACGGGTTAAGAAATTATTTTGACTCAGTATATCCGAATATAGGACTTCGTGATTTAGAAAAAGCGGCTAACATGCAACATAAAGAAGCATGTTATGCTTACGGGTTAGTAATGTTCGCTTCTCACCAAAGTGAGAACAAGAACATCGGGCTACAACTATTAAACAAAACATTCCCACAAGTGACGGAGTCGATAATTGGGGTAAGAAATGAGGTTTTTAGGTTATTACGAGACTGTTGGTTATTACGTAACCCTCTTCCCTTTGACGACGTTACAACACGCTGTCTTATCAACGGCCATAACGGTTATGTTCCACAAGACCAAGGATGGGAAGTAGTCCTAGTAAAACCAGAATGCATGACTTGTTTCTGGACGTATGAATTACGTGTCTTTATTGCCTTTGCTGAACGACTTGTGTACTAGCTAGAATTATCTTCACAACTATCTTGTATCAAAGTTATTGTGTGCTATATTTCATGCTTTATGTAAAATAAGCGGTATTGTAAGTTTGTAAAATATTATATAAAAGTTGGAACGCGAAATATTATTACAATCAGTTTTTCATATAGAATTGTAGTAGTTGAATTGTATATTAGCTACTAAGTATGAACTTAACGGGTAGGTACTACCCGAATTTAAACTTATAAAACGCTAATATGAAGAAAAAGCTTTTATAAATGAGTTCATATTATGCTACGAAATACTATTAACTACTCTTAATATTCTGTATGATTAACTTGTTCCATTTGACTATTTTGAAGGAAATGGCACCGACTACTCGACACACCATGAATATGAATGAAGAGGAATTCCGTACTTTTCTAGCTTCAAACATAGCCGCAGTACAGGCTGCGCTACATACCAACAATAACCTTGGATCTGGCAGTACAGGAAATCGTGTAGGATGCACCTACAAAGAATTCACTGCCTGCAAACCTTTGGAATTTGATGGAACCGAAGGACCGATCGGATTGAAACGGTGGACCGAGAAGGTCGAATCGGTGTTTACCATAAGTAAGTGTACTGAAGAGGACAAAGTGAAGTACGCTACGCATACCTTCATAGGTTCTGCGTTAACATGGTGGAATACCTATCTAGAACAAGTGGGACAAGATGATGCGTACGCACTACCGTGGTCAGCATTCAAGCACTTGATGAACGAGAAGTACCGTCCCAGAACCGAGGTCAATAAGCTCAAGACAGAACTTAGAGGGTTACGAACCCAAGGATTTGATATTACCACGTACGAAAGACGATTCACAGAATTGTGCCTATTGTGTCCGGGAGCATTCGAAGATGAGGAAGAGAAGATCGACGCGTTTGTGAAAGGATTACCGGAAAGAATCCAAGAAGATATAAGTTCACACGAGCCCGCCTCCATACAACAGGCATGTAGAATGGCTCACCAACTAGTGAATCAGATTGAAGAAAGAATTAAAGAACAGACTGTTGAAGAGGCCAATGTGAAGCAAGTCAAAAGAAAGTGGGAGGAAAACGGTGATAAGAATCACCAATACAACAACAATAGCAATTACAACAATAATCGCAACAATTATCCCAACAATCGCAACATCAATCGCAACTACAACAAACGGCCCAACAAAAACAACAACAACAACAACAACAACAACAACAGCAACTACAACAATCATCCCAACAACAATAATAACCGCAACAACAACAACAATCAGAAGCAGCTATGCCAAAGGTGTGAAAAGTATCACTCGGGGTTCTGCACCAAATTTTGCAACAAGTGTAAAAGAAATGGTCATAGCGCGGCGAAGTGTGAGGTCTACGGACCAGGGGTTAATAGAACGAAAGGAACAAATGGTGTCAGAACGAGTAATGGCGGAGCAAGTAGTGTCGGAGCAAGTTATGCCAATGTAGTTTGTTATAAATGTGGAAAACCGGGCCACATTATTAGAAATTGCCGGAACCAGGAGAACACAAATGGACAAGGCCGCGGAAGAGTTTTCAATATTAATGCGGCAGAGGCACAGGAAGACCCGGAGCTTGTTACGGGTACGTTTCTTATTGACAATAAATCTGCTTACGTTTTATTTGATTCGGGTGCGGATAGAAGCTATATGAGTAGAGATTTTTGTGCTAAATTAAGTTGTCCATTGACGCCTTTGGATAGTAAATTTTTACTCGAATTAGCAAATGGTAAATTAATTTCAGCAGATAATATATGTCGAAATCGAGAAATTAAACTGGTTAGCGAAACATTTAAGATTGATTTGATACCAGTAGAGTTAGGGAGTTTTGATGTGATAATCGGTATGGACTGGTTGAAAGAAGTGAAAGCAGAGATCGTTTGTTACAAAAATGCAATTCGCATTATACGAGAAAAAGGAAAACCCTTAATGGTGTACGGAGAAAAGGGCAACACGAAGCTACATATTATTAGTAATTTGAAGGCACAAAAACTAATAAGAAAAGGTTGCTATGCTGTTCTAGCACACGTCGAGAAAGTACAAAATGAAGAAAAGAGCATCAATGATGTTCCCATTGCAAAAGAATTTCCCGATGTATTTCCGAAAGAATTACCGGGATTACCCCCACAGCGATCCGTTGAATTTCAAATAGATCTTGTACCAGGAGCTGCACCAATAGCTCGTGCTCCTTACAGACTCGCACCCAGCGAGATGAAAGAACTACAAATCCAATTACAAGAACTTTTAGAGCGTGGTTTCATTCGACCAAGCACATCACCGTGGGGAGCTCCTGTTTTGTTTGTCAAGAAGAAAGATGGTACATTCAGGTTGTGTATCGACTACCGAGAGTTGAACAAACTTACCATCAAGAACCGCTATCCACTACCGAGAATCGACGACTTATTTGATCAACTACAAGGCTCGTCTGTTTATTCAAAGATTGACTTACGTTCCGGGTATCATCAAATGCGGGTGAAAGAAGATGATATTCCAAAGACTGCTTTCAGAACACGTTACGGTCATTACGAGTTTATGGTCATGCCGTTTGGTTTAACTAATGCACCAGCTGTGTTCATGGACCTTATGAACCGAGTGTGTGGACCATACCTTGACAAGTTTGTCATTGTTTTCATTGATGACATACTTATTTACTCAAAGAATGACCAAGAACACGGTGAACATTTGAGAAAGGTGTTAGAAGTATTGAGGAAGGAAGAATTGTACGCTAAGTTTTCAAAGTGTGCATTTTGGTTGGAAGAAGTTCAATTCCTCGGTCACATAGTGAACAAAGAAGGTATTAAGGTGGATCCGGCAAAGATAGAAACTGTTGAAAAGTGGGAAACCCCGAAAACTCCGAAACACATATGCCAGTTTTTAGGACTAGCTGGTTACTACAGAAGGTTCATCCAAGACTTTTCCAGAATAGAAAAACCCTTGACTGCATTAACGCATAAAGGGAAGAAATTTGAATGGAATGATGAACAAGAGAAAGCGTTTCAGTTATTGAAGAAAAAGCTAACTACGGCACCTATATTGTCATTGCCTGAAGGGAATGATGATTTTGTGATTTATTGTGACGCATCAAAGCAAGGTCTCGGTTGTGTATTAATGCAACGAACGAAGGTGATTGCTTATGCGTCTAGACAATTGAAGATTCACGAACAAAATTATACGACGCATGATTTGGAATTAGGCGCGGTTGTTTTTGCATTAAAGACTTGGAGGCACTACTTATATGGGGTCAAAAGTATTATATATACCGACCACAAAAGTCTTCAACACATATTTAATCAGAAACAACTGAATATGAGGCAGCGTAGGTGGATTGAATTATTGAATGATTACGACTTTGAGATTCGTTACCACCCGGGGAAGGCAAATGTGGTAGCCGATGCCTTGAGCAGGAAGGACAGAGAACCCATTCGAGTAAAATCTATGAATATAATGATTCATAATAACCTTACTACTCAAATAAAGGAGGCGCAACAAGGAGTTTTAAAAGAGGGAAATTTAAAGGATGAAATACCCAAAGGATCGGAGAAGCATCTTAATATTCGAGAAGACGGAACCCGGTATAGGGCTGAAAGGATTTGGGTACCAAAATTTGGAGATATGAGAGAAATGGTACTTAGAGAAGCTCATAAAACCAGATACTCAATACATCCTGGAACGGGGAAGATGTACAAGGATCTCAAGAAACATTTTTGGTGGCCGGGTATGAAAGCCGATGTTGCTAAATATGTAGGAGAATGTTTGACGTGTTCTAAGGTCAAAGCTGAGCATCAGAAACCATCAGGTCTACTTCAACAACCCGAAATCCCGGAATGGAAATGGGAAAACATTACCATGGATTTCATCACTAAATTGCCAAGGACTGCAAGTGGTTTTGATACTATTTGGGTAATAGTTGATCGTCTCACCAAATCAGCACATTTCCTGCCAATAAGAGAAGATGACAAGATGGAGAAGTTAGCACGAATGTATTTGAAGGAAGTCGTCTCCAGACATGGAATACCAATCTCTATTATCTCTGATAGAGATGGCAGATTTATTTCAAGATTCTGGCAGACATTACAGCAAGCATTAGGAACTCGTCTAGACATGAGTACTGCCTATCATCCACAAACTGATGGGCAGAGCGAAAGGACGATACAAACGCTTGAAGACATGCTACGAGCATGTGTTATTGATTTCGGAAACAGTTGGGATCGACATCTACCATTAGCATAATTTTCCTACAACAACAGCTACCATTCAAGCATTGAGATGGCGCCGTTTGAAGCACTTTATGGTAGAAAGTGCAGGTCTTCGATTTGTTGGAGTGAAGTGGGGGATAGACAGATTACGGGTCCGGAGATTATACAAGAAACTACCGAGAAGATCATCCAAATTCAACAACGGTTGAAAACCGCCCAAAGTCGACAAAAGAGCTACACTGACATTAAAAGAAAAGATATAGAATTTGAAATTGGAGAGATGGTCATGCTTAAAGTTGCACCTTGGAAAGGCGTTGTTCGATTTGGTAAACGAGGGAAATTAAATCCAAGGTATATTGGACCATTCAAGATTATTGATCGTGTCGGACCAGTAGCTTACCGACTCGAGTTACCTCAACAACTCGCGGCTGTACATAACACTTTCCACGTCTCGAATTTGAAGAAATGTTTTGCTAAACAAGATCTCACTATTCCGTTAGATGAAATCCAAATCAACGAAAAACTTCAATTTATCGAAGAACCCGTCGAAATAATGGATCGTGAGGTTAAAAGACTTAAGCAAAACAAGATACCAATTGTTAAGGTTCGATGCAATGCTCGTAGAGGACCCAAGTTCACCTAGGAGCGTGAAGATCAGATGAAGAAGAAATACCCGCATCTATTTCCAGAAGATTCGTCAACTCCTTCAACAGCTTAAAATTTCGGGACGAACTTTTCCATGTTTATATATATATTAATTGAGATTGATATTTACATGATTAAATGTTTCCAACATGTTAAGCAATCAAACTTGTTAAGACTTGATTAATTGAAATATGTTTCATATAGACAATTGACCACCCAAGTTGACCGGCGATTCACGAACGTTAAAACTTGTAAAAATGACATGACGATATATATATGGATATACATATGGTTAACATAAGATTATGATAAGTAAGTATCTCCATAAGTATATTAACAATGAGTTATATACATATAAACAAGACTACTAACTTAAGGATTTCAAAACGAGACATATATGTAACGATTATCGTTGTAACGACATTTAAATGTATATATATCATATTAAGATATATTAATATATCATAATATCATGATAATATAATAATTTAACATCTCATTAGATATAATAAACAATGGGTTAACAACATTAATTGAGATCGTTAACTTAAAGGTTTCAAAACAACACTTACATGTAACGACTAACGATGACTTAACGACTCAGTTAAAATGTATATACATGTAGTGTATTTAGATGTATTAAAATACTTTTGGAAGACTTCAAGACATATATCAAAACACTCATACTTAACGAAAATGGTTACAGTTACTTTTCCATTCTTTTCTTTCATCAAGAATTCTAGTCGTATTCTTACCCGTATTATACACAGCTTCAAAACGTACTTACTATGAGTATATACCAATAGGAACTAGCATGGGATTTCACTCTTGATTATGTCATGTATGACTAATTAATTTTAACTTCTATCATGAGCTAGTCAACTAACTAGAACTCCTTTTAACCCCACTCACCACTCACCAATTACCACTCATCATTCACTCCATTTCACTTCTAATTCTCTTTCTAATTCTCTCTCAACACACACACACTATTATGAACGTATTTTTCCAGTAGTTAATCATCATCTTCATCAAAAATCACTTCAAGAATCAAGCTATAATCATCATAGGAAGAACACTTCAAGAACACTTCAAAAATCCCTTCAAGTTTACTAATTTACTTCCAAACTTTCTAATCCATTCCAAGTAATCATCTAAGATCAAGAAACCTTTGTTATATATAGTAGGTTATCTTTCTTATTCAAGGTAATATTCATATTCAAACTTTGATTCAATTTCTATAACTATAAACTATCTTAATTCGAGTAAAAATCTTACTTGAACTTGTTTTTGTGTCATGATCCTACTTCAAGAACTTTCAAGCCATCCAAGATCCTTTAAAGCTAGATCATTTCTTGTCACTTCCAGTAGGTTTACCTACTAAACTTGAGGTAGTAATGATGTTCATAACATCATTCGATTCATATATATAAAACTATCTTATTCGAAGGTTTAAACTCGTAATCACTAGAACATAGTTTAGTTAATTCTAAACTTGTTCGCAAACAAAAGTTAATCCTTCTAACTTGACTTTTAAAATTAACTACACACATGTTCTATATCTATATGATATGCTAACTTAATGATTTAAAACCTGGAAACACGAAAAATACCGTAAAACCGGATTTACGCCGTCGTAGTAACACCGCGGGCTGTTTTGGTTTAGTTAATTAAAAACTATGATAAACTTTGATTTAAAAGTTGTTATTCTGAGAAAATGATTTTTATTATGAACATGAAACTATATCCAAAAATTATGGTTAAACTCAAAGTGGAAGTATGTTTTCTAAAATGGTCATCTAGACGTCGTTCTTTCGACTGAAATGACTACCTTTAATGACTTGTAACTTATTTTTCCGACTATAAACCTATACTTTTCTATTTAGATTAATAAAATAGAGTTCAATATGAAACCATAGCAATTTGATTCACTCAAAACGGATTTAAAATGAAGAAGTTATGGGTAAAACAAGATTGGATAATTTTTCTCATTTTAGCTACGTGAAAATTGGTAACAAATCTATTCCAACCATAACTTAATCAACTTGTATTGTATATTATGTAATCTTGATATACCATAGACACGTATACAATGTTTCGAACTATCATGTCGACACATCTATATATATTTCGGAACAACCATAGACACTCTATATGTGAATGTTGGAGTTAGCTATACAGGGTTGAGGTTGATTCCAAAATATATATAGTTTGAGTTGTGATCAATACTGAGATACGTATACACTGGGTCGTGGATTGATTCAAGATAATATTTATCGATTTATTTCTGTACATCTAACTGTGGACAACTAGTTGTAGGTTACTAACGAGGACAGCTGACTTAATAAACTTAAAACATCAAAATATATTAAAAGTGTTGTAAATATATTTTAAACATACTTTGATATATATGTATATATTGTTATAGGTTCGTGAATCAACCAGTGGCCAAGTCTTACTTCCCGACGAAGTAAAAATCTGTGAAAGTGAGTTATAGTCCCACTTTTAAAATCTAATATTTTTGGGATGAGAATACATGCAGGTTTTATAAATGATTTACAAAATAGACACAAGTACGTGAAACTACATTCTATGGTTGAATTATCGAAATCGAATATGCCCCTTTTTATTAAGTTTGGTAATCTAAGAATTAGGGAACAAACACCCTAATTGACGCGAATCCTAAAGATAGATCTATTGGGCCTAACAAACCCCATCCAAAGTACCGGATGCTTTAGTACTTCGAAATTTATATCATATCCGAAGGGTGTCCCGGAATGATGGGGATATTCTTATATATATGCATCTTGTTAATGTCGGTTACCAGGTGTTCACCATATGAATGATTTTTATCTCTATGTATGGGATGTGTATTGAAATATGAAATCTTGTGGTCTATTGTTACGATTTGATATATATAGGTTAAACCTATAACTCACCAACATTTTTGTTGACGTTTAAAGCATGTTTATTCTCAGGTGAATACTAAGAGCTTCCGCTGTTGCATACTAAAATAAGGACAAGATTTGGAGTCCATGTTTGTATGATATTGTGTAAAAACTACATTCAAGAAACTGATTTCGATGTAACATATTTGTATTGTAAACCATTATGTAATGGTCGTGTGTAAACAGGATATTTTAGATTATCATTATTTGATAATCTACGTAAAGCTTTTTAAACCTTTATTTATGAAATAAAGGTTATGGTTTGTTTTAAAATTGAATGCAGTCTTTGAAAAACGTCTCATATAGAGGTCAAAACCTCGCAACGAAATCAATTAATATGGAACGTTTTTAATCAATAAAAACGGGACATTTCATGAACCATCTTTGTTATGCTTCTATTTTCGATAACCATACCCAAACTATCATCAACAACAATAACATCTCCTACTGTTGACCATCACCATTGAACCACTGGTATTCTTGCTGTCGTGATTAGAACTAAATCCAACTTGGTTTGATCAACTTCGTTACTGTTGCAACAATTGAAGGTCTGCTACTACATAAATCGAGCTTGTTTCTGTTTGTTTTCTTTTTCATCGAACACCAACATCACTGCTGCTATTGACCCCCATCTCCATCGACCACCTTCAACCCCAAAAAACCCGTTTGTATAACTTGCTACTGCAGCTACTTATTTGTGTTTCCGTCTCAGTAAAAAAGAAGGCCAAAGTACCATCAAATTACTGCTACTATTGCATTTCTGCTGCGGTTATATTTCAGTCCGATCATAACCATGAATAACCACCATAAAACCACCATCACTGATACTTCTTTTTGCAACAAACGACACCAACACAGACCACCTTGCCTAGCTTCTATTACTCGACTAGGCTGCTTTCTGCTACTATTTTTTTTTGTTCAAACGTCATCCTAAAACTACACAAGCCTGCTGCTCGGTTGCTCCTGTTGTGTTCGGTTTGCAACCCAAAACCGAACCATCCTTGATTATTGATGTTGTCAACAAGACACAAACCCATAAATATCCCACCTGCTATTTCGAACTGCTATTGTGTACCATCATCATCTTCGAAAATGGCCCACAAAACCACCAATTAACCCAACTCCTAATCGCCTTTGTGCTACTGTTATATACCAACTTACAACTTGACTAACTGCTACTAATTACTTCTGTTCTATTCGCTGTTTAAACAGCCCAACACCACCCTGAACTGCAGCTGCTATATTACTTGTTTCCATTGCTTCATTCGTCCTTTTTAAATACGGTATGTTCTTGTTTCAAATCAAGTGACCGACTACTCTTGACTATTCTATTTCTGTTTCATTACCGAGACCAAAAGCCACCATAAACATGACCATTAATTGCTGCTGTAGTACCTTCTCTGTTTCAGTCTAATTCAAAGAAAAACCCTCCAAATCGTTGATGTTGTCATACATGAAGAAGGTGATGGATAAGGGGAACAATGATGATGTTAAACATAAAAGAAGAAGGACGGTAATGATGAAAGTTATTAAGTAATAAAGAAGATGAGGATGATGATTATAATAATTGAGATGATGCGTCCAAATTCTTATTACCAAACAAACCCCAGCATCACTAACATCATTCAATCTAAATTTAAACATGTTCCATGTTGTCAATTGTTTAAAAAAAAAAAGCCACTCAAATCGATATAAGGTACTGAGATAAATCGGGTTCTTTAATTTTTACTTGGGCCTATGATCTTATGGCTTGTTGGGCCATCATATTACTATTTTATGTTGGGCCGTGTTTGTTTATTTATGTTGGGCCGTGATTCCTTTCTTCCGTTGGGCCGAGTTCATTTGTTTCTGTTGGGCCAAAGTCCTAATTTGGGCCGTACATATGTGACGTATACCTAGAATTGGATAAAAATAATAAAGGAATGATGATGATGATGATGAATTATGTAAATGACAATGATGATTATGCTATGGTAATGATTATGATAATGATGAGACGTGGTTAGGAGATGATAATGATCGTACATGATGAATGATCATGATAACGATTTGATTATGTGGTGATAATGATGTTAACTATATATGATAATGATGATGAAGAAGAAGATCGATACATATTAGTTAAGTAGATGGTTTATGGTTGGGAATTTAAACAGAAACGCACGAACATAGTAGATAGTTTATGGTTGTGTGTTGGTTAACCGAGAGGTCTCGAGTTGAGCCCGGGCAAGGGCAGTTATTTCTTCTTGTTGGAGCTTTTTCTTGTGAGGTAGTATTATTATTATTGTTATTGTTATTATTATTATTATTATTATTATTATTATTATTATTATTATTATTATTATTATTATTATTATTATTATTATTATTATTATTATTATTATTATTATTATTAAGTATTAATTATTAGTATTATTAAGTATTAAGTATTGGTTATTATTATTATTAATAGCACTATTATTATCATTACTATTATTACTATAAGCATTATTAATATTGTTATTAATATCATCCTTATTATCATTGTTAGTAAAAGTATTATTATTATTATTATTATAGATATTATAGTTATTATTATTATTACTATTATTATTAACATTATCATTTTTATTAAAAGTATCATTAATATTAAGAATTATCATTTTTATTAAAGTTATCATTATTACTAAAATTATCATTTAGATTATTATTATTATTATTATTATCAATATTATTATTATTATTATCAATATTATTATTATTATTATTTTCATATTAACAATATTATTATTACAAATAAATATTTTCTATATAAGAGTAGATTAATTACAACTACCATAATATTACATATAATTATATATATTAAAATTATTTATATAAAGATTTACATATAACATATTATTAATTTTTAATATAATATTAATCATATATATATATATATATATATATATATATATATATATAAAACTATATAAATATTAATTATTTTAAATATATATACAAATTAAATATATAAGATATATAATCTAAGATATAATATATAAATTGTTCGATTACAATTATATGTGTTAATATATATATATATATATATATATATATATATATATATATATATATATATATATATATATATATATATATATATATATATATATATATATATATATAAATGATATAGGTTCGAGAATCCGAGGCCAACCCTGCATTGTTCAGTATCGTCGTATGAATATTTTTACTACAAAATATTGTATTGTGAGTTTCATTTGCTCTCTTTTTAAATGCTTTTGCAATATATATTTTTGGGACTGAGAATACATGCGCTGCTTTTATAAATGTTTGACGAAATAGACACAAGTACTTGAAACTACATTGTATGGTTGGATTACTATACTGAATATTGCCCCTTCAAGTCTGGTAACTTAAGAATTAGGGAAATGGCCCCTAATTGACGCGAATCCTAAAGATAGATCTATGGGCCTAACAAACCTCATTCTGGAATTTGGAATGCTTTAGTACTTCGATTTAAATGGTGATTACGATTGCCAATATTATGGCATACTTGCGAGTATGCGGGGGATATTCTATATGCATTATGTTAATGTCGGTTACCAGGTGTTCATCATACGAATGATTTTTTTATACACTTGCGAGTGTAAGGTTATTTATGAAAAATGATGTGACAACCCGGAAATTTCCAACCAAATTTAAACTTTAATCTTTATATGTTTCCGACACGATAAGCAATATTTGTTAAGTTAAATTTCAAGAATTTTAAACTATGTTCATACATTCATTCAACCTCGACCAAGTTCCAACGATTCACGAACCATTAAACGAATATGATTATATATGTATATGTGTATATATATTATAACTTGAAACGTAAACAAAATATTAGATTAAATACTTTAGATGATTGTATCTGTTTCAAAATGTTTATCAATGGAATTAGAAGATAAGATCAAATGATTGAATTATCAGATATATTGAATTATGATTACAAGTCTCTGTTGAAAGGCCCACGTTGATTTGAGAAATCTTTCCATTTTAACAATATTCGGAAAATGGTAAAGTGATTTATAAATAAGAACAAATTGTCAATCATTGAGAACTAGACAAAGGATAGTGGAAGATTGAATCTCATAAAGACTCGATTGATCTATTTAGTTTCAAACGTACAAAAACGTTTTCAGTTTAAAAAGAACTTTATTATTAAAACGTATATAACTTTTATAAATATCTAGAACCACTTTTGACAACTCATTACTTAACTAGTATGATAAAGATAACGATATTTATATTTTATTTTATATATATAACGATTTAAATTAATATTATATATATTTATACGCGTATTATACGTACATAGTTTTATACTTTTACTATACTTAAACTTTACCTTTACTTTATTTTTACTTTACTTTAACTTTAATAATTCACTTTAATAATTCATACTTTAATAATTCACTTTAATAATTCATACTTTAATAATTTACTTTAATAATTCATACTTTAATAATTCACTTTAATAATTCATACTTTAATAATTCACTTTAATAATTCATACTTTAATAATTCACTATAATAATTCAAAAATCTATTATAAATAGAATTCAATAGGTTTCATTATTTCATAGACACTTAAAAATATTTTTCTCTAAATTCTCTCAATCGATTTACATATATATATTTACTCCGTATTATTTCAAGATATTATTAGTATACATAAAATATTACGACGGAGTGCTGTCCGAGTGATTTCGAAATTGTTTTTCGAGTGGGATAGGATTAAGGAAATTATGGGTTATAGCTATGGAGGTGATTGAGTATGGTTCATGGGTATGCTCGTGAGGTCAATATAGTGTTTATCATTTCCGTTGCGTCTACGTACCTTTCCTGCAATATTGAATCTCAATATTGATATGTGAGTACTCATAATTTAACTTTTACATACTAATAGTGTATCCCTGACTAGTGCTCGAGTATTTAGGATTATGCATGCTTGTACTTTTGATATTGCCCTTAGACAGGTTAGGTTGAATGTTGAATTAGTTACACTTGCGGTTGAGATAAGGTATAAGATATGCATGTCCTTGGAAAGCTAGTGAAAAATTAAGAACTTTTCCTTTAGATATCGAATGGTTTCGATGAACGGATTAGAAGTTATAATCAATTGAATTTTCGATATTTTTATTAAAAATGATTATTATTATCGTCGTTTTTATCGTCGTTCTAGTTTTATCTTATTATTATCTTTATCAATAAAAGGGATTTGTCATTAAAAATTATTTTTTTTTTTATTATTACTATCGTTATTATCGTTAAAGTTATAATTAGTATTATTATTATTATCCAATTATTATTATTATTATTATTGGTATTATTATTATTATTATCATTATTAATATATATATCATTATTTAAAAATGGTTATTGTTATTGTTATTATTATTATTACTATATTATCATTAAGATAATTATAATTATTAGTATTATCATTAATAATGTTATAGTAACTATCATTATTAATATTAGTGTAATTAAAACAAATATTTGTAACACCTAATTATTTTGATTACTATTATTATCATTATTATGAACACGATATAAAAGATGATTAAAAGCTATTAAACGAAACGATTAGGAAATAATGGATAAGAGTATCATGATGAAATTAAAATATTATAAGATATTGATTTAGATAAAATTATCATTCTTATTATTTTTATCATTACTATTATTATTAAAAGTATCGTTAGTATTAAAACTATTATTTTAACAAAAATTATCATTTTAATAGAAATGTCATTGTTACTATAAAATATCATTATTATTATTATTTTAAATAGAATTATTATTTTAAAGATAATATTAAAAATTATCTTAAATATTAAAGTTATCATAATTAGAATTATCGTTTTATCTAATGTCATCTTAGTAATTATAAATATTGATATTTTTATAATAATAATTATTATTACAAAATAATACAACTTTTACTTACTATCATTATAGATATTATTTTATCAAATAAATATGTGATACAAACATATTTTACTACGTGTAATAACTTACTTTAATAATACCTATCATATTATCTTTATGATATTAAATGAACCCTATAAATTTTATTACTTAATATATATAAAAGTATATTTTATTATATAAATTTAATATAAAATTTTATTTATTAATAAAAAATTATATTATTTACTCTAATAAATCTTTTAAAAATATTTAAAAATATAAAACAACGATATTTAAACTATATATTAATCATGTATAGATTTTTGGAAATTATTTTGAGTCAAATTTACTTTTGTTGACTTTGCATATTAGTCTCGAGCATTAGGATTGTGGTACACTATGACTTGACCTAATTTGTTAGACAAATATTGACCAACTCATAAATATATATAATTAATTTAGGTTCGTGAATCCGAGGCCAACCTTGCACTTGTTCAATGACGTTATATGTATTTTTACTACGAAATACAGTATGGTGAGTTTCATTTGCCTTTTTACCCTTTATATTTTTGGGCTGAGAATACATGCGCAACTTTTATAAATGTTTTACGAAATAGACACAAGTACGTGAAACTACATTCTATGGTTGAATTATCGAAATCGAATATGCCCCTTTTTATTAAGTCTGGTAATCTAAGAATTAGGGAACAGACACCCTAATTGACGCGAATCCTAAAGATAGATCTATTGGGCCTAACAAACCCCATCCAAAGTACCGGATGCTTTAGTACTTCGAAATTTATATCATGTCCGAAGGAGGATCCCGGAATGATAGGGGATATTCTTATATGTATCTAGTTAATGTCGGTTACCAGGTGTTCACCATATGAATGATTATTTTTGTCTCTATGCATGGGACGTATATTTATGAGAACTGGAAATGAAATTCTTGTGGTCTATTAAAATGATGGAAATAAATGATTATGATAAACTAATGAACTCACCAACCTTTTGGTTGACACTTTAAAGCATGTTTATTCTCAGGTGTTAAAGAAATCTTCCGCTGTGCATTTGCTCATTTTAAAGATATTACTTGGAGTCTTTCATAGCATATTTTGAAGAACGTTGCATTCGAGTCATTGAGTTCATCAAAGATTATTATTAAATCAATTTATAGTTGGATAGTGGATATTATGAAATGGTATGCATGCCTGTCAATTTTCGATGTAAAGAAAGATTGTCTTTTAAAAACGAATGCAATGTTTGTAAAATGTATCATATAGAGGTCAAATACCTCGCAATGTAATCAACTATTGTGAATCATTTATAATGTATATGAACGGGTCCTTTCAGTTGGTATCAGAGCGGTGGTCTTAGCGAACCAGGTCTGCATTAGTGTGTCTAACTGATAAGTCGATAGGATGCATTAGTGAGTCTGGACTTCGACCGTGTCTGCATGTTAAAAGTTTTGCTTATCATTTTGTGTCAAAAATTAATTACTTATCATCCTCAGGAAATTACCTGCTTATCATTTTTAGTCTAAGACACGTCTTGCTGCATTGATTGCATGAATAGTGTATAGACAAAAATTCATATCTTAGCATATCTGCTAAATCATATCTTATCGTATCTGTTACTTTAAACTTTGCCTGACATATCCCGCAAAGTCCTCCGTAATCTACGAAATCTTTTGATAATATATATATATATATATATATATATATATATATATATATATATATATATATATATATATATATATATATATATATATATATATATATATATATATATATATTCTATGTAATTAGAATACCATCCGTTAGCCAAAATCATTTCATATCAAAAAAAAAAAAAATCCTTTATCCAATCGTACGAAATGGAATTCGTCATCAGTTCAAGTCACTGAGATTTCAAAATGGAATCCCATTCAAGCTCCGAAAGCAGTATGACCGGAATAGATCAACCAATCAGTCATCACCTATTCTGGATGAATTGGGGATGGGTTCGTAGCCTCCTCAATCATTGGAGACAAGAAGAAGGTGATCCCTTCCATCCACCACATTGCCCTCTTGACGAAGAACCTGAAGCACTTACCGACGAACCTGTCCGAAACACCATGTTCTCGCTCATTTCCAGAGTATCTTTTCACGATTATATATTACATCAAATTTTATATTTTATTTATCCGCTCGTCCGAACCGACAATCACCCCGGTGTAATAGAAGAAGTCAACGAGCTTCGCGCTCGGGTAGTGGCTTTGGAGAATATGGTGCAGAGATTACAAACACCACCAGCAGCATCAGCAGCATAACCAGTACCACCATCATCAACGCCAACAGTACCATTACCACCTCCAACCACAACCGCGTCGTAAACCTCAACTTCACAATCTGTCCCACGAGCATCAATGTCATACGCACCATAGATACCAAGGAGTACCAACAACAATAACTGACGAAGTATTAATTCATAACTTCATTGGAGAAACATTCTGCTGCGATTATGCAATCTCTAAAGTCTTAGAGATTATCTAATCTAGCCCTAACCATAAATCAGTTAAGCGAACCAAAAATGATAGAAGGAAGAGTAGAAACCCTGACAAAAATGGTGTGTGATTAACAAGCTAAACTTGCTTTACCAACAGCATCAGCAGTACCGTCAGAGTTACCAGCATCGTCAGTACAGTCAACATCCGAATCAACAACACCGATAACATCACAAACTCCGTCAGTTCAAGAATCACTGTGGACATCATTACGAATCAATAACGTGTATATTGTATCAACGAGTTATGAAGAATTAACTCATTTCCTCTCAAGAAATAATATGTATATTATATATATATATATATATATATATATATATATATATATATATATATATATTTTGAAATAAATCTTTCCGTGCTAAACTATTGTGTGTGAATCTTAACTACTCGGTTAATTCATATTACAAATATGCAATAATGTACGTCCTTCGGCCGCAACTTAACCAGCGTTAACTACAATCTCTGTCGCAATTCAACAAATTCCAATTCATAATAAATCAAGTATATATTTGATTTTACACTTTCATCATCGATGTACCCGAAACTTTTCAGATAACATCATTCGTACTTTGCGAAATTCACAAGAATTCCACGAACCGAACATCATACATCAACAAATAACGAAGTATTGATTCATAATTTCAATGTCATTAAAGAAATACTGCGTAAAAGTTATGTACTTTTTAAAGCCTTTAGGGATTATTAAATTCTAGTTTCAACCGTAAATCAAATGAGTTTAATTTAACATTAACTCATTAAATCTATGTTATATCTGAAGAAAATATACATATATATATTTTCATAAAGACTGTAATAAAATTCTTTTGTACAAAATATTAATTGTGAAATTTTTTTTTTAACGGGTAGGTAATACCCGAAAGATATATAAATTCACAAATAATATATTACATTCTTCGAATCTGATTCAGCAAATTATCCATTATACTCCCTACTTTCACAACAATATACATTCTTTTATAGAAATCAAAACAACCATACTCATTCAAAATTTAATTACATATTCTGATTTTGAAATCTCAAAATTCAACTCGAGATATGACCAAAATCATCACTCTTAGATCCTTACGTCTTTCACAAGCTATATTTTGACTTCAAAACTGTGTTAGAACATCAAATGTATGTTAACGATTACAATCTGTGTTCAAACCCTTCGAAAATTTCTGAAGACACTTCGAATGATGAGCAATCGAGATGATGATCTAACCACATGTTACCCACAGTTATGTACCCGAAAAACTCTTGAAACCAAAGTAAAAGTTTAAACAACGTATCCGCGTCAGATTCTTTGGCATTTATTAGCAAAAATAACTTTGCGACTCCTATTCAAAGTAGCCAGTTTTGTCACAGCTTCAGCAAGTCAACTTTGACTTTTCAGTCAGACTAACCTTATTATAACCTTGAGATATACACCATCGTTACCAGGGAACCTTTTACATTCCACCACATTATTAGCAGATGTACCAACAACTTCATTACCCTTTGACTTTAGTCTCTCCAAAAAGTCATTATAATTATTTATTGAAACCCATCATTTACTCATTCGCATCTTGTAATGAGAATTGCCATACGATTCATTGGGAATTAGCAATCAGTATTTTGAAATCTCGCAGCATGTCTACGCCAACAGTTATATGTGTATATATAACGTCTATCTTCTGGACTTAATTTGAATGTGAAGTTTCTGAAAAACACTCCGAACTAAGAATTGGTTCTCCGAAAATGGAAAAAATGCTGATGAAGCAGCAAAAACTAAAAACGACTTTAAACGGTAAAAGCTGAATGATAATGATGAAGTGTGCTGGCAAAGCGCAGAAAAAGAGAAGTTTTGGAACTGGAAAACGGATTGAGCAAAGTAGGAAAGAGGCTTTGGACAAATTACAAAGACTGAACCTGACTTCAAAGGATCCAAATGATTCAGTACCTACTGAAGTCATTAACGAATACCTTGCTCCTGACTCTAAACCCCTGCGGACAATATTCTTCATCATCCTCTGATATTAGAAATTCTAAAATATCATCATATCTTTCATTATAAATATCCTCCATATTTCTGAAGATATTTTCTTAATTTTTCTTATTTGAAATCATTTACCTCTTCGCACTATCTGTATTACATCATAAAAGAAACTATTTTAGTTTCTAAATTCTGAAACATTCAAGTTTAAAATAGGAATATTTTGAAGTAGTGTTGGGAACTGAAGCATGAATTAGTATAATATAATGACACTTGATCAACGTGATTATATTACAGTAAGTCATGCTGAGTTTCTAAATGGAACGTGATGATTCACAGATCATAATATCATCATGTGCCATGTTATACGACTCTTGTATTCTATTTAACCTCTAAAATATCAAGAAAATATTTTTTGATGATTCGGCCTTTTCCAAGGTATTCTAGTAATTTGACAAGTCAAGATCGTGCCATCACAATTTCCTTCCTAGAACATTAACAATGTTCATTCTGAAATTCATATCTGTGAATTCTGGACCATTACAAGCGGTGCTTAATCGTAAGAAGAAGAAACAAAAGGACGAAACTCCGAAATAAAAATTGGGGTATAAATTGCAGCAAATAAAAGAGAGCATTAACTATTAATGATAATGATTATAGAAGACAGAAGCAGAGACTTTGAAATATAAGGGAACATATAAAGCCCAACGATAAACCAGAAATTATAAACCATATATATCGATGCATATAGCAATATAAAGACACGGGAGAACTAGAAACACTATAAACCCAAGAGTATAGTAGAAGTAAATAGATTCTTCCGGCAGTAGATGAAAAAGAAGAATGACCGATATGAAAGTTAGAAGTATATCGAGAATCGGAACTGGATGGAGCATATTGATGAATACTTTAAAATATGAGTTGAGGGGGAAAGAATAGAAGGTGATGAAACATGACTAGGAACTTAGAAATCAACAGATTTAACTCACACAATGGCGGAATAAGTGAATCAAACCCTCTAGTGAATAGGTTAATTTTTTTCGATTAATTTAGTCAAACCACAACTAAATCAAGTGTGATTAGATCAACACCTAGAGCTATTATTCACCACCTGGGTGATTTGGACTGAGAGAAAATTGGAGGAGCTCACTAGATCTGAGTGTGTGTAACAAATGAGAGGCTTAACCTAAAATGAAGAACATAAGACTTTATATACCCCTGATGTTGACTCACCCATACGATTCATTCATTACGCATACTAGTTGGCTTCATCAGCTGTACGGGTGATCACTCACTCGTGTCTTCTCATTTAGGTTGTAATTGTGACTTAGCTCAGCATCAACCGTGCGTATGAGCCTGTCAGCCGTACTAGTGAGGCTTCACTCGTACGTCTAACTAAGTCTAACATAGTCAAACATCTAAATCTCGTTCCTGCAGTTCCTGTAACTACATATAGACATGTATAGGATAATAACGAGCAATCATGGTGGCCTGTAAACTGTTGTACCTGCAATGGACGTGGGTAGATGTCTAGGGACTTGCATAAAATGCATCAACAGAAGGTGTGAGTTGTAAGAAAACAAAGGAGGTGAATTTATAAGAAAATCTCCGACAGAACAATTAAAATGGACGATCGCATTTAAAGCGGATCCTAATTCCCTTGATTACCGGAGAGTCAAATCTTATTAAGAAGATTTTCTTCAAATCCCTTGAAATCTGGGAATCAATCATATATACGTCAAATGATAAGATGAATCTACACTTACTCATTTCACTCTTCTATGTTAGCTTCATTCGTACTCTTCATATAAATGGATTGTTTATCCAAATTATTCGCTGATGATAAAACTCTAATTTTTAGCCCGTATGCATCATGAAAACATACTTATTATCATTCACGACCTTTCCACTCAAATTTCGGGACGAAATTTTTTTAACGGGTAGGTACTGTGACAAACCGGAAATTTCCAACCAAATTTAAACTTTAATCTTTATATGTTTCCGACACGATAAGCAATATTTGTTAAGTTAAATTTCAAGAATTTTAAACTATGTTCATACATTCATTCAACCTCGACCAAGTTCCAACGATTCACGAACCATTAAACGAATATGATTATATATGTATATGTGTATATATATTATAACTTGAAACGTAAACAAAATATTAGATTAAATACTTTATATGATTGTATCTGTTTCAAAATGTTTATCAATGGAATTAGAAGATAAGATCAAATGATTGAATTATCAGATATATTGAATTATGATTACAAGTCTCTGTTGAAAGGCCCACGTTGATTTGAGAAATCTTTCCATTTTAACAATATTCGGAAAATGGTAAAGTGATTTATAAATAAGAACAAATTGTCAATCATTGAGAACTAGACAAAGGATAGTGGAAGATTGAATCTCATAAAGACTTGATTGATCTATTTAGTTTCAAACGTACAAAAACGTTTTCAGTTTAAAAAGAACTTTATTATTAAAACGTATATAACTTTTATAAATATCTAGAACCACTTTTGACAACTCATTACTTAACTAGTATGATAAAGATAACGATATTTATATTTTATTTTATATATATAACGATTTAAATTAATATTATATATATTTATACGCGTATTATGCGTCCATAGTTTTATACTTTTACTATACTTAAACTTTACCTTTACTTTATTTTTACTTTACTTTAACTTTAATAATTTACTTTAATAATTCATACTTTAATAATTCACTTTAATAATTCATACTTTAATAATTTACTTTAATAATTCATACTTTAATAATTCATACTTTAATAATTCACTTTAATAATTCATACTTTAATAATTTACTAAAATAATTCAAAAATCTATTATAAATAGAATTCAATAGGTTTCATTATTTCATAGAAACTTAAAAATATTTTTCTCTAAATTCTCTCAATCGATTTACATATATATATTTACTCCGTATTATTTCAAGATATTATTAGTATACATAAAATATTACGACGGAGTGCTGTCCGAGTGATTTCGAAATTGTTTTTCGAGTGGGATAGGATTAAGGAAATTATGGGTTATAGCTATGGAGGTGATTGAGTATGGTTCATGGGTATGCTCGTGAGGTTAATATAGTGTTTATCATTTCTGTTGCATCTACGTACCTTTCCTGCAATATTGAATCTCAATATTGATATGTGAGTACTCATAATTTAACTTTTACATACTAGTAGTGTATCCCTGACTAGTGCTCGAGTATTTAGGATTATGCATGCTTGTACTTTTGATATTGCCCTTAGACAGGTTAGGTTGAATGTTGAATTAGTTACACTTGCGGTTGAGATAAGGTATAAGATATGCATGTCCTTGGAAAGCTAGCGAAAAATTAAGAACTTTTCCTTTAGATATCGAATGGTTTCGATGAACGGATTAGAAGTTATAATCAATTGAATTTTCGATATTTTTATTAAAAATGATTATTATTATCGTCGTTTTTATCGTCGTTCTAGTTTTATCTTATTATTATCATTATTATTATCTTTATCAATAAAAGGGATTTATCATTAAAAATTATTATTTTTTTATTATTACTATCGTTATTATCGTTAAAGTTATAATTAGTATTATTATTATTATCCAATTATTATTATTATTATTATTGGTATTATTATTATTATTATTATCATTATTAATATATATATCATTATTTAAAAATGGTTATTGTTATTGTTATTATTATTATTACTATATTATCATTAAGATAATTATTAGTATTATCATTAATAATGTTATAGTAACTATCATTATTAATATTAGTGTAATTAAAACAAATATTTGTAACACCTAATTATTTTGATTACTATTATTATCATTATTATGAACACGATATAAAAGATGATTAAAAGCTATTAAACGAAACGATTAGGAAATAATGGATAAGAGTATCATGATGAAATTAAAATATTATAAGATATTGATTTAGATAAAATTATCGTTCTTATTATTTTTATCATTACTATTATTATTAAAAGTATCGTTAGTATTAAAACTATTATTTTAACAAAAATTATCATTTTAATAGAAATGTCATTGTTACTATAAAATATCATTATTATTATTATTTTAAATAGAATTATTATTTTAAAGATAATATTAAAAATTATCTTAAATATTAAAGTTATCATAATTAGAATTATCGTTTTATCTAATGTCATCTTAGTAATTATAAATATTGATATTTTTATAAAAATAATTATTATTACAAAATAATACAACTTTTACTTACTATCATTATAGATATTATTTTATCAAATAAATATGTGATACAAACATATTTTACTACGTGTAATAACTTACTTTAATAATACCTATCATATTATCTTTATGATATTAAATGAACCCTATAAATTTTATTACTTAATATATATAAAAGTATATTTTATTATATAAATTTAATATAAAATTTTATTTATTAATAAATAAATTATATTATTTACTCTAATAAATCTTTTAAAAATATTTAAAAATATAAAACAACGATATTTAAACTATATATTAATCATGTATAGATTTTTGGAAATTATTTTGAGTCAAATTTACTTTTGTTGACTTTTGCATATTAGTCTCGAGCATTAGGATTGTGGTACACTATGACTTGACCTAATTTGTTAGACAAATATTGACCAACACATAAATATATATAATTAATTTAGCTTCGTGAATCCGAGGCCAACCCTGCACTTGTTCAATGACGTTATATGTATTTTTACTACGAAATACAGTATGGTGAGTTTCATTTGCCTTTTTACCCTTTATATTTTTGGGCTGAGAATACATGCGCAACTTTTATAAATGTTTTACGAAATAGACACAAGTACGTGAAACTACATTCTATGGTTGAATTATCGAAATCGAATATGCCCCTTTTTATTAAGTCTGGTAATCTAAGAATTAGGGAACAGACACCCTAATTGACGCGAATCCTAAAGATAGATCTATTGGGCCTAACAAACCCCATCCAAAGTACCGGATGCTTTAGTACTTCGAAATTTATATCATGTCCGAAGGAGGATCCCGGAATGATAGGGGATATTCTTATATGTATCTAGTTAATGTCGGTTACCAGGTGTTCACCATATGAATGATTATTTTTGTCTCTATGCATGGGACGTATATTTATGAGAACTGGAAATGAAATTCTTGTGGTCTATTAAAATGATGGAAATAAATGATTATGATAAACTAATGAACTCACCAACCTTTTGGTTGACACTTTAAAGCATGTTTATTCTCAGGTGTTAAAGAAATCTTCTGCTGTGCATTTGCTCATTTTAAAGATATTACTTGGAGTCTTTCATAGCATATTTCGAAGAACGTTGCATTCAAGTCATTGAGTTCAACAAAGATTATTATTAAATCAATTTATAGTTGGATAGTGGATATTATGAAATGGTATGCATGCCTGTCAATTTTCGATGTAAAGAAAGATTGTCTTTTAAAAACGAATGCAATGTTTGTAAAATGTATCATATAGAGGTCAAATACCTCGCAATGTAATCAACTATTGTGAATCGTTTATAATGTATATGAACGGGTCCTTTCAAATGAAATCTTGTGGTCTATTAAAATTATGGAAATGATTGATTATGATAAACCTATGAACTCACCAACCTTTTGGTTGACACTTTAAAGCATGTTTATTCTCAGGTATGAAAGAAATCTTCCGCTGTGCATTTGCTCATTTTAAGGATATTACATGGAGTCATTCATGGCATATTTAGGACAGTACCTCGCAATGGGACCAAATGTTGATGACTTCGTCCAGGTGGATTAGGACGGGTCGCTTCAACACACACCATAGATACCAAAGAGTACCAACAACAACAAACGATGAAGTATTAATTCATAACTTCATCGGAGAAATATTCTACGGTGATTATGTAATCTCTAAAGTTTTAGAGATTATTTATTCTAATCATAGCCGTAAACCAAGATGAATGGATGGATAAAGATGATACAGGGAAGAATAGAAACCCTGACAAGGATGGTGCACGAATTACAAGCTAGACTTGTTTACCAGCAGCATCAACAGTACCGCCAACATCACTAGCACTGCCAGTAATGCCATCATCACCATCAATATTACCAACACCAGCAACACCTGTAACACTACAAGCTCCATCAGTTACATAACCACCAACGATATCAACACCACAATCACCTATGGATATAATAACAAGTTATGAAGTATTAACTCATTATTTTCAAGAAATTATATAATACATATATGTATATAAATTTTGGAAACCATAATATATCTTTTCGTACTAAGCTATTACATGTGAATTTTAACTGGTAGAAACTACTCGGTTAATTCATGTTACTAATATGCTATGATATACATCTTTCGTTAATAACTTAACCACCGTTAACTACAATCTCTATTTCAATTCAATAAATTCCATGTCATAATAAACCAAGTGTACTATTCAAATACATGTTTGATATTACACTTTCATTTTCACTGTACTCGGAACTTTCTAAGAAAAACGTCATATGTACCTTGCGAAGTTAGCAAAAGTTCTATTAGCATTAACATAATTTACTGAGAAAATATCAATAAGAATAAATAATAAAGTATTGATTACATTAGTGAAATACTCCATAAAGATTAAGTAATCTCTAATGTTTTAGAGATTATTTATTTCTAATTCTAGCCACAAAAATCAAATGAGTTTAATTTAATATTAACTCATTAAATCTACATTACATCTGAAGAAAATATACATACATATATATTTTCATAGAGACTGAAATAAAATTCACATGTACAAAAATGTTACTTGTGAAATTTTTTTTAACGGGTAGGTAATACCCGAGATAATATATAAATTCACAATTAATTTGTTACATTCTTCGATTCCGATTCAGCAATCATCAACTATACTCACTACTCTCACAACGATATACATTCTTTCATAAAAATCAGAACAACCATTATCATCCAAATTTGATTACATATTATGATTTTGACAAATCAAAATCCAAGTCAAGATTTAACATAAGACATCACTCTTAGATTCCTACATCTTTCAAAGCTATACTTTGACTTCAAAACTGTGCTAGAACATCATTTCTATTCATAGAACCCAGAAAAATATATGTATCATTCAAATTCCTAGAACATCATATGTATATTAACGGTTACAATCTATGTTCAAACCCTTCGAAATTCCTGAAGACACTTCAAATAATGAACAATTGATATGATGATCTAACCACATGCTAACCACAATTATGCACCTGAAAAACTCTCGAAACCAAAGTCATAGTTTAACACATATCCATGTCAGATCCTCTGACATTTATTACCAAAAATGACTTTTCAATCCCTTTTCAAAATAGACAGTTTTGTCACAGCTCCAGCAAGTCAACTTCAATTGTTCATTCGAATAAGCCTTATTATAACGATTACCCCTTCATCATTGTTACCGGGGAAATATCTCACCACATTAACAGTAAACTTACCAACAACTTCATTGATCTTTGAGCCTCTCCGAAAAATCACTATACTTATTCATTGAAACCCTATCATGTACTCATCTGTATCTTGTAATAGTAGTTACCATATCAAAAAGCTTGAATTGTTATGCTCGAATTTCACAGCAATTCTACATCAACAGTCATATAACGTCTATCTCCAAGACTTACATACTTCGAATGTGAAGTTTTTGAAAAACACCCTAAACTACGAACTAGTTCTCGAAATTTTGAAAAATGCTGATGAAGCAGCAAAAACTGTAAACGACCGTAATAGTAAAAAGTTTGATGATAAAGAATAGTGTATTGGAAAAGCTCAGAAAAAGAGAAGGTTTGAAACTGAAAAACGGATTGAGCAAACTAAGAATGAGGCTGTGGACAAATCACAAAGACTAAACCTGCCTTCAAAGAATCCAAATGATTCAGTATCTTCTGAAGTCATTAACGAATACCTTGTTCCTGACTCTAAACCCTTGCAGACAATATTCTTCTTCATCCTCTGATATTAAAAATTCTAAGATATCATCGTATCTTTCATTATAAATATCCTCGATATTTCTGAAGATATTTTCATAACTATTCTTATCTGAAATCATTTATCTCTTCGCGTTATCTGTTTTACATTATAAAGGAAACTGTTTAGTTTCTAAATTCTGAAACCTTCGAGTTTGAAGTATGAATGTTTTTGAAGTAGTGTTGGGAACTGAAGCATGAGTTAGTACAATATAATGACACTTGATCAACGTGATTATATTACAGTAAGTCAAGCTGAGTTTCTAAATGGAACGTGATGATTCACAGATCATAATGTCATCATGTACCATGTTACACGACTCTTGTATTCTACTTAACCTTTAAACATATCAAGAAAATGTTTTTCTTGATGATTCGGTCTTTTCCGGGGTATTCTGGTAATTTGACAAATCAAGATCGTGTCATTACGATTTCTTTCTTAGAACATTAACTATGTTCATTCTGAAATTCATATCTACGAATTCTGGACCATTACTTGATGTGCTTAATGGATAGAAGAGAAAACAGAGCATAAAGCTTCGAAGTGTAAATGGGGGTATAAATCGCAGCAAATAGGAGAGAGCATTAACTGTGGATGACAATGATTATAGGAGACAGAAGCAGGGATATCGAAATATAAGGGAAGATATAAAGCTCAAGGACAACCTAAAAATTATAAACCAGATATATCGATGCATATAGCAATATAAAGACACGGGAGAACTAAAAACACTATAAAACCAAGAGTATAGTAGAAGTAAACAGATTCTTCCGGTGGTAGATGAAAGAGAAGAATGACAGAAATGATAGTTAGGATTATATCAAGAATCAACACTGGATGGAGCATATTGACGAATACCTTAAAATATGAGTTGAGGGAGAAAGGATAGAAGATGTGAGGTGTAAGGAAATGAAGGAGGTGGATTTATAGTAAAATGTCCAACGGAGAAATCGAGATGGATTATCGCATTAAATCGAAGAGGATCATAATTTCCTTAATCGCCGAAGAATCAAATCCTATATAGATTACAAAGATTTTATTTAATCCGGAAATCAACCGTGATGATGTCAAAAGATAAGACAAATCTCTATTTTCTCATTTCACTCTTTTACAATAGCTTCACTCATACGCTTCGGGAAATTAAATTATTTTATCCGTATTTCTTAATCATGATAAAACTCTATGTATCAACTTATATTCGTCATAACAACATTCTTATTGTTAGCCATGACAACCTCGATCAAATTTCGGGGACGAAATTTCTTTAACGGGTAGGTACTGTGACAATCCCGAAATTTCCGACCAAATTTAAACTTTATCTTTACATTATTCCGACACGATAAGCAAAGTTTATTAAGTTGAATATCAAAAATCTTAAACTGTGTTCATACAACCTCGGCCAAATTCCAACGATTCACGAACCGTCATATAAATGGATATGATTATATATGTATATGTATATATATATGTATATGTATATATATATATATATATATATATATATATATATAAACATAAACATATATATATATATATATATATATATATATATATATATATATATATATATATATATATATATATATTATAACTTGAAAATGTTAACAAAGTATTAAATGTATAAAACTTTACATGAACGTAATTGCCACAATATGTTATCGATGGATTAGAATATTATATCAAATGATTGAACTATCTGATACATTGAATTATGATTACGAGTCTCTGTTGAGAGGTCCACATTGATTTGAGAAATCTTTCCATTTTAACAATATTCGGAAAAATGGTAAAGTGATTGACAAGTAAGAAAAAATAGGTCAATTAACGATAACTGGGCAAAGGTTAGTAGAGATTCCTGCTTAGTTTTCAATGCATGCTTTACAATAACTTTCTCGTGACTCTTGATAAGTTAATTATTTAACTTTCATAAAATTAATAGTAAGAACATGAAATGTAAATGGATGTCGACAAGATAAGCAAAAGGATATGTTGATTTAAAACGATTTCATTCGTTTAATTGTCCATTGGACTTAACCCTACGATCCACGAATAAAACTGTAAGTACAAACTGGAAACCATTATGACTTATATATTATATGATTTTACTTTGTTAATTGAAAATGTTTATGATATAACAATTTCTATTATTTAAACCTTTTAAAAAAATGATTTTTGAATATAAGTAGTTTTGGAAAACTAAACCTTATAGTGTTATTTGATTTAGTTTCAAACGTACGAAAACATTTTTTTTTCGATATAATAGAATTTGAATATAAAATGTTTTTATGGATTTTCAATGATATGAAAATAAAAATAAAGATAAAATAAAGGTTTCTAATGAGCACTAAAAGACTACAACATTTCATCTCAAGATTTCAAGTTAAAATGAAGGAAATCACTAAACCTGCGCACTTGCACGAGAAAAATCATAACTAAATAATACTGACTCGAAAAAGCGTGATTCTGGTGTCTAGACGACCGCAACTCAAAATCTACAACTTTCGTGAAGACACCATACACGGATCGCGTACCTATTTACGCAAAACGCGTAATGTTTTAAAAGATTACACGAAAAGTGTAATCTTTACACGAAACGCGTAATGTTTTGCGGACATATTTTGTGGCGGCTTCACTGTTGAACACGTTTTATATTATTATATTCATTATTATATTTTATATATGTACCTATATATACATATCTGTGAACACAAAGAAAAACACAGAAATATAACTCCATATCATTTTATCTATAATTTACTCGGCATCAATTTTATTTTTATTTTCAAAACGGGTTTTCGAGCGGGATGAAGCTAAGGAAATTATGGGTTATAGCTATGGAGGTTATGGGTAATGTTCGGGGGTATTGCTCATGAGTCAAACTAGTGTTTATCATCTCCGTTGCGTCTACGTACTTTCCTTCAATATTGAATCTCAATATTGATACGTGAGCACTCATAACTTAACTTTTATATATTAATAGTGTATCTCTGACTAGTGCTCGAGTATATAGGATTATGCTTGCTTGTACGTTTGATATTGTCATTAGATAGGTTATGCTGAATCCTGAATTAGATACATATGCTACTGAGATAGGGTATATGATATGCATGTCGTTGGAAAGCTAGCGAAAAATAAAGAACTTTTCATTTAGAACTCGAATGGTTTCGATGAAAAGATTAGACGTTATAGTCAACTGAATTTTTATATTATTGTTAAAATGATTATTATTACTATCGTCGCCGATATTATTATTATTATTATCTAATTATTATTATTATTATTATTATTATTATTATTATTCTTATTATTATTATTATTATTATTATTATTATTATTATTATTATTATTATTATTATTATTATTATTATTATTATTATTATTATTATTATTAATATTATCATTATTAATATATGTATCATTATTTAAAAATCATTATTGTTATTATTATTATTATGGTTATTATCATCAAAAATTATTATTAATATTATCATCATTATTATTATAATTACTAGTATTATTATTAATATTATTATAATACTTATTAGTATCACTATCTTTAAAACTAATATTAGTATTATCTAATTATTATGATTGGATTATTATCATTAATATGAATGCGATATACAAGATGATTAAAAACTATTAAACAAATCGATTAGGAAACAATGAGCATATGTGTCATGATGAAATAAAAATATTGTAATTTAGTGATTTAGATAAAAATATTGTTTTCATTATTGTTATCATTATTATTATTAAAATTATTATTAATATTAAAACTATAATTTTTACAAAAATTATTATTTATAGGAATATCATTGTTAATATAAAATATCATTATTATCATTTTAGTATTATTATTAATAAAAATTATCATTTTATCATAATATCATTTTTAGTAAATATAAATATTGTTTTTTTATTAGTAGAATAATAATAATTATTATTACAAAATAATACAACTTTTACTTACTATTGTTATTATCGATATTATTTTATCAATTAAATATGTGATGCAAAGATATTCTATTACGTGTAATATAATTACATTAATAATACATATCATATTATTTTTATGATATTAAATTAACTTTATAAATTTTATTACTTAAGATATATAAAAGTATATTTTTATTATATAAATTTTAAAATAAAATTTTATTTATTAATAAATGAATTATATTATTTACTCTAATAAAATTTGTTAAAGATACTTAAATATATAAAACGACTATATTTAAACTATATAATAATCATGTATAAATTTTGGAAGTCAGTTTGGTCATGATGACTTTTGTTGACTTTTGCATATTAGTCTCGAGCATTAGGATTGTGATACACTACGACTTGACTTAAATTGTTAAGCAGATATTGACCAACATATAAATATACATATACTAATATAGGTTCGTGAATCCGAGGCCAACCTTACAATTGTTCAGTGCCATCATATGCGTAATTACTACGAAATACAGTATTGTGAGTTTCATTTGCTCCCTTTTTAAATGCTTTTGCAATATATATTTTTGGGACTGAGAATACATGCACTGCTTTTATAAATGTTTTACGGAATAGACACAAGTAATCGAAACTACATTCTATGGTTGGATTATCGAAATCGAATATCACCCTTTTAGCTTGGTAACCTAAGAATTAGGGAACATACACCCTAATTGACGCGAATCCTAAAGGTAGATCTACGGGCACTAACACCCCCCATACTGGAAAATGGTATGCTTTAGTACTTCGAGTTTATATTATACAGATGGATTTCTATTTTGGGGATATTCTATATGCATTATGTTAATGTCGGTTACCAGGTGTTCAATCCATATGAATGATTTTTAAACACTTGCGAGTGTATGATTATTGGATAAAGGAAATCTTGTGGTCTATTAAAATTATGGAAATGATTGATTACGATAAACTAATGAACTCACCAACCTTTTGGTTGACACTTTTAAGCATGTTTATTCTCAGGTATCAAAGAAATCTTCCGCTGTGCATTTGCTCATTTTAAAGATATTACGTGGAGTCATTCATGACATATTTAAAAAGATGTTGCATTCGTGTCGTTGAGGTTATCAAGATTATTATTAAATCAATTATAGTTAGATATATTATGAAATGGTATGCATGCCGTCAACTTTCAATGTAATGAAAGTTTGTCTTTTTAAAAACGAATGCAATGTTTGTAAAATGTATCATATAGAGGTCAAATACCTCGCAATGTAATTATATGTTATTATATTCGTTCTTATGATTTAGGACGGGTCGTCTCAGAAAGATCCATGTACTTCCGGATGAGAGTCATTAGTGCTCGTTTGTTTGCTGAGAACGAAAGTGCAGATCCGGCTAAGGCGTTGTAAACCTTAGAGTAAATGATCTTCTGATCTCAACAGAATCTTGTCTCAAGAATAGCGCGAACCACTGAATTGTGCTCTTATTGCCTTTCTTCTCGGTAGATATGATTGTGAAGAGTGTTGATAAAGTCTTGAATGCGTTCTTCTAGGATTTCAACATCATTGTCTTCTCTTTGGAGATATTGGTTGTATTCTTCTCGGATAGCCTAGTTCGTTCTGTTAAGCGTAGCGTGAAATCAATTGTTGATTTACAGATGGCTTCAAGAATATCTTCAAATTTATCGGTGTGTAGATATGACCGGAATCCGATCTGAAGAAGAGTCCGGCTCTCCTTGATCTGGTTCGGTTGGAGAGTGTGAGTTATCCAGAATGTCTTCGTGTTGTCTTCCTCGTTAGCATCGGTGTAGTGTTCTTCTGAGAATGCGTCTGATGAACGGGTTTCTTCAGTATCCTGATTTTCCACTTTGATACTTGTAGGGTCAATTTCTATATCCTTAACATTAACCTTGTCAGTCTTCTTCTGGAAACGAATGATTAAACTGTGATCTTCCATCTCAAGCCTCATTAATTCTTCATGACACTTAATGCTTAGAGAGGGTATTATCGTAGTTTCTTTTACATCTTCCATTTCCTCTTCCTCTTCAGCTTCCTCCTCTTCCTCTATTTCTTCGCTGGGATCCACTTCTTCCATTTCTGAGTCACCTACAGACTGTGATTCGACACCCATATCAATATCATTGGCTGGTGGTGAAGACTCGTCATCGAAAGTGATCCGTCTAGTGGAAATAGCAAACATCTCTGCCTGTCCAGAAAGATCGGTTGGTCGGTCAATTTTGAAGGTAACACTCTCCCCATGTGATCGCAAGATCAAGGTTTGATTGTACATATCAATGACAGTCCTAGCCGTATTCATGAAAGGTCTTCCTAACACTACTGGTGTGTGTAGGTCTTCCTTAATATCCATTACTACGAAATCCGTAGGATACAAGAATTTGTCGACTTTCACCAAGATGTTTTCAACTATGCCCTTAGGATATCGAATTGTATGATCGACAAGTTGGATTGTCATTTTAGTTGATGAGAAGTCTCCTAACTCTAATATCTTGTAGAGAGAGTAGGGGATTAGGTTGATACTTGCTCCAAAATCTGCTAGCACATGAATGGTTCTAGATTGGTAGATTGAACACGGGAAAATGAATCGGCCCGTGTCTCCTAGCTTTGGTGGTAGAGAGTTTCTGAGTAATGCAGAGCACTCTTCACTCAAGGGAATTTTATTAGAATCTGTTATCCTCTCCTTTGTAGAGAGAAGCCTTCGGATGTATCTCTTCTGGTTAGGGACTTTGGACATATTTTCCAGGAATCTTCCATCAAGTTTGAAGGAATCAAGTTTGGATGGTTCCTCCTGTAGTCTTCCAGGATAGGGTACACGAACTGCAGTTGCAGGGGTCAGCTTCTGAGTGTATGTCGATTTGTTTTTGAGCCTAGCTGACCTTCTCCGTGGTTCTTCCTCTGGGATTAAGGAATCCATTTTCTTAGCTTCCTCTATGATGGGATTTTGGATAGTATTACTTGGTAACCTTCCCTGTGGTCGGGTTTTAAGGCGTTGTGATAACTGTCCGAGCTGCGTCTCCAGACTTTTGAGCACAACCAGTTGATTTCTCATTAGTATCTTCGTCTGATCTTGTCTGGCTGCAGTACTCACATTTAGCTGTTGTTGTCCTTGAATGAACTGAGTCAACTTATCATCAGCTCCGAGAATGGGGTTAGTTGCTTTTGTAATCTGGGTGGTAGAGGAATTTTCCTCAACTGGTGAACCGGTGAGTGGAAGTGGTTGATCATAGGTCAATTGAGATTGTTGGGCTGGATAAGGTGGGTAGCGATAACGAAAAGGCTGGCTGCTTCGTCGAAATTGATTAACCCTAGGTTGTTGATTGAATCCGGGATTTGGTGGACGAGCTGGGTATTGAACGTAGCAGACTGAACTGTCAACTCAACTTGATATTCTTCAGTGGGTCACGGGTTGGTACATGATGTGCGTAGAGGTGTATATGAAATAGTTATATTTTTACTACAAAATACTATTAAATACGATACAATTTTACACAAGTTATTTATTTATTTATAGAGTGGATATACCTAAACCTTGCTACAACACTTATAGGCAGTGTACCTAATCGTACAGTAGTGTAGTTTTTAGTAAGTCTGGTTCGTTCCACAGGGAGCTAGCCAAGTTTAACGCTATATTTTTTTTAAAACTATATTTGTAAATATATAAATATATATATATATATATATATATATATATATATATATATATATATATATATATATATATATATATATATATATATATATATATATATATATATATATATATATATATATAAGTATTATTATTATTATAAAATGGGATTTTTACCATTTAATGACCGGTTTGTCGATTTTAAAACTTTAGTCGCAGTTAAAACCTAATGTAAAATATTAAATATATAAAAGACTTAATTTAAAGGGTAAAGTAAATGACAATAATTAAAGTACGATAAATTAAAATACGATAAATAAAATGACAATAAATAAAATTGCAATAATTAAAAAGTACGATAATTAAAATGACAAAAAATTAAAGTGCGATAATTAAAAGTGCAATTAAATATGAAATAAAAGAATTATGCTTATTTAAACTTCCGTAATCATGATGTTTGGCGTGTTGATTTTAGTTTATTACCATGGGTTAATTGTCATTTATCCTGGATTATTCGATATGTCCATCTGGTTTTTGTCCATAACAGTCCATCAGTCATAAATATAAAGTGCGAGTGTCCTCGTCAAATTATACTTATATCCGAAGTCAAATATTCCAACTAATTGGGGACTTAAACTATAATTACACCAATTTTCCTTGTATATAATTCACCCATGTTTTAATAAGTCCATTGACTATTAATCCATTCCCTTGTCCGGTTAAATGAACGATTATTAGTACTTATAAATATCGCGCCCATCATGTCCGATCGAGTGTATGTGGTTATTTATAGGTACGTCCAATTGTAAATCTTTATATTAAATTAACGAACTATCATTCAATTAAACAAATATAAAGCCCATTAATAGCCCATAGTCCAATTTCCACAAGTGTCGTTCTTTTGTCCAAACCCCAATTATGGTACAAAGCCCAATTACCTCGTCTTTAATATTTAGCCCAACATCACGATTACTTCGATTTAAATGAGCATAATACTAACTTAGCTACGAGACATTAATTTAAAAAAGGTTGAACATAACTTACAATGATTAATAATAGCGTAGCGTTACACGGGCAGAATTTCGACAAAATGCTCGAGCTTTTATAGGCCAATTGTGTCCTGGTTTACTCCGCGATCTCGAAGCTTTTCTCCTTTAAATCTTCGCGATCGCGGAGCTCTTGTATCTAGCTCATCCAGGTAATTTCAACGTGGGCTGCTTAATATTTTATAATATAATATATATATAATTAATTATATATTATATTATATTCTTGTGCATAGTTGACTTGTAATTTTTTGTCCGTTGCGTCGCACGTTAATAGTTGGTTCATGTCTCGGTTCCGAATTTTCAAACACCTTTTCGTATAATTTAATATCTTGTATTTTACATTTTGCGGCTCGTACTCTTGTAACTTTTAGACGTTTCTCATCAATAATTTGAACCACTTTGATTGTACTTTGTACTTTTTAGCTTTTTGATCATTTGCATCTTCAATTCGTCGAATCCGTCTTTTGTCTTCAACTTTTATTATTTAAGCGAATATTACTTGTAAATAGAATAATTGCAACTAAAAGCTTGTCTTTCTTGAGGGATAATGCTATGAAATATATGTTCGCTTTTAGCATTATCAAATATTCCCACACTTGAGCGTTGCTTGTCCTCAAGCAATATAGTCTTGAAATAAAAACACTAGAATCACTTCTTTATTCTTCACACTTTGTACATCAGTGATTTCTATACGGCGGTATGAACAATGGTAGTAACGATGTGGTTTACAGTCCCACATGACTATGAAAATTTAGATCCTTAAGGAAATTGGATCTTTATGAAAACATTTGATCTTTTGAAAATTAAATCTAGCTTTTACCCTAGATAAGTTTTCCGGAATAACCCTTCACCGGTGTTTGCAAATTGTTTTTGTGGGTTTGGTGGGTTTCAGATTTGAAAATTTTAGCTCAAAATTTGCGGTTTTGTGTCACCCACTTGCTAACCTTGTATTGGGAAAGCAACACGTCCAGTATACTTGCTCCGTATATTACCTTTCGGTAAACTACCGTCCGGTTGTAAAGGAAAGCGTTGAACAAGCAACTGTTAAGGCAATGTCCCGTGACATGCTTTTGATTATGGTCTATATCGTGTCGGATGCAATTACTATCCTTTGTAGGAGAAATAGTAAAGCTCACCATTATGGTTTTTTGGTCTGGCACAAGGTCATGTCTTTGACCATGCTATGCAACCACCGTTCTTACGGTTGACACCCGATTTGGTTCAGGTGACCTAATGAATTCCAGGTGAATTCCTAGGATTTTACGTTCAATGGTAATGAACACATTAAAAATGGGTTTTCAGAAAACAAATCGGTTTATAATGTTGATCAAAATATTTTCTTGTTCAAGCTCGAGTTTAGATATCATCGAATTCCATGAGTTTGAATTTTCAATCTTTAAGGCCAATCTCAAGGATTGAGTAATATCAGTCTTAAAAGCTGATTTTTGATATTTAAGGAGATTATCCTTTCTAGGGATCTGATTCATTAGTCTTATAAGCTAATTTGCACGGTGCCCCCCCATTGTACGAGACAGATCCTCTCATGGTTAGGATAAGTCTGACCACTTGGCGACCCTGTTTTATGCTGAGGTCCGTGGATCTCCAGCTGATTTTCGAGAAAACTTTTCAAGGTTTTTCGTTGAAAGGACCCGTTCATATACATTATAAATGATTCACAATAGTTGATTACATCGCGAGGTATTTGACCTCTATATGATACATTTTACAAACATTGCATTCGTTTTTAAAAGACAAACTTTCTTTACAATGAAAATTGACGGTATGCACACCATTTCATAATACATCCAACTATAATTGACTTAATAATAATCTTGATGAACTCAATGACTTGAATGCAACGTCTTTCAAAATATGCCATGAATGACTACAAGTAATATCCTTAAAATGAGCTAATGCACAGCGAAAGATTTCTTTAATACCTGAGAATAAACATGCTATAAAGTGTCAACCAAAAGGTTGGTGAGTTCATAGGTTTATCATAACAATCATTTCAATATATTAATAGACCACAAGATTTCCGTTTATAAATATATGTACACTCGCAAGTGTATAAAAGTATTCTATAAGTTGTAGGCACCCGGTAACAAGCCTTAACGTTCATGTTTTACCCTCTGAAGTACACTATATCAGGTGTGTTTAAAATAACCTCGAAGTACTAAAGCATCCCATAGTCAGGATGGGGTTTGTCAGGCCCAATAGATCTATCTTTAGGATTCGCGCCTACCATACATAGACAAGTATTTTAATGTTACCAAGCTAAGGGTATATTTCTGGTTTAAACCCATGTAGAATTAGTTTTAGTACTTGTGCCTATTTCGTAAAACATTTATAAAAACAGCGCATGTATTCTCAGTCCCAAAAATATATATAAAAGGGAGCAAATGAAACTCACAATACTGTATTTTGTAGTAAAAATACATATGACATCATTGATCAAGTGCAATGTTGGCCTTGGATTCACGAACGTATCAATATTGAGATTCAATATTGCAGGAAAAGTACGTAGACGCAACAGAGATGATAAACACTAGTTTGAATCACGAGCAATACTCCCGAACCATACCCATAACCTCCATAATTATAACCCATAATTTCCTTAGCTCTGTCCAACTCGAAAAACAATTTCGAAATCACTCGGACAACACTCCGTCATAATATTTTATGTATACTGATAATATCTTGAAATAATACGGAGTAAATATATATATGTAAATCAATTGAGAGAGTTTAGAGAAAATATTTTCAAGTTTCTATCAAATAATGAAACCTATTGAATTCTATTTATAATAGATTTTTGAATTATTAAAGTGAATTATTAAAGTATTAATTATTAAAGTGAATTATTAAAGTATGAATTATTAAAGTGAATTATTAAAGTATGAATTATTAAAGTGAATTATTAAAGTATGAATTATTAAAGTGAATTATTAAAGTATGAATTATTAAAGTGAATTATTAAAGTATGAATTATTAAAGTGAATTATTAAAGTGAATTATTAAAGTATGAATTATTAAAGTCAAGGTAAAGTAAAAATAAAGCAAAGGTAAAGTTTAAGTATAGTAAAAGTATAAAACTATGTACGTATAATACGCGTATAAATATATATAATATTAATTTAAATCGTTATATATATTTAATAAAATAAAATATAAATATCGTTATCTTTATCATACTGGTTAAGTAATGAGTTGTTAGAAGTGGTTCTAGATATTTATAAAAGTTATATACGTTTTAATAATAAAGTTCTTTTTAAACTGAAAACGTTTTTGTACGTTTGAAACTAAATCAAATAAATATGATAATTTTGTTTTCCAAAACTAAATATATTTAAGAAGCATTTTGTTTAAATGTTAAAATAATGGAAATTGTTATATCATAAAACGTTTTAGAAAAGTAAAATCATATATTTTCATAATAGGTTTCAAGTTTTTAAATTACAGTCTGTTGGTGAAGCATGCGATAAAGTTCAAAGGTTAAATAAACGTATGAAATAATCTTAATGAAAAATGTCGAGTTACTTAACTTGTCGATATCCAACATCTAAGTTATTTACACTCCACGTTCTTACTTATAAATCACTTTACCATTTTCCGAATGTCGTCAAAAAGAATAGATTTCTTAAATCACAGTGGACCTTATAACATAGACCCGTAATCATATCACAATGTATCTGATAAATCAATCATTTGATATTATCTTCTAATTCCATCGATAAACATATTGAAACAAATACATTCATGTAAAGTATTACACGTTTAATACTGTATTAATATTTTTAAGTTATAATATATATATACATATATATACATATTTATTTATATATAACGGTTCGTGAATCGTCTGAATTTGGTCAAGGTTTGAATGTATGAACACAGTTTAAAATTCTTGAGATTTAACTTAACAAAATTTGCTTATCGTGTCGGAATAATATAAAAATAAAGTTTAAATTTGGTCGGAAATTTCCGGATCGTCACATTCGTAGACTCTACAACTGGTCTGGACGACAACTTCTTGACCTAAATTAAGAAGCGCGTGTCTTTTTCGGAAGACTTTACTTCCTTTTAATGATGGAATTGATTCATCATGTAGATCCATCTTTTCTTTCAAATATATTATAATTTACCGGGTAAAACAGTTAATTTTGTCCAAAACAAAAGTATCTTCTATTATTTGTACAAAAATATGTGACATATGTTCTAAATAACTTGGTAAATTTTTCCCACACTTGGCTTTTATTTTTCTTTCTTTGCCTTTTTATTGTCCTCTATTCCATTTTAAATGAATTCTAACATTTTGGGTTGTTTCTCAATTTATGTCCTTTCCGAAGTAACAATAATTTCGGTGTTAATACCTAGTTTTATCGTTCATAAATTTGTATAAACATGATTTTGAGTTCATTTACTTGAAAATTTTTAAATTTTTTTACTAGAATTGGGTAGTCAGTATATAAGACTAGGGCTGTTCTTTATTATCAGAGAGCACTAGATTCTAATACAATTACTGCGTTACTAGTATTTTTTAATGGTAACCAAGTGTTTAAGTTTAAAATTTTAAAAATCCGAAAGAATTTAACCCCTTCCCACACTTAAGATCTTGCAATGCCCTCATTTGAAAGAAATCAGTACAATTTAAATTATTGAGGGTGATTAGCGTAGAAAAATTATTAAATTTTACCAAAGTTTCCAAACATATTGGCGTTTGTTTGTTGAATGATAAATGGTGCACATCATTTGTTCATTCCTGCAGTCGTTATTTCACATATATTTTGCACCTTGTCATCAAAATTAGTTGCTTTTGCTGAACTTAATGCCAGTCTTTGAAAATGCGCTGTTTTACCCTGTTTTGTACATGAGATAAACTACAAACATATATATACATATTTTTGAAGTTGAGTATATCACCCCACATTCAAAAATTATTAAAAATCTAATAATAAAAGTTAGAAAATTATAAAAACTATTATTGTATCAAAAGGAATATTAAAAGTATAAAATTACAAGTTACTAAATAAATAAAAATAAGTATAAAAGAAAATCATGGTTGATAAAGATGGTGCCAGTAGGGATCCCATTCATAGCCGTATATGCTGTAGAATGCTTGAGCTGGGTCATATGTAGGGCACGGTGGTCGGGTCTGTATAGTCCAGGGAGGAAATACGGACATTGGAGTAGCAATGTAGTTTGCATTTATGTGTGCACGATGAATTATGATTTGGTTTTGATGATATTGCCAATCTTGAAATGCTCGTTATCTAGCCATTTCATACTCATGATGAGCCATAAAAAGTTGCATTTCTGTCATCTGATTCCCCCCTCCCGCATTACCTTGATGTTGACCTCTTTCGACCTGTGGATGACTCCCTTGATATGGCTGTGAAACATTATTTCTTTTCAATAAAACCTTTGCACCAGCATATACTCGCATATCAATCTGATCACGAGGAAGGGGTACTTGTACTAACTCCCTTCCCCGAGTAATATCCACACCGAGGTACTCGGCAATTAAAGTCACAAAAATACCACCTCCTATAATACTATTGTTTCGCATTCCCTTTATCATTTCCGACAAATAATAACCCACACAATAAGGAATCTTTACAAAGCTCTGTGGGTCTCTAATAGACATCAGATAAAATAAATCATTTTCATTCACTTTATCTTTATTTCTACCCCTTTGTGTAACAGAGTTGGAAATGAATCGATGGATTACCCTAAGCTCAGATCTATCTATATCAGTATAAGAATAGTGACCTCCACGAAAATGATTATGGCAAGTCATTCTACTCCACAACTCACCCATATCAAAATCCTGATCAACCCTTCTACCATTACTTATTAACTGTCTACAATCATTAGTTAATAGTTCTTCAGGCGTATAAATACACAAAGCTTCAGCCATATCTAATAAAGACATATGGTACATTATTCCTCCTAATAAGAATCTAATAAAACTTCTATCCGTTAAACTAGTTACTTCATCATTTAGTTCAATAGTACTTAATAACTCAATGTACCATTCCTTATATACAGGTCTACGTATAGTGAATAGCTTAATCCAATCATTGAAAGTAGAATTACCATACCTTTGTGTAAGTAATTCTCTTATTGGCTCGGCCAATCCCACTATTTCTAACGGTGCCCAATCTATTAACCTGGGTACTTCAACACTCTTGGGTTGCAGAATGCTTAAGTTCCGCTGGAATTTTGGATACTCTGTCCAAAATCTATCAAAAACTAAGTTCGGGTGTAGATTTGCTTCAACTGCTCGTGACAATGGAATAAAAGGGTGCGATTGATTTTGTTTGTATCGTTCACTGAAATCTTGATCCTCGTCATCTTCATTATAAGTATTAAAGTTTTGTGGCGCGGATGAAGATTCACCTCGTTCATTCTGCAAAACACATTAAACAAAAGGGAATTTGTGCATCCAAAAATGTATTGGTGTTAGCAAAATAACAAATAAAAATAACTAAAATGACATGTTTAATTAGAATCAAATTTATACACATTTTCATATTTTTATCAATTATATACTTTTTCAAATAAACAAATATGAGAATGTATACAATGTCTATAAGCATGTAACTTCTAAAATATGTCAAAAAGAATCATTATAACAATTAAACGAGTTCCAATTGGTATTCATATCAAATGAATCAAGTTCATTCAATTTTGACTTAAAAAGTCAACAAATTGGCTCAAAAATCATGTTTGTAATCAAAGTTTGGATCAATTAACACCTCAAATATGTTACACTACTTAATTTAGCATCAATTCATAATAAAAATTGGCCATAACTCGTTTATATCAAAAAGCCCCAATTTTACTCCAGAACACAAACCCTAGATTTCTAAAAATTTTGAAGTTTTTGACTTCAAATCATGTTCAATAGCATCAATCTAGGTTATACAACTATAATACACAAGCAATTTAACTATAATCAAGCTAGAAATCATCAAATTCAAATTAGGTAAAAATTCTATCAAGAACACTACAAATTCGAAATTAAAGGGTGTTTGGATGTAGGAATGTGTACCCCGACCTAATCCTTCTGGACAAAGTCACCAACATCTGGTTCCATTGCGATGATCGACTTTAAATAATATCTTTAAAATGAGCAAATGCACAGCGGAAGATTTCTTTCATACCTGAGAATAAACATGCTTTCAAGTGTCAACCAAAAGGCTGGTGAATTCATAGGTTTATCATAAAAAAATAAAATTCATCATTTTGATAGACCACAAGATTTAAATCCTGCATGGTACAAATGGGCCCGAATCCTATACCCACCTGTAATGTACATGCGATATCTTTTAAATACAGTACACCTTTCTCGTGTACGAAATCATCTTTCATAAATCTTAATAACTGTACACTTATCTCGTGCACAAAAATAACATACACATAACCTGTGTATAAAATCATTCTCTCGATACATAACATTCACTTTTCATTGCTTTCATAGCTTGGCTTGGTAACCGACCTTAACATATAATGCGTATAAATAATATCCCCAAAAACAGAACATCTCGTCTGTATAATATATAAACCTCGAAGTACTAAACACCATGCCCACTAGCTCTTCCGTCTAGTGAACATTCTGGGTGGGGGTGTTAAACCCGGTAGCTACCTTTAGGATTCGCGTCAATTAGGCGTGCACTAATTCTCAAAATTAGTGATGTTCCCTAATTCTTGGGTTACCAAGCAATAATAATTAGGGGAAAATATTCATATCAATTGTGGCAATTATCACGTCCACATAATTCAATGGTGGCAATTATCACGTCTACATAATTCATTCGAGGAATGTTTTGCTTGTGTCTATCTCGTCAAACATTTATAAAAGCATTTCATGTATTCACAGTTCAAAATGTATTTCAAAAGCATTTAATAAAGCAGTTGTAAAAGTAGCACATGTATTCTCAGTCCCAAAAATGTAAAGAGTAAAAGGGAATCAAATGAACTCACCTAATGTATTTTGTAGTAAAAATACATATGACTATATTGAACAACGCAATGTTGGCCTCGGATTCACGAACCTATATCAATTATATATATTAAAACATATACTCGATATCAAATAAATGCATATATTATTATTAATTGTGATTTTAGTAATTCTTATGTTTCATTAATAACTTAATTAGTTATATTTATTTTATATATTCTAAATAAATACTTAATATTTATTATAAAAATATTAAATACAATTATGTTATATGTAAAATTATATATATCTTCATATAAGTATTATATATTTGATAAAAATAAGACTTTTAATAATACGAAGATAATGGTAATAATAATAATGATAAAATTTGTAATAATAATAACGATAATGATATTAAAGATGATACTTTTAATAATAATAATAATTCTAATAATAATGAAAATTTTTAAGAAAATGATAGTTTTAATAAAGATGATAGTTTTGTAAAATTTAATATTAATGTTCATTTTAATGATAATGATGATAATGATGATAATGATAATAATAGTAATAATAATAATAATAATAATAATAATAATAATAATAATAATAATAATAATAATAATAATAATAATAATAATAATAATAATAATAATAAATATATTAATAATAATATACCTTTTTTTTTTTTGAATCTGATGGGATCCAGTCAATAAAATGCCCAACTTTCTAGTCCATCTAAACTTATTTGGCCCGATTATGTGATTGATTCAATTGAATTTGGGGATTACCCAATATAAACGCGTTCGGTTAGGGTAAAGTCACAAAGCAGCAACAATTCATTCGATGTAGTTGTAGAATTCATACACCCTGTATCTCATATGATTATGAAATTGACAGAAAAAGGTTTCGACAAGAATCATTGATTAGTTCATTGAATCCATTTGGAATAGAATTGATGAATTTAATCCGGAAACAAGAATTAGGGTTCGTACATGATTCTCCATTGATTGATCAACAAAAAGATCAGGGTTATCAAAGGTAATCGAAGCCTTCATTTATAATCAATTGGATGGAATTCGATTTCTGTAAGATCTCTTACTTTTTGATTTAGATTAATATAATTTATTATATATATATATATATATATATATATTAAATAAATCTGATATATGTTGCATCGATTAAATCAAGATGAATTGGTCTCAAGCATTAGGAGTTCTAGTTACGATAGCAGCAGTAATCAATTGAGAGGAGCACAAGATGAATTATAGCAGTAGCAGGTATGTGGTTTTAATGGTGTTAGTTATTGTGATTAACGGATAGAAACAGGAACATATTTGTAGATCACCAATCTTTGCTCCATGTTAGATATAAGCTTCGAAGAGTGGAAGAGAGATCCAAGTTGTGTCACCATTAAATGCTAAAATCTTTTATAGATAGTTAGTTGTTACCATGTAGTGTTGATGTTTGATGATAGTTTTGATTATGGCAGGCTAGGATGATCAGAAGGTGAAGGTTTATTTGGTGAATATCGAATAAGATGACTGTAGTAATATTAAAGGTTAACAAACAATAGTAATACTTGTCATTTTTGAGTTGTTTGATCATTTCAGGTACAGCAGCTCCAAAGGGGTTGAGTTTTAAATAGGAAGACAGAAAGAAAAAGAAAAAAAATAATAAACAAAAATGGAATCGAGTTGCAGGGTGATGATGGGGTTCGTGGTTGTGACCAGCTGAATCAGATTAAGAGTAGTACAGAAAGAAAGAGGAAGTCAGTGTAAATGAAAAGTATTAATCTGTTCAAAATGAATTGATAGAATATGAAAGTTTAAAGCGAAAGCTAAAGTGGCTCGATAATGGTTATGGTGATGTTTTGTGATGATTGGTGGTGAAGTTTGGTTTATTAGAAAGAAGAAACACAAAAGAACAAGTGGGTGTGAATGTTTTTAATATATCTACTATGTATTGTACCATATAGTATATTTAAATTGATGAAAGGAACATGTAACAAAAATTGTTTGTTTGATCCTACTTTATCAATAGATTGATTATGTAATGATAGTGGAAATTCAATTGAATTATTTAACAACTGCATTCGTTTGTTTTGTAGCAATGAGGTTATCGTTTTTCTTCTCCATCAGACAATTAGTACAGAAGATAAGATAAAAAAATAAAAGGTGAATGTAATTGTTAACAAACTAGTACGATTCTGATTGTTGAGGTCGACCTAATTACTAATTAAGTGGACAAATTAAACATCATGAAAGGGATTGCAAACAGAAATACGTACATATATATATTCAGTATTTTGTGTTTATATTTATATATAATCAGTATATATATATATATATATATATATATATATATATATATATATATATATATATATATATATATATATATATATATATATCCTGTATATTTATTTATATATATATACACTTGTACTTCATATATGTATATGAATGTATCTGTATTTGCATCATCATATCTTACTATATATATAATTTTGTATATTCATTATATAAAGAAACAAATTAATATTAATTATATACACATAAGTATTTAATATTAATTGTATTAATAATAATGAAACTAATAATAATAATCGAGATAATGGTGATAATAATTTCAATAATATTAATAATACTTGTACATGTCAAATTTAATATATTTATTTATATAGATTTTATATTAAAACATTATTATTAATAATACAAATATTAATATTATCATTTATAATGAAAGTATTGTTAATACTATTAATATAACACATATATTCAAACTGGTAATTAAGTTTAATTAATATTATATATTATTTATTGATTATTTATACCTCTTATTTATATATATATATATATATATATACTTAATTACACATAATTGTTCGTGAATCGTCAGAAACAGTCAAAGGGTAATTGAATATATGAAATAGTTCGAAAATATTTGAGACTCAACATTACAGACTTTGCTTATCATGTCGAAAACATATTAAGATCAAGTTTAAATTTGGTCGAAAATTTCTGGGTCGTCACAAGGAATTACCCTTCTTCTTGAAAGGGTTCTAGGTAGGAATCTCCACATCATTATATAGCAACAAATTTGATGAAAAACGGTGTAAAATTTCGATTTTTTGGGTGTTTTTTCGTGGGTTTTTCGCAGAATATGTGTGGTGTGTGTGTGTGTGTGAAGAAACTGGTCTGTCGACCAGTTTATCCTTTCTGGATTTTTGTAACTCCGTGATCTAGAAGGCAGATGCCCTAACATCTTCGCGATCTCGAAGGTTTTTTTTTTACTAAATGTTTTTGGCATACTTTAAATCAAATAAGATTTAAAAATAATGATAACAAAATTTCTCGTCCCTCCCTCGGGTAAAGCAATTTCGGTTCAACGACCTAGTTTTCAACTTACGACGAATTTTTAGAAATCACATTTTTAACTGTATGAAATAAAGTAAATTTTTGTTTTTAAATTCACACCAAACTTAAATTTAAAATACATAAAATTAAAAATTCATATAAATATCATTAATATTTTTATACATTAATTTTACAAACTTATATTAAAAATATTAATTTTAAAATACTTAAAAACTTAAATATATTGATTTTAAAAATTTACATTAATAATTTAATATTTAAATATTAATTTTAAAAACAAGGTAAAAATTAAAATAAAAAATCTTTTTGGTCTTTTATCCCACTTTAATCAATCAAATATTATCAAAAATATACGCCCCTCTTTTTGGTAAAGTAATTTCGGTTCAACGACCTAGTTTTACTCCTGACGAATTTTTGAAATATTTTGGTTTGATTGATTAAAGATATTTATACCTTAAGAATAAACGGTAAATTTCGCAGCGATGTAATAAATTTTTGTATGATATCAATAATTTCGGTTACGCATACCTAATTTTATTGAATACCAATTTAATACTTTATAGCGAACGATTCAGCGTTTATTATCAAAAGGTTAAAAGCAATAAAAATAAAAATAAAAATAAAAACTGTACATACTTACCTGTGAGATAGAATTCTCAGAGACCTGCTTTAGCCGACTCATAGGAGAGTCGTGTGATTTGGTTCTCCATAGCTACGTAAGCGTAACCTTGATTCTTCAATATCTTTTCTTCTAAACATATAAACGGTCCTTCTCTGCATAGAGTAACAAATTCGGTATTTGAATATGTTTGATTATTTGAACATTTACCTTCGTGTGACCATTTTCCGCATTTATAACATCTTTCAAGGTGTCTTGCTCTTCTTTTCTTTGCGGATTTTGATTTTCCTTTACCAAAATGTATCTTATGATGATCTTTCCTGAGTTCTTTTCTTACTCATTCCATTTTGCCTCTTATGAATGATACCAGTTCACTTGGAAGGGTGTCATTATTACGTTTAGTAATCATAGCATGTAGCATTAGACCATGGTTCAGATCAAAGGAATTCTTCATCTCGTAAAACCTAAAAAATAAAAATTCAGAATGGAGGGAGAAGACTAGTTCTTTAGGGTCTGCTAGGGAAAGACCATTCGGATTCCATTCTCAGAAACTACACGAAAACAGAATATTTAACTCTAACAAAAATATATATTACCCTAAAAAGATTCGAAACTTCCCACACTTAGTTAGCTGTGGTATCGAAATTGTGATTAACTTCATCTTCAACTTCCATTGGACTATCTATGTAATGTTTAACTCTGTGACCATTAACCTTAAATTCAATCCCATTCGAATTTATTAATTCTACTGTTCCGTACGGGAACACTCTTTTAACTATGAATGGTCCAGACCATCTTGATTTCGATTTTCCAGGAAATAGCTTGAATCGTGAATTGAAAAGAAGAACTCTGTCTCCTTCTTTAAATTCTTTTGAACTTCTGATTCTTTTATCATGCCATTTCTTCATTCTTTCTTTATAGATTAACGAATTTTTATATGCTTCATGTCTTAATTCTTCTAATTCGTTTAATTGACTTAACCGTAGACATCCAGCTTCATGTAAATCAAGATTACATGTCTTCAAAGCCCAAAATGCTTTATGTTCAATTTCAAATGGAAGATGACATGCTTTTCCGTAAATGAGTCTGAAAGGTGTGGTTCCAATTGGAGTTTTGTAGGCTGTTCTAAAAGCCCAGAGTGCATCCTCCAATTTCATGGACCATTCCTTCGGATTTGATCCTACAGTTTTCTCTAGAATACGTTTTAAAGCGCGGTTGGTATTTTCAACTTGTCCACTTGTTTGTGGATGATAAGCGGTTGAGATTTTATCAGTTACTCCATATCTTTTGAGAACTTTTTCAAGTTGATTATTACAAAAATGAGTACCCCGATCACTTATTAAAGCTTTCGGTGTTCCGAACCTAGCAAAAAGACGTTTTAAAAAGTTGACTACAACTCGTGCGTCGTTAGTTGGAAGAGCTTGTGCTTCCGCCCATTTAGATACATAATCAATGGCAACGAGAATGTAGAGATTATTATGAGATTTTGGAAATGGACCCATAAAGTCAATACCCCAAACGTCAAATACTTCACATACTTGAATGACATTTTGTGGCATTTCATCACGTTGACTTATTTTTCCGGCCCTTTGACATGCATCAAAGGATTTGCAAAGAAGGTGTGCATCTTTGAAAATTGTAGGCCAATAGAATCCAGCATCGTAAACTTTTCTTGCTATGAGTTGAGGCCCATAATACCCTCCTGTTGGTCCTGTGTGAAAATGGTTTAATATTTGACTAGCTTCATCCTCGAATACACATCGGCGTATTATTCCATCGGGATAACTTTTAAACAAATGTGGATCTTCCCAGAAATAGTGTTTTATATCACTAAAGAATTTCTTTCGTTTTTGGTACGATAATCCTTTTTAAAGGAATCCACATACTAAGTAGTTTGCATAGTCTGCAAACCATGGAATTTCACTATAATCTATCTTCAATAGATATTCATCAGGAAAGTTATCTTGTATGGCCGATTCATTTAGAACTTCTAATTCAAGATTTTCAAGACGAGAAAGATGATCAGCGGCGAGATTTTCTGCTCCCTTTTTATCTCGGATTTCAATATCGAACTCTTGTAAGAGTAAGATCCAACGGATTAATCGTGGTTTGGCATCTTGTTTCGAAAATAGATATCTAAGAGCAGAATGGTCGGTATAGACCACCGTTTTAGCTAGAACGAGATATGAACGAAATTTGTCAAAAGCAAAGACAATAGCAAGGAGTTCTTTTTCAGTAGTTGTGTAATTCATTTGTGCTCCTTGTAACGTCTTACTAGCGTAATAAATAGGTTGAAATCCTTTTTCAATCCTTTGTCCTAAAACGGCTCCCATTGCAAAATTACTTGCATCGCACATAAGTTCAAACGGTAGATTCCAATTTGGAGTTATCATGATCGGCGCATTAGTGAGTTTTTCTTTAAGAATATTAAAAGATTTGATGCATTCATCTGAAAAGATGAATGGAGCATCTTTTTCTAGGAGTTTATTCATAGGAGTGGCAATTTTAGAAAAATCTTTTATGAAACGTCGGTAAAAACCGGCATGCCCTAGAAAACTCATAACTCCTCTAACATTGGTGGGATGTGGAAGTTTAGCAATTACATCTACTTTAGCTCTATCCACTTCAATTACTTCCTTTGAAATTTTATGACCAAGAATGATACCTTCTTTAACCATGAAATGACATTTCTCCCAATTAAGTACTAGATTTGATTGTTCGCATCTAATAAGCATTCGTTCAAGATTAACTAGATATGTTTCAAAAGTATCACCGAAGACTGAAAAGTCATCCATGAAAACTTCCATTCATTCTTCTATCAAGTCGTGAAAAATCTCCATCATGCACCTTTGAAAGGTTGCAGGGGAGTTGCAAAGTCCAAATGGCATGCGTTTGTAAGCAAAAGTACCATAAGGGCACTTGAACGTGGTTTTCTCTTGGTCCTCGGGTGCTATTGGAATTTGAAAGTATCCGAAAAAACCATCAAGAAAACAATAGTAACTATTTCTGGCTAATCTTTCCAACATTTGATCAATGAAAGGTAAGGGAAAGAGATCTTTTCTGGTGGCGTCATTTAATTTTATATAATCAATACAAACATGCCATCCTGTTACAGTCCTAGTAGGAATAAGCTCATTTTTTTCATTTGTGATGACAGTCATGCCACCCTTCTTAGGTACGCATTGAACTGGGCTTACCCATGGACTATCAGAGATTAGATAAATTAAACCTGCATCAAGCAGTTTAATAATTTCTTTCTTAACAACATCTTGCATATTAGGATTTAGTCTTCGTTGGCGTTGCACATATGTTTTATGACCTTCTTCCATAAGGATTTTATGTGTGCAATACGAAGGACTTATTCCTTTAATGTCATGAATCTTCCATGCAATAGATGGTTTATGAGCTTTTAGCACAGCAATGAGTTGAGATTTTTCATTTTCCGTAAGAGAAGACGATATTATTACTGGTAATTCAGATTCACCATGTAAATAAGCGTATTCCAAATGGTTTGGAAGTGGCTTTAACTCTAATGTCGGTGGTTCTTCTATCGATGATTTATATCGATATCTGTCTTCCTCTTTCAGCATTTGAATTTCTTCTGTTGTTGGTTCATATCCATTAGCCATAAGTGTAGCTAACATTTCAGTTTCATCAATTGGTTCAGTTCCTTCTCCTAAAGAACATTCTCCTGTTCCTTGTAATTCTGGAAATTCTTCTAACAATTCTGCATGTGAATCTATAGTTTGAATATAATAACATGTATCATCTACAGATTGCGGTTGTTGCATGGCTCTATCAACTGAAAAGGTAACACTCTCGTCCTCTATACTTAGGGTCAATTTCTTACCAAACACGTCTATTATTGCTTTAGCCGTGTTTAAGAATGGTCTTCCTAATATGAGAGGAACTCGAGAATCTTCTTCCATGTCCAGAATAGCAAAATCTACTGGAAATACTAAAGTACCAACTTTAACTAGAATGTTTTCCATTATCCCTCTAGGATACATTACTGATCGATCGGTTAGTTGTATGCTTATTCGTGTTGGTTTCAATTCTCCGAGGTCTAGTTTAGCGTATAACGAATACGGCATTAGATTTATACTAGCACCTAAGTCTGCCAATGCTTCTATTGAACTAAGACTTCCTAGAAAACATGGAATTGTGAAACTTCCTGGATCAGATAATTTTTCTGGTATCTTATTCAACAGCACTGCAGAACAATTAGCATTCATAATAACAGCCGAGAGTTCTTCCATTTTCTTTCTATTTGTGATTAGATCTTTCAAGAATATAGCATATCTTGGCATTCCTGAAATTACATCAATGAAAGAAAGATTTATATTTATTTGTTTAAACATATCCAAGAATTTGGATTGCTCGGCTTCAAGTCTTTCTTTTCTCATTTTACTCGAGTAAGGAAGTGGTGGTTGGTATGGTTTAACATAAGGTTTAGCCTTAACTATGTTATCTTCATTAACCTTTTCGACTACCGGTTCTGTTTTCTTATCTTGTTTAGGTTGTGGTTCTTGTGTAGTAGGAATAGCATCATTAGAAATTACAGGCTTTCAGGTGGTTAAAGTGTAATACCACTTCTTGTGGTAATGGCTTTAGCTGTTTCATTCCGGGGGTTAGCATTTGTATCACTAGGTAAACTTCCCGGTTTTCTTTCACCTATCAATCTTGCTAGATTACTTACTTCTTGTACCAAATTTTGAATAGAAGCTTGTTGATTTCTAAATGCTTGAGCATTTTGTTCATTCGCTTGTTTCTGAGATGTGAAAAATTGAGTTTGAGATTCAACTAGCTTCGATATCATGTCTTCTAAATTTGGCTTTTTATCATCGGTTTGTGGTGGTTTGTTTTGAAAAATAGGTCTTTGTTGATTGTAAGTATTATTGGATACTTGTTGACTGCTAGGACCTTGTTGGTTGTTGTATGGAACATTCGGTTATAATTCTGATTTTGATTGTAGATTGGTCTTGGCGGTTGATAATTATTCTAATAATTATTTCCAGGCATTTGGTTTATATATGAAATATTCTCTCTTTGTTCCATTATTTGTTCAATATTGAGATAATCTTTTGTCAAATGTGGTCCACCACACTGCTCACAACTAATTTGTATTGAGTGAATATCTTTAGTCATCTTTTCCATTCGTCTCTCGACAACATCTATCTTTGCGGAAATGAAATCAAAGTCATGGCTAGAATCGGCTCTAGCCTCTTTAGATTATCTAATGATATCTTTTTCTTGATGCCACTCATGTGAGTAGGAAGCAGTGTTATCAATAATTTTGTAAGCCTCAGTTGCGGTTTTCTTCATAATGGAACCACCAGCTGCTATATCGATGTCTTTTCTTGTAGCGATGTCGCATCCTTGGTAGAATATTTGTACTATTTGATAAGTGTCTAAACCATGTTGCGGACATCCTCTTAACAATTTTCCAAATCTAGTCCACGCCTCATATAAAGTTTCATTTGGCTTTTGCGTGAACGTAACAATTTCTCCTTGAAGTCTCATGGCTTTAGATGCCAGAAAGAATTGTTTAAGAAATTTTTCTATTAAGACATCCCATGTATCAATCGCCCCTTCAGGTAACGATTCTAACCAATCTTTGGCTTCTCCCTTTAAAGTCCAGGGAAATAACATGAGATAGATCTGTTCATCCTCAACTTCTCTTATTTTAAATAGAGTACAAATCCTATTAAAGGTACGAAGATGTTCATTTGGATCTTCCTTCGGCGCACCACTAAATTGGCATTGATTAGTTACCATATGTAGAATTTGTCCTTTGATTTCATAATCTGGCGCATTAATGTCTGGTTGAGTAATTGCATGACCTTGGCCAGTGCGTTTAGCTCTCATTCGGTCTTCCATACTTAGAGGTTCCAAATTTTCCATTATTGAGTTTGTTGAATCTGAATCACTAGAGGATTCTGATTTAATGGTTTGTTCCTCGACAATCTCTGTTTGAATGATTGGTGGTTTCGGAGGAAAGATTAATGGTTCAGGATCTCTGAATTGTCCCTGAATATCCTCCGGATTGTAGTTACCCGAACTTTTCCATGTTTATATATATATTAAATGAAATTGTTATTTACATGATTAAGTGTTTCCAACATGTTAAGCAATCAAACTTGTTAAGACTTGATTAATTGAAATAGGTTTCATATAGACAATTGACCACCCAAGTTGACCGGTGATTCACGAACGTTAAAAACTTGTAAAAACTATACGATGACATATATATGGTTATATATATAGTTAACATGATTTTATTATAAGTATGTATCTCATTAGGTATTTTAACAATGAGTTATATACATAAAAATGAGACTATTAATTTAAGAAACTCGAAAACGATATATATAACGATTATCATTATAACAACGTCTTACTAGGTACATATGAATCATATTAAGATATTGATACACTTGGTTAATTATGTTAAATGATAAGTAAATATATTATTAAGTGTATTAATAATGAAATACATATGTAAAAATAAGACTACTAACTTAATGATTTCGAAACGAGACATATATGTAACGATTATCGTTGTAACGACATTTAACTGTATATATATCATACTAAGATATTTTATATATCATAATATCATGATAATATAACAATTTAACATCTCATTTGTTATAATAAACAATGGGTTAACAACATTCAACAAGATCGTTAACCTAAAGGTTTCAAAACAACATTTACATGTAACGACTAACGATGACTTAACGACTCAGTTAAAATGTATATACATGTAGTGTTTTAATATGTATTCATACACTTTTGAAAGACTTCAAGACACTTATCAAAATACTTCTACTTAACAAAAATGCTTACAATTACATCCTCGTTCAGTTTCATCAACAATTCTACTCGTATGCACCCGTATTCGTACTCGTACAATACACAGCTTTTAGATGTATGTACTATTGGTATATACACTCCAATGATCAGCTCTTAGCAGCCCATGTGAGTCACCTAACACATGTGGGAACCATCATTTGGCAACTAGCATGAAATATCTCATAAAATTACAAAAATATGAATAATCATTCATGACTTATTTACATGAAAACAAAATTACATATCCTTTATATCTAATCCATACACCAACGACCAAAAACACCTACAAACACTTTCATTATTCAATTTTCTTCATCTAATTGATCTCTCTCAAGTTCTATCTTCAAGTTCTAAGTGTTCTCCATAAATTCCAAAAGTTCTAGTTTCATAAAATCAAGAATACTTCCAAGATTGCAAGTTTACTTCCAAGTTTCCTAAATCCATTCCAAGTAATCATCCAAGATCAAGAAACCTTTGTTACTTATAGTAGTTTATCTTTCTAATAAAAGGTAATAATGATATTCAAACTTTAATTCAATTTCTATAACTATAACAATCTTATTTCGAGTGGAAATCTTACTTGAAATTGTTTTCGTGTCATGATTCTGCTTCAAGAACTTTCAAGCCATCCAAGGATCCTTTGAAGCTAGATCTATTTTTCTCATTTCCAGTAGGTTTATCCAAGGAATTTGAGGTAGTAATGATGTTCATAACATCATTCGATTCATACATATAAAGCTATCTTATTCGAAGGTTTAAACTTGTAATCACTAGAACATAGTTTAGTTAATTCTAAACTTGTTCGCAAATAAAAGTTAATCCTTCTAACTTGAATTTTAATATCAACTAAACACATGTTATATATATATGATATGCTAACTTAATGATTTAAAACCTGGAAACACGAAAAACACCGTAAAACCGGATTTACGCCGTCGTAGTAACACCGCGGGCTATTTTGGGTTAGTTAATTAAAAACTATGATAAACTTTGATTTAAAAGTTGTTATTCTGGGAAAATTATTTTTATTATGAACATGAAACTATATCCAAAAATTATGGTTAAACTCAAAGTGGAAGTATGTTTTCTAAAATGGTCATCTAGACGTCGTTCTTTCGACTGAAATGACTACCTTTACAAAAATGACTTGTAACTTATTTTTCCGACGATAAACCTATACTTTTTATGTTTAGATTCATAAAATAAAGTTCAATATGAAACCATAGCAATTTGATTCACTCAAAATGGATTTAAAATGAAGAAGTTATGGGTAAAACAAGATTGGATAATTTTTCTCATTTTAGCTACGTGAAAATTGGTAACAAATCTTTTCCAACCATAACTTAATCAACTTGTATTTTATATTATGTAATCTTGAGATACAATAGACACGTATACAATGTTTCGACCTATCATGTCGACACATCTATATATATTTCGGAACAACCATAGACACTCTATATGTGAATGTTGGAGTTAGCTATACAGGGTTGAGGTGGATTCCAAAATATATATAGTTTGAGTTGTGATCTATACTGAGATACGTATACACTGGGTCGTGGATTGATTCAAGATAATATTTATCGATTTATTTCTGTACATCTAACTGTGGACAACTAGTTGTAGGTTACTAACGAGGACAGCTGACTTAATAAACTTAAAACATCAAAATGTATTAAAAGTTTTGTAAATATATTTTGAACATACTTTGATATATATATATATATATATATATATATATATATATATATATATATATATATATATATATATATATATATATATATATATATATATATATATATATATTGTTATAGGTTTGTGAATCAACCAGTGGCCAAGTCTTGCTTCCCGACGAAGTAAAAATCTGTGAAAGTGAGTTATAGTCCCACTTTTAAAATCTAATATTTTTGGGATGAGAATACATGCAGGTTTTATAAATGATTTACAAAATAGACACAAGTACATGAAACTACATTCTATGGTTGAATTATCGAAATCGAATATGCCCCTTTTTATTAAGTCTGGTAATCTAAGAATTAGGGAACAGACACCCTAATTGATGCGAATCCTAAAGATAGATCTATTGGGCCTAACAAACCCCATCCAAAGTACTGGATGCTTTAGTACTTCAAAATTTATATCATATCCGAGGGGTGTCCCGGAATGATGGGGATATTCTTATATATGCATCTTGTTAATGTCGATTACCAGGTGTTCACCATATGAATAATTTTTATCTCTATGTATGGGATGTGTATTGAAATATGAAATCTTGTGGTCTATTGTTACGATTTGATATATATAGGTTAAACCTATAACTCACCAACATTTTTGTTGACGTTTAAAGCATGTTTATTCTCAGGTAAATACTAAGAGCTTCCACTATTGCATACTAAAATAAGAAAAAGATTTGGAGCCCATGTTTGTTTGATATTGTGTAAAAACTGCATTCAAGAAACTGATTTCGATGTAATATATTTGTATTGTAAACCATTATGTAACGGTCGTGTGTAAACAGGATATTTTAGATTATCATTATTTGATAATCTACGTAAAGCTTTTTAAACCTTTATTTATGAAATAAAGGTTATGGTTTGTTTTAAAAATGAATGCAGTCTTTGAAAAACGTCTCATATAGAGGTCAAAACCTCGCAACGAAATCAATTAATATGGAACGTTTTTAATCAATAAGAACGGGACATTTCAGTTGGTATCCGAGCGTTGGTCTTAGAGAACCAGAAAATTTGCATTAGTGTGTCTTATCGAGTTTGTTAGGATGCATTAGTGAGTCTGGACTTCGACCGTGTTTTCTTTAAAAATGATTGCTTAACATTTTTGTTGGAAACTATATATTATTAACATGTATATATTATTTGATATATTAATCTCTTAACATGTTTGATATTGTGTGATAGATGTCTACCTCTAGCACAAATCCCATTGACTCACCTAATAATAACGAAGAGTCGAATATATATTGGACTGATTCACAAGTTCCCGAAGAAGAACAGGAAGAAGAATCAGAACCGGAAGAGGAGGAACCGGAGGAGGAAATAGAACCGGTGGGGGAAATAATAAAATGGTTAAGTAAAAGAAAATCCTCAACCAACTGACCAAGGTTAATTATGGTCAATGGTGTTTCCGCCAAGGAAGCAAAATAATTGGGAGGATTACCAATTCTCCGATGAATCGGATTCCGACGAGAATTCCGATGATGTTAGAGAAATTACCCCAACTGAATTTAAAAACGCAAAAGAAAATAATAAGGGAAAGGGCATAAAAATAGAGAAATCTAATTCCAACCCCGATGAACTTTATATGTATCGTCAACCCCCGAAGCCCTTAAGTTGTAACAATGACCCGGGAACCTCTAAACCACCAGGTTTTTCTAAACCGTTGTGGAAAACGACAGCTCGTATTAGGGGAACATCATATATCCCTAGAAACTTGGCAAAACGAACCAAAACCGAAGAAGAAGAAACGAGCGAGTCGGAATAAGATAGTTGTATTCGTGTGGTGTAATATATGTAATATAGTGTGCTTATGCTTTATGATATATGTAAAAATTGCTTGTATTAATAAGTATTTTTTTTTATGAATCTAACTCTTGTCTATTTTACAGTATAAAACCACAAAATAGATAGACAACCCAATATTTTAAGAGACCTACCTGGAGACATGATTGATAAAATCTTGTCTAGAGTCGGTCAGAATTCTTCGGCACAACTATTTACGGCGAAATCAGTTTGTAAGACATTCGAAGAACGTTCCAAGAATGTCTTGGTTTATAAGAGACTTTCGTTTGAAAGATAGGGGATATCACATTGGGAAACCCATAAGTTACGATGTGTTTACTTTGACTCATATATTGTGGGGAACCCAAATGCTATTTTACGCAACAGGTTAAGAAATTATTTTGACTCAATGTATCCGAATATAGGACTTCAAGATTTAGAAAAAGCGGCTAACATGTAACATAAATAAGCATGCTATGCTTACGGGTTAGTAATGTTCGCTTCTCACCAAAGTGAGAAAAAGAACATCGGGCTACAACTATTAAACAAAATGTTCCCACAAGTGACGGAGTCGGTAATTGGGGTAAGAAATGAGGTTTTTAGGTTATTACGAGACTGTTGGTCATTACGTAACCCTCGTCCCTTTGACGACGTTACAACACGCTGTCTTATCAACGGCCATAACGGTTATGTTCCACAAGACCAAGGATGGGAAGTAGTCCTAGTAAAACCAGAATGCATGACTTGTTTCTGGACGTATGAATTACGTGTCTTTATTGCCTTTGCTGAACGACTTGTGTACTAGCTAGAAATATCTTTACACCTATCTTGTATCAAAGTTATTGTGTGCTATATTTCATGCTTTATGTAAAATAGCGGTATTGTAAGTTTGCAAGTTATTGTATAAAGGTTTGAATATGAAATATTTTTTTTGTTGTGATTAGTTTTTCATATAGAATTGTAGTAGTTGAAATGGTATGTTAGCTACTAAGTATGAACTTAACGGGTAGGTACTACCCGAATTAAAGAGTATAAAACGCTAATATGAAGAAAGAGCTTTTATAAATAAGTTAATATTACGCTACGAAATACTATTGACTACTCTTGATATTCTATATGATTAACTCGTTTCATTTGACTATTTTGAAGGAAATGGCACCGACTACTCGACACACCTTGAATATGAGTGAAGAGGAATTTCGTGCCTTTCTTGCTTCAAACATAGCCGCAGTACAGGCTGCGCTACATACCAACAATAACCTTGGATCTAGCAGTACAGGAAATCGTGTAGGATGCACCTACAAAGAATTCACTGCCTGCAAACCTTTGGAATTTGATGGAACCGAAGGACCGATCTGATTGAAATGGTGGACCGAGAAGGTCGAATCGGTGTTTTCCATAAGTAAGTGTACTGAAGAGGACAAAGTGAAGTACGCTACGCATACCTTCACTGGTTCTGCGTTAACATGGTGGAATACCTATCTAGAGCAAGTGAGACAAGATGATGCGTACGCACTACCGTGGTCAGCATTCAAGCACTTGATGAACGAGAAGTACCGTCCCAGAACCGAGGTCAATAAGCTCAAGACAGAACTTAGAGGGTTACGAACCCAAGGATTTGATATTACCACATACGAAAGACGATTCACAGAATTATGCCTATTGTGTCCGGGAGCGTTCGAAGATGAGGAAGAGAAGATCGACGCGTTTGTGAAAGGATTACCGGAAAGAATCCAAGAAGATATAAGTTCACACGAGCCCGCCTCCATACAACAGGCATGTAGAATGGCTCACAAACTAGTGAACTAGATTGAAGAAAGAATTAAAGAACAGACTGCTGAAGAGGCCAATGTGAAGCAAGTCAAAAGAAAGTGGAAGGAAAACGGTGATAAGAATCACCAATACAACAACAACAGCAATTACAATAATAATCGCAACAATTATCCCAACAATCGCAACATCAATCGCAACTACAACAAACAGCCCAACAACAACAACAACAACAACAGCAACTACAATAATCATCCCAACAACAATAACAACCGCAACAACAACAACAATCAGAAGCAGCTATGCCAAAGGTGTGAAAAGTATCACTCGGGGTTCTGCACCAAATTTTGCAACAAGTGTAAAAGAAATGGTCATAGCGTGGTGAAGTGTGAGGTCTACGGACCAGGAGTTAACAGAACGAAAGGAACAAATGGTGTCGGAATGAGTAATGGCGGAGCAAGTAGTGTCGGAGCAAGTTATGCCAATGTAGTTTGTTATAAATGTGGAAAACCGGGCCACATTATTAGAAATTGCCCAAACCAGGAGAACACGAATGGATAAGGCCGCGGAAGAGTTTTCAATATTAATGCGGCAGAGGCACAGGAAGACCCGGAGCTTGTTACGGGTACGTTTCTTATTGACAATAAATCTGCTTACGTTTTATTTGATTCGGGTGCGGATAGAAGCTATATGAGTAGAGATTTTTGTGCTAAATTAAGTTGTCCATTGACGCTGTTGGATAGTAAATTTTTACTCGAATTAGTAAACGGTAAATTAATTTCAGCAGATAATATATACCGGAATCGAGAAATTAAACTGGGTAGCGAAATATTTAAGATTGATTTGATACCAATAGAGTTGGGGAGTTTTGATGTAATAGTTGGCATGGACTGGCTGAAGAAGGTGAAAGCAGAGATCGTATGTTATAAAAATACAATTCGCATTGTACGAGAAGAAGGAGAACCCTTAATGGTGTACGGAGAAAAGGGCAACATGAAGCTACATCTTATTAGTAATTTGAAGGCACAAAAACTAATAAGAAAAGGCTGATATGCTGTTCTAGCACACGTCGAGAAAGTACAAACTGAAGAAAAGAGCATCAATGATGTTCCCGTCGCAAAAGAATTTCCCGATGTATTTCCGAAAGAATTACCGGGACTACCTCCACATCGATCTGTTGAATTTCAAATAGATCTTGTACCAGGAGCTGCACCAATAGCTCGTGATCCTTATAGACTCGCACCCAGCGAGATGAAAGAACTGCAAAGCCAACTGCAAGAACTATTAGAACGTGGTTTCATTCGACCAAGCACATCACCATGGGGAGCTCCTGTTTTGTTTGTCAAGAAGAAGGATGGTACATTTAGGTTGTGTATTGACTACAGAGAGTTGAACAAACTTACCATCAAAAACCGTAATCCACTGCCGAGAATTGACGACTTATTTGATCAACTACAAGGCTCATCGGTTTATTCGAAGATCGATTTACGTTCTGGATATCATCAAATGCGAGTAAAGGAGGATGATATTCCAAAAACTGCTTTTAGGACGCGTTATGGTCATTACGAGTTTATGGTTATGCCGTTTGGATTGACTAACGCACCAGCTGTGTTCATGGACCTTATGAACCGAGTGTGTGGGCCATATCTTGACAAGTTTGTCATGGTTTTCATCGATGACATACTTATTTACTCAAAGAATGATCAAGAGCACGAAGAACATTTTAGAAAAGTGCTAGAATTATTGAGGAAAGAAAAACTGTACGCTAAGTTTTCAAAGTGTGCATTTTGGTTGGAAGAAGTTCAATTCCTCGGTCACATAGTGAACAAAAAAGGTATCCAGGTGGACCCGGCAAAGATCGAAACCATTGAAAAGTGGGAAACCCCAAAAACTCCGAAGCATATACGTCAATTTTTAGGATTGGCTGGTTACTACAGAAGATTCATCCAAGATTTCTCCAAAATAGCAAAACCCTTGACTGCATTAACGCATAAAGGGAAGAAATTTGAATGGAAGGATGAACAAGAGAAGGCGTTTCAATTATTGAAGAAAAAGCTAACTACGGCACCTATATTGTCATTGCCTGAAGGGAATGATGATTTTGTGATTTATTGTGACGCATCAAACCAAGGTCTCGGTTGTATATTAATGCAACAGAGGAAGGTGATTGCTTATGCGTCTAGACAATTGAAGATTCACGAGCAAAATTATACGACGCATGATTTGGAATTAGGCGCGGTTGTTTTTGCATTAAAGACTTGGAGGCACTACTTATATGGGGTCAAAAGTATTATATATACCGACCACAAAAGTCTTCAACACATATTTAATCAGAAACAACTGAATATGAGGCAGCGTAGGTGGATTGAATTGTTGAATGATTACGACTTTGAGATTCGTTACCACCCGGGGAAGGTAAATGTGGTAGCCGACGCCTTGAGCAGAAAGGACAGAGAACCCATTCGAGTAAAATCTATGAATATAATGATTCACACTAACCTTACTACTCAAATAAAGGAGGCGCAACAAGGAGTTTTAAAAGAGGGAAATTTAAAGGATGAAATACCCAAAGGATCGGAGAAGCATCTTAATATTCGGGAAGACAGAACCCGGTATAGGGCTGAAAGAATTTGGGTACCAAAATTTGGAGATATGAGAGAAATGGTACTTAGAGAAGCTCATAAAACTAGATACTCAATACATCCTGGAACAAGGAAGATGTACAAGGATCTTAAGAAACATTTTTGGTGGCCAGGTATTAAAGCCGATATTGCTAAATATGTAGGAGAATGTTTGACGTATTCTAAGGTCAAAGCTGAACATCAGAAACCATCAGGTCTACTACAACAACCTGAAATCCCGGAATGGAAATGGGAAAACATTACCATGGATTTCATTACTAAATTGCCAAGGACTGCAAAGTGGTTATGATACTATTTGGGTAATAGTTGATCATCTCACCAAGTCAGCACACTTCCTGCCAATAAGAGAAGATGACAAGATGGAGAAGTTAGCACGACTGTATTTGAAGGAAGTCGTCTCCAGACATGGAATACCAATCTCTATTATCTCTGATAGGGATGGCAGATTTATTTCAGGAATCTGGCAGACATTACAGCAAGCATTGGAAACTCGTCTAGACATGAGTACTGCCTATCATCCACAAACTGATGGGCAGAGCGAAAGGACGATACAAACGCTTGAAGACATGCTACGAGCTTGTGTTATTGATTTCAGAAACAGTTGGGATCGACATCTACCGTTAGCAGAATTTTCCTACAACAATAGCTACCATTCAAGCATTGAGATGGCACCGTTTGAAGCACTTTATGGTAGAAAGTGCAGGTCTCCGATTTGTTGGAGTGAAGTGGGGGATAGACTGATTACGGGTCCAGAGATAATACAAGAAACTACCGAGAAAATCATCCAAATTCAACAAAGATTGAAAACCGCCCAGAGTCGACAAAAGAGCTACGCGGACAGTAAAAGAAAAGATATAGAGTTTGAAATTGGAGAAATGGTCATGCTTAAGGTTTCACCTTGGAAAGGTGTTATTCGATTTGGTAAACGGGGGAAACTAAATCCAAGGTACATTGGACCATTCAAGATTATAGATCGTGTCGGACCAGTAGCTTACCAACTGGAGCTACCTCAACAACTCGCGGGTCTACATAACACTTTCCACGTCTCAAATTTGAAGAAATGTTTTGCTAAAGAAGATCTCACTATTCCGTTGGACGAAATCCAAATCAATGAAAAACTTCAATTCATTGAAGAACCCATCGAAATAATGGATCGTGAGGTTAAGAGACTTAAATAAAACAAGATACCGATTGTTAAGGTTCGATGGAATGCTTGTAGAGGACCCGAGTTCACCTGGGAGCGTGAAGATCAGATGAAGGAGAAATACCCGCATTTATTTCCAGAAGATACGTCAACACCTCCAACTACTTAAAATTTCGGGACGAAATTCATTTAACGGGTAGGTACTGTAGTGACCCGAACTTTTCCATGTTTATATATATATTAAATGAAATTGTTATTTACATGATTAAGTGTTTCCAACATGTTAAGCAATCAAACTTGTTAAGACTTGATTAATTGAAATAGGTTTCATATAGACAATTGACCACCCAAGTTGACCGGTGATTCACGAACGTTAAAAACTTGTAAAAACTATACGATGACATATATGGTTATATATATAGTTAACATGATTTTATTATAAGTATGTATCTCATTAGGTATTTTAACAATGAGTTATATACATAAAAATGAGACTATTAATTTAAGAAACTCGAAAACGATATATATAACGATTATCGTTATAACAACGTCTTACTAGGTACATATGAATCATATTAAGATATTGATACACTTGGTTAATTATGTTAAATGATAACTAAATATATTATTAAGTGTATTAACAATGAAATAGAAATGTAAAAATAAGACTACTAACTTAATGATTTCGAAACGAGACATATATGTAACGATTATCGTTGTAACGACATTTAACTGTATATATATCATACTAAGATATATTATATATCATAATATCATGATAATATAACAATTTAACATCTCATTTGTTATAATAAACAATGGGTTAACAACATTCAACAAGATCGTTAACCTAAAGGTTTCAAAACAACATTTACATGTAACGACTAACGATGACTTAACGACTCAGTTAAAATGTATATACATGTAGTGTTTTAATATGTATTCATACACTTTTGAAAGACTTCAAGACACTTAATCAAAATACTTCTACTTAACAAAAATTCTTACAATTACATCCTCGTTCAGTTTCATCAACAATTCTACTCGTATGCACCCGTATTCGTACTCGTACAATACACAGCTTTTAGATGTATGTACTATTGGTATATACACTCCAATGATCAGCTCTTAGCAGCCCATGTGAGTCACCTAACACATGTGGGAACCATCATTTGGCAACTAGCATGAAATATCTCATAAAATTACAAAAATATGAGTAATCAATCATGACTTATTTACATGAAAACAAAATTACATATCCTTTATATCTAATCCATACACCAACGACCAAAAACACCTACAAACACTTTCATTATTCAATTTTCTTCATCTAATTGATCTCTCTCAAGTTCTATCTTCAAGTTCTAAGTGTTCTTCATAAATTCCAAAAGTTCTAGTTTCATAAAATCAAGAATACTTCCAAGATTGCAAGTTTACTTCCAAGTTTTCTAAATCCATTCCAAGTAATCATCCAAGATCAAGAAACCTTTGTTAATTACAGTAGGTTATCTTTCTAATACAAGGTAATAATGATATTCAAACTTTAATTCAATTTCTATAACTATAACAATCTTATTTCGAGTGGAAATCTTACTTGAAATTGTTTTCGTGTCATGATTCTGCTTCAAGAACTTTCAAGCCATCCAAGGATCCTTTGAAGCTAGATCTATTTTTCTCATTTCCAGTAGGTTTATCCAAGGAACTTGTGATAGTAATGATGTTCATAACATCATTCGATTCATACATATAAAGCTATCTTATTCGAAGGTTTAAACTTGTAATCACTAGAACATAGTTTAGTTAATTCTAAACTTGTTCGCAAATAAAAGTTAATCCTTCTAACTTGACTTTTAAAATCAACTAAACATATGTTCTATATCTATATGATATGCTAACTTAATGATTTAAAACCTGAAAACACGAAAAACACCGTAAAACCGGATTTACGCCGTCGTAGTAACACCGCGGGCTGTTTTGGGTTAGTTAATTAAAAACTATGATAAACTTTGATTTAAAAGTTGTTATTCTGGGAAAATGATTTTTATTATGAACATGAAACTATATCCAAAAATTATTGTTAAACTCAAAGTGGAAGTATGTTTTCTAAAATGGTCATCTAGACGTCGTTCTTTCGACTGAAATGACTACCTTTACAAAAATGACTTGTAACTTATTTTTCTGAATATAAACCTATACTTTTTCTGTTTAGATTCATAAAATAGAGTTCAATATGAAACCATAGCAATTTGATTCACTCAAAACGGATTTAAAATGAAGAAGTTATGTGTAAAACAAGATTGGAAAATTTTTCTCATTTTAGCTACGTGAAAATTGGTAACAAATCTATTCCAACCATAACTTAATCAACTTGTATTGTATATTATGTAATCTTGAGATACCATAGACACGTATACAATGTTTCGACCTATCATGTCGACACATCTATATATATTTCGGAACAACCATAGACACTCTATATGTGAATGTTGGAGTTAGCTATACAGGGTTGAGGTGGATTCCAGAATATATATAGTTTGAGTTGTGATCAATACTGAGATACATATACACTGGGTCGTGGATTGATTCAAGATAATATTTATCGATTTATTTCTGTACATCTAACTGTGGACAACTAGTTGTAGGTTAATAACGAGGACAGCTGACTTAATAAACTTAAAACATCAAAATGTATTAAAAGTTTTGTAAATATATTTTGAACATACTTTGATATATATGTATATATTGTTATAGGTTTGTGAATCAACCAGTGGCCAAGTCTTGCTTCCCGACGAAGTAAAAAATCTGTGAAAGTGAGTTATAGTCCCACTTTTAAAATCTAATATTTTTGGGATGCGAATACATGCAGGTTTTATAAATGATTTACAAAATAGACACAAGTACGTGAAACTACATTCTATGGTTGAATTATCAAAATCGAATATGCCCCTTTTTATTAAGTCTGGTAATCTAAGAATTAGGGAACAGACACCCTAATTGACGCGAATCCTAAAGATAGATCTATTAGGCCTAACAAACCCCATCCAAAGTACCGGATGCTTTAGTACTTCGAAATTTATATCATATCCGAAGGGTGTCCTGGAATGATGGGGATATTTTTATATATGCATCTTGTTAATGTCGGTTACCAGGTGTTCACCATATGAATGATTTTTATCTCTGTGTATGGGATGTGTATTGAAATATGAAATCTTGTGGTCTATTGTTACGATTTGATATATATAGGTTAAACCTATAACTCACCAACATTTTTGTTGACGTTTAAAGCAGGTTTATTCTCAGGTGAATACTAAGAGCTTCCGCTGCTGCATACTAAAATAAGGACAAGATTTGGAGTCCATGTTTGTATGATATTGTGTAAAAACTGCATTCAAGAAACTGATTTCGATGTAACATATTTGTATTGTAAACCATTATGTAATGGTCGTGTGTAAACAGGATATTTTAGATTATCATTATTTGATAATCTACGTAAAGCTTTTTAAACCTTTATTTATGAAATAAAGGTTATGGTTTGTTTTAAAAATGAATGCAGTCTTTGAAAAACGTATCATATAGAGGTCAAAACCTCGCAACGAAATCAATTAATATGGAACGTTTTTAATCAATAAGAACGGGACATTTCACGGATTCTCAATTGTGAGGTCGGGTTTAAAAAATGGATTATTAGAAATTTGAATTGGAGTACTTGGTCGACTGAATGACGATTCTAAAGAAAAATTAACAGCGACAATATTGGCTAGATGTCTTGATCGAGTTACAGGTGGTGAACGTATAAAAGGTGGTGAAAGTTTTGCTCGGTGCATTCCCTGAATATCCTATTAGTTATAAAAGATAAAAATTATATAAGTTATCAAATTAATAGACTTTTCTGATTTTGCCCACATTTCGAATAGCCAATAGATGCAGCAGGTAGCTAGGACCCTTTAAATCGGAAGCACACAACTCGCCACTAACAAATCCAACTATTACTAAGAACCATAAAATTTTGGATGTCTATCAATTTAAGTGCTTAAAATAAAAAAAATTTTGTCGAAGTTTAAAGAAATTTTAGAGAAGAAATAGAAAATTCTATGTCCTAAAAACTAGATCGGCGAGAAATAAGAAAGAAAAAGAAGCACATCGAAAAACGTCGAAAAATAAAATGTCGAAAATAATAAAAAGAACGTATCGCGTCGAAACTTAAAAGTCTAAAAACTAAGAATTAAAAGTTCCGTCTAAAAGTATTAAAGCTTAGAGAAATTCTATATCCAAGACGGCAATAACTTAAAAAGTACTAAAATCTTAAAACGGCGTCGCAAAATTCTAAAGCACCTATATCTTAGTCTAAAGAAAAAAACACTTAAGGGATTTTACGGCAAATCCTAAAAATCTAGAAATAAAAATAACTATGGCAAAAACTATAACTTAAAACTAATTACGAACGAAAAATATAAATATTACGAATAAATGATTAAAAAGGTACGAAATTTTTTAAAAAAAAACTTAAAGTTGTAAAAATACAATTTTTATAAAAATATTATTTTTATATTAAGTATTTTATAAAAGTATTAACTTTATAAAGTATTAAAACTAATTAAAATTTAAAAATACAGTATTAATTAAAAACTAATCTTAAAAACTAATTATTAATTAAAAAACCTAATTAGGTTTAATAATAATAATTAAATTTAAATTAAACCCTAATTTGTACAGATTAAGGATCAGACCTGTCGGTGCAGGCTATGCGATCGCGTAGTTTTTTACTTTGTTTTCTCCGAGATCACGCAGATGTGAAGGTTCAAAATCTGATGTAGGCTGAATTTCGTGCAGGATTTTTTTTTATTTTTTTACTATTTAATTTTTTCTGTTTTTAATATATATAAAATATAAATATAACTTATTACTTTTTTTTACAACTTTTTCACAATAAATAAAAAATATAAACTTTTTAATTTAACAAAACTTAAAAATATAGATATATTTTTCTTTTTCTTGTATTTTTAATATTTAAAACGTATATTTTTACAGAAATAGATTACGACTTAATAAAAATTCTTTTTTTTATAGCGTTGCACTTTCGGCGTTTAGGGATCCCGGCAGCGGCGCCAAAAATACTTGATGTGCGTAGAGGTGTATACGAAATAGTTATATTTTTACTACAAAATACTATTAAATACGATACAATTTTACACAAGTTATTTATTTATTTATAGAGTGGATATACCTAAACTTTGCTACAACACTTATAGGCAGTGTACCTAATCGTACAGTAGTGTAGTTTTTAGTAAGTCCGGTTCGTTCCACAGGGAGCTAGCCAAGTTTAACGCTATATTTTTTTTTAAAACTATATTTGTAAATATATAAATATATATATAAGTAGTATTATTATTATAAAAGGGGGTTTTTACCATTTAATGACCGGATTGTCGATTTTAAAACTTTAATCGCAGTTAAAAAATAATGTAAAATATTAAATATATAAAAGACTTAATTTAAAGGGAAAGTAAATGACAATAATTAAAGTGCGATAAATTAAAATGCGATAAATAAAATGACAATAAATAAAATTGCGATAATTAAAAAGTACGATAATTAAAATGATAATAAATTAAAGTGCGATAATTAAAAATGCAATTAAATATGAAATAAAGGAATTATGCTTATTTAAACTTCCGTAATCATGATGTTTGACGTGTTGATTTTAGTTTATTACCATGGGTTAATTGTCCTTTGTCCTGGATTATTCGATATGTCCTTCTGGTTTTTGTCCATAACAGTCCATCAGTCATAAATATAAAGTGCGAGTGTCCTCGTCAAATTATTCTTATATCCGAAGTCAAATATTCCAACTAATTGGGGACTTAAACTATAATTACACCAATTTTCCTTGTATATAATTCACCCCTGTTTTAATAAGTCCATTGACTATTAATCCATTCCCGTGTCCGGTTAAATGAACGATTATTAGTACTTATAAATATCGCGCCCATCATGTCCGATAGAGTGTATGTGGTTATTTATAGGTACGTTCAATTATAAATATTTATATTAAATTAACGAACTATCATTCAATTAAACAAATATAAAGCCCATTAATAGCCCATAGTCCAATTTCCACAAGTGTCGTTCTTTTATCCAAAGCCCAATTATGGTACAAAGCCCAATTACCCCGTCTTTAATATTTAGCCCAACATCTTGATTACTTCGATTTAAATAAGCATAATACTAACTTAGCTATGAGACATTAATTTAAAAAGGTTGAACATAACTTACAATGATTAATAATAGCGTAGCGTTACACAGGCAGAATTTCGACTTACAAACTTAAAACATTCGCTAACATAACCTTATTATTATTAAACTTAAATTAAAATTAAAATTAAAATTATATATATTTATTTTTACGTAAGAGGAAAGAAAGAAAAGGGGTGAAGAATTCGGCAGAATACTAGAGCTTTTATAGGCCAATTGTGTCCTGGTTTACTCCGCGATCTCGAAGCTTTTCTCCTTTAAATCTCCGCGATCGCGGAGCTCTTGTATCCAGCCCATCCAGGTAATTTCAACGTGGGCTGCCTAATATTTTATAATATATATATATATATATATATATATATATATATATATATATATATATATATATATATATATATATATATATATATATATATATATATATATATATATATATATATATATATATATATATATATATATATATATATAATTAATTATATATTATATTCTTGTGCATAGTTGACTTGTAATTTTTTGTCCGTTGCATCGCATGTTAATAGTTGGTTCATGTCTCGGTTCCGGATTTTCAAACCCCTTTTCGTATAATTTAATATCTTGTATTTTGCGTTTTGCGGCTCGTACTCTTGTAACTTTTAGACGTTTCTCATCAATAATTTGAACCACTTTGATTGTACTTTGTACTTTTTAGCTTTTTGGTCATTTGCGTCTTCAATTCGTCGAATCTGTCTTTTGTCTTCACCTTTTATTATTTAAACGAATATTACTTGTAAATAGAACAATTGCAACTAAAAGCTTGTCTTTCTTGAGGGATAATGCTATGAAATATATGTTCGTTTTTAGCATTATCAGTACAATTAACACAAGCCTGAGCTTGGTTGACCTGCTGAGGCTGCATCTTCAATTCTCCCGAGTTATTTAGCGAAAGATTCCATCTTATCCATGAGGGATTTGATGGCCTCCGTTTGATTGTTGAGTGCAGAGAGTGGGGCAGATGATGAAGTTTTGTCACCACTGTTCCAGTAATGATTTCTGCTAAAGTAACGCGTAACGCCATTTGATTTCTGATTTGTGCTTCTTTGCGTGCTTTAGAGATTATTGCGTCTGGATCAGGTACGAATAACAACGGCCCTGGTCTAGATCAGGTTTGGGTCATACACTGGGTATGCCTCTTTGTTTTTTAATTTTTAAGCAGATAAACTAAATTTCTAAAGTAATCTAAGGTAATGCTAACGTAATCTAAGGCAATCTTAATCTAAGGTAGTCTAATTTAAAGTAATCTAATTTAACTAACTATCCTAAGGTTGAATATGTTTTTGGTTCTGGCAACTGATTCCTTGGTATTTCGATAACAGAGCTCCGCACAAAGTATTCAACAAACCAAGTGGCCAGGCCGACTACGGAGAGGCAGGATCATTTTGGTCCCAATATAATTGGAAACTGTTCGGATAATCCAACAACCAAGTCCGTGTATAATTGTCTTTCTTAGACACCACTAAATGCTTGTGATAAATTGATACAGAGCAGTATTGTGATGCCCCGTACAAAACCATCGTGTACGGATCATCAACAACAGGATCATTACAAAGTCAAGCACTATATGCTGTTTTAAAATAAGTTTGCATTCATAAAACGGAGTGACGTCTTAACCGACATTAAAAGTTTTACAACCGATAGTGTGCTTCTACGAATAGAAGGAAATAATAATAGTACGTGACCCAAAGGTCGTTACAAATTCATTGTTCAAAAGTAACATAGTTTGAATGCAAAATAAATGTTTGATGCGAAGACATCTCTAATAAGCGCAGCGGGAGTCTACAAAGCATGACAACTATAGCAGAAGCAATCAAACCTTAAGCACCTAAGAAAAACATGCTTAAAAATGTCAACACAAAGGTTGGTGAGCTGTAGTTTAAGTATAACAGTAATGTAAGGTAGGCCACGAGATTTCAGTGTTTCAAAACAGTATGAAAAGTATATGTACAACCGTGGGCACTTGGTAACTAACTTAATGTAAATAACACCCCCTAAAAGTATACTTGGCGAGTAAGTATTAAACACCCGTTAAATGCTAACGCGACTAGCCTGAGTGGGGATGTCAAACCCTATGGATCCATATCTAAGATTCGCGTTCACCGGTTCAAAGACCAATGACTAAACGTTACCGAGCTAAGGGGAAAGTTTATACCGTTGTATAACCCACACATATATAAAGTTTAAGTACTCGTGCCTAGTATGTAAAATGTAAAATGCCATGTATTCTCAGTTCCCAAAATAGTTAAAGTAAAAAGGGATGCTATAACTCACAGTGAAAAGTAGTAAAGTTGATTCGGGAAAGTAAGCAAGTAGTTGGTCCGAAAGGTCCTCAACCTAAGTCAAAAGTTACTAAGTTAGTAAATCGTTACCAAAGGTTTAAATGTATGTAAATTAGGTCTTAAGTATCATCATCATTCATCATCAAACAAAAAGTGTAAAGTAAGTTTTAATCAAGAATAGAGTTTGAAATAAAGGATGACTTCGTTCAGTCTCCACGACCTCTATACAAACTTAAATGAGGTGAGACCAGTGGCCATTTATCCGTATATGAGTCCCCTAGAGGTTGACCAATTTCCAGAACAAAAATCGTCTTCGTTTGACCGTGGTGATGGTTTAAGTGCGAGTAGGTCAGAAATTTCAGCACAACGTTAAAAAGGTGTAGTGACTTTCGGATGGCCATAAATCCTAAACGTTAACTCGGATTAAGACGAGATCTAAACAGAAATCAACTTTTCCAGTAGCCCAGGTTACTGATCTGTTCCAGAAACAGTAAGTAATGTATTCCGGTGGGTTCTTGGTGCTTGATGCTCATCACGGTTCTCATCCTTGATGCTTATAGCTTCAAGTGTACAACTCGTTGATGTGTTTGTATCATCTTAACCAAGTTTTGACCATCATAACACTATTATAAGTCTAAGATATGTAGCACAACTCAATTAAGGGTTGTAAGTAGTTTGATGAACCAAAGTTACATCAAGATCTTAGATCCGACACATACATGAGTTCTAATAGTAATATTAAGCTACAAACTTGAAAGTAAACTAAATATGTAGAGACCCGTCCTAATCCATCCGAACAAAGTCCATATCGATTATAAACGATTCACAACAGTTGATTACATCGCGAGGTACTTGACCTCTATATGATACATTTTACAAACATTGCATTTGTTTTTGAAAAGACAATCGTTCATTACATCGAAAGTTGAGGCATACTATTTCATAATATATCTAACTATAATTGACTTAATAATAATCTTGATGAACACAACGACTCGAATGCAACGTCTTTTGAAATATGTCATGAATGACTCCAAGTAATATCTCTAAGATGAGCAAATGCACAGCGGAAGATTTCTTTCATACCTGAGAATAAACATGCTTTAAAGGGTCAACCAAAAGGTTGGTGAGTTCATTAGTTTAACATAAATAATCATTTCCATCATTTTAATAGACCACAAGATTTCATATTTCCATTTCTCATAATAACATCCCATACATAGAGACAAAAAATATCATTCATATGGATTGAACACCTGGTAACCGACATTAACAAGATGCATATAAGAATATCCCCTATCATTCTGGGATCGTCCCTCGGACATGATATAAATTTTTAAGTACTAAAGCATCCGGTACTTTGGATGGGGTTCGTTAAGCCCAATAGATCAATCTTTAGGATTCGCGTCAATTAGGGTGTCTGTTCCCTAATTCTTAGATTACCAAACTATAAAGGGGCATATTCGATTCGATAATTCAACCATAGAATGTAGTTTCGATTACTTGTGTCTATTTCATAAAAATTTATAAAAATAGCGCATGTATCGTCAGTCCCGAAAAAATATATATTGCAAAAGCATTTAAAAAGGGAGCAAATGAAACTCACAATACTGTATTTTGTAGTAAAAATACATAAGACGACTTTGAACAACTGAACAATGCAGGGTTGGCCTTTGATTCACGAACCTAAATCATTTTATATATGTCAGATAATATAATAACATATAATAGTATTCGAACCAGTTATATATATTTATTTAAATAATATGTATAAATATAATTTAGATATATAGGTATATGAATTTGATATGATTGCATTTATATATATAAAAATATAATTAAAACCAGTTATTAAGCTTATAATAAATTCATTAAGAGTATAATATAGTAAATATTACTTATGATAATAGTAATAAAAATAGTGATAGTTTTATTAAAAGTGATAATATTAATATTTAAGGATACTTTTAAAATAATACTAATTCTTAATAATAATACTAATAATGATAACAATTCAAATGATAATATTAACAATAATAATAATACTTATATAGTTAGTAGTAATAATAATACATATATTAGTGATAACTTTACTAATAATCTTATTACTAATATTGATAACTAATAATAATTTTCTAACAACATCAATAATCAATAGTAAATAATAATAACAATATTAATAATACCAATGATGATTATAAGATTAGTAATAATAATAATCATAGAACTTGTCTTAATAACAATAATAATAATAACAAAGGTAATAATTAATAATGATATTATTAATAATAATAATAGTTAGTAACAATAGAGTTACCTAAAAAAAATCATAAGCATTCTGCCCCGGCCAGGACTCGAACCGGCGACCTCTCGACACCCGACACTTCCTTTAACCAGCTGGGCTATGCCCATTATCCGAAATAACACAGAAACATTTAATATATAACCCGTATTAATAAAAGTCTTCTCCTTCTCCTTCTCCTTTAAATCGGCCAGAACACCATTAATACAGCAAACAAAACTTTTTTTTTTATAAGTCTCTCAAACAAAACAGAAACGACTAAGGTTCAATTAAATTGGATTATATAACAAAAAATCAAAAAAAATAAACACTATACCAGTCGTGTTCTTGACTTCATGAACTCAATATTAAATTTTGATTTTTAAATCGTTTTACAAGAAACTTTATACATGAAATACATTGGAGCTCCTTCTTGGAAACATTCTGTACCCTCAATTGAACTCAACACATAAAAACGATTTCGAATTTGGTGATGAACAAAATGTTTGACTTTTTGAAATAAGAGTTTGACTCCAAAATTCTCATTTGATAAGAAGAATTGAAAAATGCGATTTTTACAGACAGATTGAAAAGCTGAATCCTAACCTAACAGCATTTGTAGATTTTTAAATTTGATTCGAATTCGAATTAAGAGTAAAAAGTTGAACTTACAGAGTATATAAATATGTTCTTAAATTTTCTGTTTGGATTCAATCAAACAAAGGCTGTGATGGTTAGTGGTAATTGACAATGAAATTTACGAGTTGAATGATTTCTTAATAACACAGAGAAACCGTTTGTTTTAAGGCAGGAGTACTCGACAGGAAAATCAAATCAGATAAAAAAGAAGATAATATAAAAACAAATATAACTAGAATAATAATACTATTAATAATCATAATAATTCTATTTAAAATTTATTATTAATTATGATGATATTAACAATGATAATAACAATATTGTTAACATAACACTACTTATAATATTATCAATGATACTTAAAATATTATTAGTTATAAGGATATTAATATTATTAATGATATTTATAATAATAATAATATAGTAACTTATACTTATCAAATTTTATACATGTTATATCTCATATTAGAATTAGTAATAATAATAAAACAAATATTAATATCAATATTAATATTAGTAATAATACTGGAAATAATAATAATAATATTGATATATCATTTATATTTTAACTTGTAATTACAAATAATATATTAACTTTACAATATATTATATAATAATATTTATTAAATATTATATATCACAATATATTAATAATTATTATTAGAATTCATATATAGACTCATAATATTATATATGTAAAATGGTAATTTATTTATTCTATTTATTATTTCACATTTTTAATTCCTAAGGTTTAAAGTATACATTATGGATTATATATGTCCATATATTTATATTTACATGTACCTATTTATTTACTAAGTAAAGTTCGTGAATCGTCGGGAATAGTCAAAGGTCAAATGATTCCATATAAAAAGTTTAAAGTTTTTGAGACTCCACATTACAGATTTTGCTTATCGTATCGAAATCAAATAAGATTCAGGTTTAAATTTGGTCGGAAATTCTCGGGTCATCACAGTACCTATCCGTTAAAGAAATTTCGTCCCGAAATTTGAGTGAGGTCGTCATGGCTAACAATAAATATATTTCCCTGACGAGTATGAGTTGATAAATAGAGTTTTATCATTATTGAATAATACAGATAAAATAATTCGATTATTCGAAGAGCACGAATGAAGCTATTACAAAAGATTGAAATGAGGAAAAATAAGATTCGCCTTAGCTTTTAACGTAGTCAGGGTTGAATTTAGAAAATAAGGTGCATCTTAGCTTTTGACGTTAACTTGATTGAATTCCAGAATTCAAGGAATTTAAAGAAAATCTTCGAAATCTAAAAGATTTGATTCTTCGGTGAATAAGGAGATTAAGATCTCTATAATTAAATACGGTGATCTGCCTCGATTACTCTGTCTGATATTTCCATTATAAATTAAACTCCTCTGTTCCATTATTCTCACCATTCCTATACTTTCTTTCTTAGTTCATACATCCAAAAGATTGTGAAAATGCTTAGTCCAGTTCTAATCCCTAATATTTTTCTAATTATTATTTCTGTCATCCTTCTTTTCAATCTTCCATTAGAAGAATCTGTTTACTTCTACTATTACCTTGGAGTGATACTATTCTTAATTATACCGTGTCTTTATATTGCTATTCCTATTAATATTCATGGTTTGTAACTTCCGTGTTGTTATTGGGCTTTATATTTTCTCTTATATTTCAATGTCCCTACTTCTGTCTCCTATAATTATTGTCATCCTCAGTTAATGCTTGCTCTTATTTGCTGCGATTTATACCCCCTTTCTATTTCGGAGCTTCATTATTTTGTTTACTTTTTGCAAGTAATGGTCCAGAATTTATAGGTATGGAGTTTCGAACTATCATAATATATAAGGTAGAAAGGAAAGGTAGTAGCACGATTTATTTTGTCAAATTTCCTGAATCACTGAGAATAGAACTATCAAGAATATATTTTCTTGTTATGTTCAGAAGTTAAGCAGAATGAAAGAGTTATGTAACATGGCACATGATGACGTTATGATCTGTGAAATTTCACGTCCCATTAGAAACTCAGCATGACTTACTGTAATATAATCACGTTGATCAAGTGTCATTATATTATACTAACTCATGCATCAGTTCCCAACATTACTTCAATAACATTCATATTTTAAGCTCGAAAGTTTACAGAATATAGAAACTAATCAGTTTCTATATGATGTAACACTGATAGCACGAAGAGATTAATGATTCCAGATAAGAATAGTTATGAAAATATCTTCGGAAATATGGAGGATATTTATAATGAAAGATACGATGATATCTTGGAATTTCTAAGTTCGATGGTTGATGAAGAAAGAATTTCCACAAGAATTTAACATGAGTACGGAGCAAGATATTCGTTGAAGGTTTCATCGGATCCAGAATTACCTAGATTCTTTGAATATATGGCATGGTCCTTGTATTTGTCCTTGGCTTTCTTTGTGGTTAGCTCAATCCGTTTTCCAGTTCTAACTTTTCTGAGCTTTTCCAACATACTATTATTTACCATCAAACTTCCGATGATTAAGGTCGTTTACCGTTGTCTACGGTTTCTGCTGCTTCATTCAGCTTTTTCAACATTCAGAGTATTGATTTGTAGACTGAGTGCTTTTCAGAATTTCAGAATGAAAGATCATAATTCTAAGAGATAAATGTTATATATATTACTGTTGATGTAGATATGCTGTAAGTTTTTAAAGTACTGATTGCTGATTCCCGGTAATTGGTATGGTAGTTCTCGTTACAAGATGCAGATGAGTATATGATAAGAATTCAATAGATAAATATTGTGATTTGTCGGAGAGATTTAAGCCAAGGAGCAACGAGGTTGCGTGTACGTCTACTGATAATTTGGTGGGATATAAAAGGTTTCCCGGTAACAACAAAAGAGCACACATATAATTCAAGGTTATAATAAGGTTGTTTCGAACGAAAAGTCAAAGTTGACTTGCTGGAGCTGTGACAAGATCCTGCTAATTTGGAAAGGGATTGAAAAAGTTATTTTGGGTAATAATAACACTAAGAAATTAGCATAGCTATGTTTTAAACGTTTACTCAGTTGCTGAGAGTTTCTCAGTTGAATAGCTATATGCATCAATCTTTTCTTCTGTAGATGAAGTGCGGTTGGTTCATCCTCTCGATTGAAGTGTTTTCAAGAATCATGAAAGGTTTGAACGCAGATTGTAATCGTCAAGATACAAATGAGGTTTAAGATGAAATCAAGTGGCAAACTTGAAGAATCGTTTAGGTTCATATGTTATAATCAATATTTTAATTCATTTTTATTTGTCCAATATTATTAGTCCATAGTCGATAGTCCACAGTTAACAGTCCAATAATTCATATATAGTTTAATATATAATATTTAAATTAATTAATACGTATCGTGACCCGTGTACATGTCTCAGACTCAATCACAACTCAAATTATATATATTATTGTAGAATCAACCGCAACCCTGTATAGAGAACTCGATCATTACTGCATATAGAGTGTCTATGGTTATTCCAAATAATATATATAAATGCGTCGATATGATATGTCAAAACCTTGTATACGTGTCCCGGTATTTAAAATGCGTAAAAATAAATAACAGAAATTAAATGACGATAAATAAAATTACGAGAATGTAAATTGCGATAATTAAATTGCGATAAATAAAATGTAATCAGTTAGCTAGGAACAGTTAGCTTGGATTCTTAACAAAATTTTCATCATAGTTAATTTGTTTGTTTCTAACAATTTTTATTTTGTCCAATGTTTTCTTCATTATGCCACTTGTTGGATTTTGATAAGTCAAAATCCAAATATTAAATTGAATGAAAATGTTTATTCTGTGGTGAACGGATACGTATATCTGTGGGTGTAAGTAGGATAGTAAATGACTGTTGAATCAGATTGGAAGAATGTACAATGTAACTTATTAATGTGAAATCTAAATATTCCTCGGGTATTACCTACCCGTTAAAATATTTTCACCATTAACAGTTTGTACGAAAGAACTTTTAATTACAATCTTTATGAAAATATACTTACATATATATTTTCTTCAGATGTAATATAGATTTAATGAGTTAATATTAAACTCATTTGATTTACGGTTGCAACTAGGATTGCATAATCTCTAAAAACTTTAGAAATTACATCACTTTTACGGAGTATTTCTTCAATAATATTATGAATTTATACTTTGCGTGATGTTGGTGTGCGTGGAATTCTTGTGAACTTCGCAAGATACGAATGATGTTATCTGAAAAGTTTCGAGTACATCGATGATGAAAGTGTAAAATCAAACATATATTTGAATAATACGCTTGATTATTATGAAATGGAATTCATTAAATTGAAACAGAGATTGTAGTTAACAATGGTTAAGTCGTTGTCGAAGGAGGTACATCATAGCATATTAGTAGTATCAATTAACCGAGTAGTTAAGATTCACACATAATAGCCTAGTACGGAAAAAATTTATTATGGTTTAAAAATTTATATATATAAGATATACATATAAATTCTTCAGTGGCAATGACTTAATACTTCATAACTCGTTGATACAAGATATGTGTTATTGATTCGTAATGGTGTCCACGGTGATTCTTGAACTGGCGGAGCTTTTTGATGTCATAGGTGTTGCTGATTCTGACGATGTTGATGGCACTGAATGTGTTGGTGATGTTAACGGTACTGTTGATGCTGCTGGTAAAACCAGTCTAGCTTGTGAATCATGCATCATTCTTGTCAGGGTTTCTACTCTTCCTTCTATCATTTTGGTTCACTCATCTGATTTCTGGTTAGGGTTAGAATAGATAATCTCTAAGACTTTAGAGATTACATAATTGCTGTGTAGAACGAAGGTAAATGATGTAGAACATTACGTAGGACGATGATTATGCTCAAGGTACAGAATGAGATGTTGAAGCGTGTGTTGTTGATGGTACGGTTGTTGTTACTGATGGTACTGTTAGTGCCGATGATGTTGCTGAAGCTGGTATGTTTTGCACCATATTTTCCAAGGCTACAACTCGAGCGCGAAGTTCGTTGACTTCTTCTATTATTTCGGAGTGATTGTCGGTCGGAACGAGCGGATGAATAAGATCTAGAATTATGGATAGAATATAATCATTGTGGGATATCCTGGCAATGAGGGTGAATATGGTGTTTCGAATAGATTCGCCGGTAAGTGCTTCAGGTTCTTCACTAAGAGGTGAATTCGGTTGTTGAAAAGGATCACCTCCTTCTTGTCTCCAATGATTAAGTAGACTACGAACCCATCAGATGAATTGATGATGGCCGATTGGTTGATCCATTCTGGCTATACTGCTTTCGAAGCTCAAGTGTGTTTCCATATCGAAATAACTGTCGGAATAACTATAGGAATAGTTATCGGAATCTGAAGGACTCGAACTGGTTGAGGGATTCATCTCGTACAATCAGATGAAGAATTTTCGATAAGAAATAGATTATAGGATGTAGATTAGTACCCTGCAATACATCATTTACATATGCATATTTAATACTAAAATCCCATAAGTTACGGAGGAATCTACGGAAATTGTCAGGCAAGGTAACAATGACAGATACGCTAAGATATGAATTTATCTATACAGTGTCTATGCTATAGAGGCAGTAAGACGTGTCTAGACTTTAAGGATGATAAGCAAATAATTTTTCGACACTAAAATGATAAGCAAAACTTTTGACATGCAGACACGGTCGAAGTCTAGACTCACTAATGCATCTAAACAACTATCAGTTAGACACACTATTACAAGACCCGGTTCGCTAAGACCACCACTCTGATACCAACTGTAGAGACCCGTCCTAATCCATCCGGACGAAGTCCATATCGATTATAAACGATTCACAACAGTTGATTACATCGCGAGGTACTTGACCTCTATATGATACATTTTACAAACATTGCATTCGTTTTTGAAAAGACAATCTTTCATTACATCGAAAGTTGACGGCAGGCATACTATTTCATAATATATCTAACTATAATTGACTTAATAATAATCTTGATGAACACAACGACTCGAATGCAACGTCTTTTGAAATATGTCATGAATGACTCCAAGTAATATCTCTAAGATGAGCAAATGCAGAGCGGAAGATTTCTTTCATACATGAGAATAAACATGCTTTAAAGTGTCAACCAAAAGGTTGGTGAGTTCATTAGTTTAACATAAATAATCATTTCCATCATTTTAATAGACTATAAGATTTCATATTTCCATTCCTCATAATAACGTCCCATACATAGAGACAAAAAATATCATTCATATGGATTGAACACCTGGTAACCGACATTAACAAGATGCATATAAGAATATCCCCTATCATTCCGGGATCCTCCTTCGGACATGATATAAATTTCGAAGTACTAAAGCATCCGGTACTTTGGATGGAGTTCGTTAAGCCCAATAGATCTATCTTTAGGATTCGCGTCAATTAGGGTGTCTGTTCCCTAATTCTTAGATTACCAGACTATAAAGGGGCATATTCGATTCGATAATTCAGCCATAGAATGTAGTTTCGATTACTTGTGTCTATTTCATAAAACAGTTATAAAAATAGCGCATGTATCCTCAGTCCCGAAAAAATATATATTGCAAAAGCATTTAAAAAGGGAGCAAATGAAACTCACAATACTGTATTTTGTAGTAAAAATACATATGACGACTTTGAACAACAGAACAATGCAGGGTTGGCCTTTGATTCACGAACCTAAATCATTTTATATATGTCAAATAATATAATAGCATATAATACTATTCGAACCAGTTATATATATTAATTTAAATAATATGTATAAATATAATTTAGATATATAGGTATATGAATTTGATATGATTGCATTTATATATATAAAAATATAATTAAAACCAGTTATTAAGCTTATAATAAATTCATTAAGAGTATAATATAGTAAATGTTACTTATGATAATAGTAATAAAAATAGTGATAGTTTTATTAAAAGTGATAATATTAATATTTAAGGATACTTTTAAAATAATACTAATTCTTAATAATAATACTAATAATGATAACAATTCAAATGATAATATTAACAATAATAATAATACTTATATAGTTAGTAGTAATAATAATACATATATTAGTGATAACTTTACTAATAATCTTATTACTAATATTGATAACTAATAATAATTTTCTAACAACATCAATAATCAATAGTAAATAATAATAACAAAATTAATAATACCAATGATGATTATAAGATTAGTAATAATAATAATCATAGAACTTTTCTTAATAACAATAATAATAATAATAATAATAATAACAAAGTTAATAATTAATAATGATATTAATAATAATAATAATAATAATAATAATAGTTAGTAACAATAGAGTTACCTAAAAAAAAAATCATAACCATTCTGCCCCGGCCAGGACTCGAACCGGCGACCTCTCGACACCCGACACTTCCTTTAACCAGCTGGGCTATGCCCATTATCCGAAATAACACAGAAACATTTAATATATTACCCGTATTAATACAAGTGTTCTCCTTCTCCTTCTCCTTTAAATTAGCCAGAACCCCATTAATACAGTAAACAAAACTTTTTTTTTATAAGTCTCTCAAACAAAACAGAAATGATTAAGGTTCAATTAAATTGGATTATATAACAGAAAATCAAAAAAAATAAACACTATACCAGTCGTGTTCTTGAGGTAATGAACTCAATATTAAATTTTGATTTTTAAATCATTTTACAAGAAACTTTATACAAGAAATACATTGGAGATCCTTCTTGGATACATTATGTACCCTCAATTAAACTCAACACATAAAAACGATTTCGAATTTGGTGATGAACAAAATGTTTGACTTTTTGAAATAAGAGTTAGACTCCAAAATTCGCATTTGATAAGAAGAATTGAAAAATGCGATTTTTACAGATAGATTGAAAAGCTGAATCCTAACCTAACAGCATTTGTAGATTTTTAAATTTGATTCAAATTCGAATTAAGAGTAAAAATTTGAACTTACAGAGTATATAAATATGTTCTTAAATTTTCTGTTTGGATTCAATCGAACAAAGGCTGTGATGGTTAGTGGTAATTGACAATGAAATTTACGAGTTGAATGATTTCTTAATAACACAGAGAAACCGTTTGTTTTAAGGCAGGAGTACTCAATAGGAAAATCAAATCAGAAAAAAAGAAGATAATATAAAAACAAAAGGACAACAACCCTAACAGAATTTGTTTGATACTGAAGTGGATTTGGAATCAATTTATGCGAATGATACAGTTACATTTTGGGTGGTTACGTGATTTAATTTCTGCTTCCAAATCCATATATATAAGATTTTATGAATAATATTACTAATTAATAATTAATAAGTATATAATAATAACCTAAATAATTTAATAATGATTTTCTTAAAATATATCTATCCGCATATAACTGTATATATATAATGTATATATGTACGTATATATCTATCTCTATGTATGCATATCTATTATATTTATATATTTATTTTTATAGATAATAATTAATATTATTAACAAATATAACTAGAATAATAATACTATTAATAATCATAATAATTATATTTAAAATTTATTATTAATTATGATGATATTAACAATGATAATAACAATATTGTTAACATAACACTACTTATAATATTATCAATGATACTTAAAATATTATTAGTTATAAGGATATTAATATTATTAATGATATTTATAATAATAATAATATACTAACTTATACTTATCAAATTTTATTCATGTTATATCTCATATTAGAATTAGTAATACTAATAAAACAAATATTAATATCAATATTAATATTAGTAATAATACTGGAAATAATAATAATAATATTGATATATCATTTATATTTTAACTTGTAATTACAAATAATATATTAACTTTACACTATATTATATAATAATATTTATTAAATATTATATATCACAATATATTAATAATTATTATTAGAATTCATATATAGACTCATAATATTATATATGTAAAATGGTAATTTATTTATTCTATTTATTATTTCACATTTTTAATTCCTAAGGTTTAAAGTATACATTATGGATTATATATGTCCATATATTTATATTTACATGTACCTATTTATTTACAAAGTAAAGTTCGTGAATCGTCGGGAATAGTCAAAGGTTAAATGATTCCATATAAAAAGTTCAAAGTTTTCCACATTACAGATTTTGCTTATCGTATCGAAATCAAATAAGATTCGGGTTTAAATTTGGTCAAAAATTCCCGGGTCATCACAGTACCTACCCGTTAAAGAAATTTCGTCCGGAAATTTGAGTGAGGTCATCATGGCTAATAATAAATATGTTTCTCTGATGAGTATGAGTTGATAAATAGAGTTTTATCATTATTGAATAATACAGATAAAATAATTTGATTATTCGAAGAGCACGAATGAAGCTATTACAAAAGATTGAAATGAGGAAAAATAAGATTCACCTTAGCTTTTAACGTAGTCAGGGTTGAATTTAGAAAATAAGGTGCGTCTTAGCTTTTGACGTTGACTTGATTGAATTCCAGAATTCAAGGAATTTAAAGAAAATCTTCGAAATCTAAAAGATTTGATTCTTCGGTGAATAAGGAGATTAAGATCTCTATAATTAAATACGGTGATCTGCCTCGATTACTCTGTCTGATATTTCCATTATAAATTAAACTCATCCGTTCCATTATTCTCACCATTCCTATACATTCTTTCTTAGTTCATACATCCAAAAGATTGTGAAAATGCTTAGTCCAGTTCTAATCCCTAATATTTTTCTAATTATTATTTCTGTCATCCTTCTTTCCCATCTTCCATTAGAAGAATCTGTTTACTTCTACTATTACCTTGGGGTGATACTGTTCTTAATTATACCGTGTCTTTATATTGTTATTCCTATTAATATCCATGGTTTGTAACTTCTGTGTTGTTATTGGGCTTTATATTTTCTCTTATATTTCAATGTCCCTGCTTCTGTCTCCTATAATTATTATCATCCTCAGTTAATGCGCGCTCTTATTTGCTGCGATTTATACCCCCTTTCTATTTCGGAGCTTCATGCTTTTGTTTACTTTTTGCAAGTAATGGTCCAGAATTTATAGGTATGGAGTTTCGAATTATCATAATATATAAGGTAGAAAGGAAAGGTAGTAGCACGATTTGTTTTGTCAAATTTCCTGAATCACTGAGAATAGAACTATCAAGAATATATTTTCTTGTTATGTTCAGAAGTTAAACAGAATGAAAGAGTTATGTAACATGGCACATGATGACGTTATGATCTGTGAAATTTCACGTCCCATTAGAAACTCAGCATGACTTATTGTAATATAATCACGTTGATCAAGTGTCATTATATTATACTAACTCATGCATTAGTTCCCAACATTACTTCAATAACATTCATATTTTAAGCTCGAAAGTTTACAGAATATAGAAACTAATCAGTTTCTATATGATGTAACACTGATAGCACAAAGAGATTAATGATTCCAGATAAGAATAGTTATGAAAATATCTTCAGAAATATGGAGGATATTTATAATGAAAGATACGATGACATCTTGGAATATCTAAGTTCGATGGTTGATGAAGAAAGAATTTCCACAAGAATTTAACATGAGTACGGAGCAAGATATTCGTTGAAGGTTTCATCGGATCCAGAATTACCTGGATTCTTTGAATATATGGCATGGTCCTTGTATTTGTCCTTGGTTTTCTTTGTGGTTAGCTCAATCCGTTTTCCAGTTCTAACTTTTCTGAGCTTTTCCAACATACTATTATTTATCATCAAACTTCCGATGATTAAGGTCGTTTACGGTTTTCTACGGTTTCTGCTGCTTCATTCAGCTTTTTCAACATTCAGAGTATTGATTTGTAGACTGAGTGCTTTTCAAAATTTCAGAATGAAAGATCATAATTCTAAGAGATAAATGTTATATATATTACTGTTGTTGTAGATATGCTGTGATTTTTCAAAGTACTGATTGCTGATTCCCGGTAATTGGTATGGTAGTTCTCGTTACAAGATGCAGATGAGTATATGATAAGAATTCAATAGATAAATATTGTGATTTGTCGGAGAGATTTAAGCCAAGGAGCAACGAGGTTGCGGGTACGTCTACTGATAATTTGGTGGTATATAAAAGGTTTCCCGGTAACAACAAAAGAGCACACATATAATTCAAGGTTATAATAAGGTTGTTTCGAACGAAAAGTCAAAGTTGACTTGTTGGAGCTGTGACAAGATCTGCTAATTTGGAAAGGGATTGCAAAGTTATTTTGGGTAATAATAACACTAAGAAATTAGCATAGCTATGTTTTAAACGTTTACTCAGTTGCCGAGAGTTTCTCAGGTGAATAGCTATATGTATCAATCTTTTCTTCCGTAGATGAAGTGCGGTTGGTTCATCCTCTTGATTGAAGTGTTTTCAAGAATCATGAAAGGTTTGAACGCAGATTGTAATCGTCAAGATACAAATGAGGTTTAAGATGAAATCAAGTGGCAAACTTGAAGAATTGTTTAGTTTCATATGTTATAATCATTATTTTAATTCATTTTTATTTGTCCAATATTATTAGTCCACAGTCGATAGTGCACAGTTAACAGTCCAATAATTCATATATAGTTTAATATATAATATTCAAATTAATTAATACGTATCGTGACCCGTGTACATGTCTCAGACTCAATCACAACTCAAATTATATATATTATTGTAGAATCAACCTCAACCCTGTATAGAGAACTCGATCATTACTGCATATAGAGTGTCTATGGTTATTCCAAATAATATATATAAATGCGTCGATATGATATGTCAAAACTTTGTATACGTGTCCTGGTATTTAAAGTGCGTAAAAATAAATAACAGAAATTAAATGACGATAAATAAAATTGCGAGAATGTAAATTGCGATAATTAAATTGCGATAAATAAAATGTAATCAGTTAGCTAGGAACAGTTAGCGTGGATTCTTAACAAAATTTTCATCATAGTAAATTTGTTTGTTTCTAACAATTTTTATTTTGTCCAATATTTTCTTCATTATGCCACTTGTTGGATTTTGATAAGTTAAAATCCAAATATTAAATTGAATGAAAATGGTTATTCTGTGGTGAACGGATATGTATATCTGTGAGTGTAAGTAGGATAGTAAATGACTGTTGAATCAGATTGGAAGAATGTACAATGTAACTTATTAATGTGAAATCTAAATATTCCTCAAGTATTACCTACCCGTTAAAATATTTTCACCATTAACAGTTTGTACGAAAGAACTTTTAATTACAATCTTTATGAAAATATACTTACATATATATTTTCTTCAGATGTAATATAGATTTAATGAGTTAATATTAAACTCATTTGATTTACGGTTGCTACTAGGATTGCATAATCTCTAAAAACTTTAGAAATTACATCACTTTTACGGAGTATTTCTTCAATAATATTATGAATTTATACTTTGCATGATGTTGGTGTTCGTGGAATTCTTGTGAACTTCGCAAGATACGAATGATGTTATCTGAAAAGTTTCGAGTACATCGAGGATGAAAGTGTAAAATCAAACATATATTTGAATAATACGCTTGATTATTATGAAATGGAATTCATTAAATTGAAACAGAGATTGTAGTTAACAATAGTTAAGTCGTTGTCGAAGGATGTACATCATAGCATATTAGTAGTATCAATTAACCGAGTAGTTAAGATTCACACATAATAGCCTAGTACGGAAAAAATTTATTATGGTTTAAAAATTTCTATATATAAGATATACATATAAATTCTTCAGTGGCAATGAGTTAATACTTCATAACTCGTTGATACAAGATATGTGTTATTGATTCGTAATGGTGTCCACGGTGATTCTTGAACTGGCGGAGCTTTTTGATGTCATAGGTGTTGCTGATTCTGACGATGCTGATGGCACTGAATGTGCTGGTGATGTTAACGGTACTGTTGATGCTGCTGGTAAAACAAGTCTAGCTTGCGAATCACGCATCATTCTTGTCAGGGTTTCTACTCTTCCTTCTATCATTTTGGTTCACTCATCTGATTTCTGGTTAGGATTAGAATAGATAATCTCTAAGACTTTAGAGATTACATAATCGCTGTGTAGAACGAAGGTAAATGATGTAGAACATTACGTAGGACGATGATTATGCTCAAGGTACAGAATGAGATGTTGAAGCGTGTGTTGTTGATGGTACGGTTGTTGTTACTGATGGTACTGTTAGTGCCGATGATGTTGCTGAAGCTGGTATGTTTTGCACCATATTTTACAAGGCTACAACTCGGGCGCGAAGTTCGTTGACTTCTTCTATTATTCCGGAGTGATTGTCGGTCGGAACGAGCGGATGAATAAGATCTAGAATTATGGATAGAATATAATCGTTGTGGGATATCCTGGCAATGAGGGTGAATATGGTGTTTCGAATAGATTCGTCGGTAAGTGCTTCAGGTTCTTCACTAAGAGGTGAATTCGGTTGATGAAAAGGATCACCTCCTTCTTGTCTCCAATGATTAAGTAGACTACGAACCCATCAGATGAATTGATGATGGCCGATAGGTTGATCCATTCCAGTTATACTGCTTTCGAAGCTCAAGTGTGTTTCCATATCGAAATAACTGTCGGAATAACTATCGGAATAGTTATCGGAATCTGAAGGACTCGAACTGGTTGAGGGATTCATCTCAAACAATCAGATGAAGAATTTTCGATAAGAAATAGATTATAGGATGTAGATTAGTACCCTGCAATACATCATTTACATATGCATATTTAATACTAAAATCCCATAAGTTACGGAGGAATCTACGAAAATTGTCAGGCAAGGTAACAATAACAGATACGCTAAGATATGGATTTATCTATACACTGTCTATGCTATAGAGGCAGTAAGACGTGTCTAGACTTTAAGAATGATAAGCAAATAATTTTTTGACACGAAATGATAAGCAAAACTTTTGACATGCAGACACGGTCGAAGTCCAGACTCACTAATGCATCTAAACAACTATCAATTAGACACACTATTGCAAGACCCGGTTCGCTAAGACCACCGCTCTGATACCAACTGTAGAGGCCCGTCCTAATCCATCCGGACGAAGTCCATATCGATTATAAACGATTCACAACAGTTGATTACATCGCGAGGTACTTGACCTCTATATGATACATTTTACAAACATTGCATTCTTTTTGAAAAGACAATCTTTCATTACATCGAAAGTTGACGGCAGGCATACTATTTCATACTATATCTAACTATAATTGACTTAATAATAATCTTGATGAACACAACGACTCGAATGCAACGTATTTTGAAATATTTCATGAATGACTCCAAGTAATATCTCTAAGATGAGCAAATGCACAGCGGAAGATTTCTTTCATACCTGAGAATAAACATGCTTTAAAGTGTCAACCAAAAGGTTGGTGAGTTCATTAGTTTAACATAAATAATCATTTCCATCATTTTAATAGACCACAAGATTTCATATTTCCATTCCTCATAATAATGTCCCATACATAGAGACAAAAAATATCATTCATATGGATTGAACACCTGGTAACCGACATTAACAAGATGCATATAAGAATATCCCCTATCATTCCGGGATCCTCCTTCGGACATGATATAAATTTTAAAGTACTAAAGCATCCGGTACTTTGGATGGGGTTCGTTAAGCCCAATAGATCTATCTTTAGGATTCGCATCAATTAGGGTGTCTGTTCCCTAATTCTTAGATTACCAGACTATAAAGGGGCATATTTGATTTGATAATTCAACCATAGAATGTAGTTTCGATTACTTGTGTCTATTTCGTAAAACAGTTATAAAAATAGCGCATGTATCCTCAGTCCCAAAAAATATATATTGCAAAAGCATTTAAAAAGGGAGCAAATGAAACTCACAATACTGTATTTTGTAGTAAAAATACATATGACGACTTTGAACAACAGAACAATGCAGGGTTGGCCTTTGATTCACGAACCTAAATCATTTTATATATGTCAGATAATATAATAACATATAATAGTATTCGAACCAGTTATATATATATTAATTTAAATAATATATATAAATATAATTTAGATATATAGGTATATGAATTTGATATGATTGCATTTATATATATAAAAATATAATTAAAACCAGTTATTAAGCTTATAATAAATTCATTAAGAGTATAATATAGTAAATATTACTTATGATAATAGTAATAAAAATAGTGATAGTTTTATTAAAAGTGATAATATTAATATTTAAGGATACTTTTAAAATAATACTAATTCTTAATAATAATACTAATAATGATAACAATTCAAATGATAATATTAACAATAATAATAATACTTATATAGTTAGTAGTAATAATAATACATATATTAGTGATAACTTTACTAATAATCTTATTACTAATATTGATAACTAATAATAATTTTCTAACAACATCAATAATCAATAGTAAATAATAATAACAATATTAATAATACCAATGATGATTATAAGATTAGTAATTATAATAATCATAGAACTTGTCTTAATAACAACAATAATAATAATAACAAAGGTAATAATTAATAATGATATTAATAATAATAATAATAGTTAGTAACAATAGAGTTACCTAAAAAAAATCATAAGCATTCTGCGGCCAGGACTCGAACCGGCGACCTCTCGACACCCGACACTTCCTTTAACCAAAATAGAAATGATTAAGGTTCAATTAAATTGGATTATATAACAAAAAATCAAAAAAAAAACTCTATACCAGTCGTGTTCTTGAGTTCATGAACTCAATATTAAATTTTGATTTTTAAATCGTTTTACAAGAAACTTTATACATGAAATACATTGGAGATCCTTCTTGGAAACATTCTGTACCCTCAATTGAACTCAACACATAAAAACGATTTCGAATTTGGTGATGAATAAAATGTTTGACTTTTTGAAATAAGAGTTTGACTCAAAAATTCGCATTTGATAAGAAGAATTGAAAAATGCGATTTTTACAGACAGATTGAAAAGCTGAATCGTAACCTAACAGCATTTGTAGATTTTTAAATTTGATTCTAATTCGAATTAAGAGTAAAAAGTTGAACTTTCAGAGTATATAAATATGTTCTTAAATTTTCTGTTTGGATTCAATCGAACAAAGGCTGTGATGGTTAGTGGTAATTGACAATGAAATTTACGAGTTGAATGATTTCTTAATAACACAGAGAAATTGTTTGTTTTAAGGCAGGAGTACTCGACAGCAAAATCATATCAGATAAAAAAGAAGATAATATAAAAACAAAAGGACAACAACCCTAACAGAATTTGTTTGATACTGAAGTGGATTTGGAATCAATTTGTACGAATGGTACAGTTACATTTTGGATGGTTACGTGATTTAATTTCTGCTTCCAAATCCATATATATAAGATTTTATGAATAATATTACTAATTAATAATTAATAATTATATAATAATAACCTAAATAATTTAATACTGATTTTCTTAAAATATATCTATCCGCATATAACTGTATATATATAATGTATATATGTACGTATATATCTATCTCTATGTATACATATCTATTATATTTATATATTTATTTTTATAGATAATAATTAATATTATTAACAAATATAACTAGAATAATAATACTATTAATAATCATAATAATTATATTTAAAATTTATTATTAATTTTGATGATATTAACAATGATAATAACAATATTGTTAGCATAACACTACTTATAATATTATCAATGATACTTAAAATATTATTAGTTATAAGGATATTAATATTATTAATGATATTTATAATAATAATAATATAGTAACTTATACTTATCAAATTTTATTCATGTTATATCTCATATTAGAATTAGTAATACTAATAAAACAAATATTAATATCAATATTAATATTAGTAATAATACTGGAAATAATAATAATAATATTGATATATCATTTATATTTTAACTTGTAATTACAAATAATATATTAACTTTACACTATATTATATAATAATATTTATTAAATATTATATATCATAATATATTAATAATTATTATTAGAATTCATATATAGACTCATAATATTATATATGTAAAATGGTAATTTATTTATTCTATTTATTATTTCACATTTTTAATTCCTAAGGTTTAAAGTATACATTATGGATTATATATGTCCATATATTTATATTTACATGTACCTATTTATTTACAAAGTAAAGTTCGTGAATCGTCGGAAATAGTCAAAGGTCAAATGATTCCATATAAAAATTTCAAAGTTTTTGAGACTCCACATTACAGATTTTGCTTATCGTATCGAAATCAAATAAGATTCAGGTTTAAATTTAGACGGAAATTCCCGGGTCATCACAAAATAAACGAGATCTTAAGTGGTAGAACTTAGATCTTAGCTAGATCTTAAAGATCCAAGACTAGAAAGTCTAGATCTAGTGTTCTTAAGTTAGATCCTAAGTTATAGAACTTGGATCTTCACTTTAATGAAACCATAAGTTATGAAACTTAGATTTTAAACTTGTAAAATGTATGTAAGCTTATAAGCTCTTATTTACAACAAAATTAGAAGACCATAAGCTATAGAAACTTAGATCCAACATAAATGTGTGAAGTTATAACTAGAAAGTTATACTTCCATGTTCTTGAACTTATAAAGTTAACTTTAGTTTCAAGAAATATGAGATCAAGCTTAACTAGTAATACTTGACCAAATTAACAACATCACAACTTTAAAGTACTTACAAAAGAAAGAAATAAACTAAAGTTACAAATATTATGTTCATGTTTGTTTCATACTTAAGAAGATTCAAATCAAAGTTTGGATCTTAGGATTTAAGTCAACAAAACATGAACACAAGTATGATTATGAAACTTGAACTTTAAATTTTATAACATTTAAGTGCAGAACCATAAACTAACAAGTTTAGATTATTATTCTTGGTTCTTCATCAAACAAAAGATGGAAGTAACCAAGATTACATGAAGATACAAGTTAGAAAACTTGATCTTTAACATAAACAAGTAACAAGTAACAAAACAAGTAATTAAAATGATGATGATGAATTCAGTTTTATGGAAGAAAAGAAAAGAGAAATAAAGTTGCTACTTACAAGGTTTGAGAGAAAAAGATGAGAGAAAAGAGAAGTACGTAAGTATGTGTGTGTATGGAATGAAGAATACAAGTAAATAAGTAACAAATAAAAAAAATTGAACTCCTCCCTCCTTGCTTCCAAAACCGACGGACAAGCTCTAAAGGAGAAGGTCAAGACTCACTTTCATGTGTTAGAGAATGGTGAAAGCTCAAAATGGTATTAAAGTTAAATTGCATGGGAGCTTGGTGCTAGCATGCTTGACAAGTCTCTTCATACTTAATTTAATTAATCCATGTTTATCATTAATAAAACACTAGCTTAAAAGTGGGCTTACTTAGTCCATTAAGAAGGTAGGGTGGGCTTCCAAGTCTATGTACATTAATAAAAGCCCAAGTCCAAGTAAGTATGCAACAATTAAATAAATAAAGCCCAAGTAATTAACTAGTAACATTTTTTAATTAAAAATGATTAATAATAATTAATCATGAATGTAAATAATATTCGAAAATATTATTCGTGAAAAGTACGTGTGTCACAAAGACAAGTCGGGACATGTAAAGTCAATTACGATAACAAGTAATGTATAAAAATACATTTATTAACACGCAAGTTTAATAATAAATATTAATAATTATATGTTGGAAAAACCAGGGTCCTTACAAGTATTGTCTGATACCAGTTCCCCGGCAGCGGCGCTAAAAACTAGCTTCCCTCTTGATATGGCCGAAACGGACGATTGTATTTGTGCGGTGTCGTTAGGTCACAATACGTCAGAATCAACCACCAAGAGGGGGTACTGTTTTAAATTTATATTTAGCGGGGCCTAAATCGTACTACTCCTTATTATGAGTAAGGGAAGTATGACCTAGAGCCTTTTTTTGAGATATCAGTATAATCGAATCTATATTAAAGCTTAAGATAGTTATGAAGGAGTAGTGGTTACCTAATTTTTAGGATTTTCCAATTTATAAGAAAGATAAAGTAAATGCGATAAAATTCGTAATTTAGATAAGGTTAAAATAAGTGCATAATATGATTTCATCAGTTATTCTGCCTAGATTATGGAATGCTGGCTCATGAATAGGCAGAGGCCTTGTATTCATTACACTGGTCCTAAACGCCCCTGTCGTAAGACATGTCACTGGATAATGCGATAGGCTTGAAGATTCTGAATAGACAGCAACGTCCCTTACCCCGACGCCCGTGCAGTTTGACTACAGGCATACATGTTCAGACGGCTCATCCAATTGAGCGACTCAGTTGGGTGACGTATTAACATTCCACAAAGGTATAAACTTTCTTAAGTATAATAGAATACATGGTTTACCATATCCCATAGACATGTTGTGTTTCAATGCTTTCGTTAATGATTGGTTTTAAAAGATAGTTAGGCCTTTTAAAAAGAGTTCAACCATAAAGAACACCATGGCCAAGTCAGGTTGACTTCCATGAACACATTCGGTTATCCTAACGGTCCAATCCTTTATGTGTCTAAACAAACAGTTCCTTAATTAACTAAGAATCCCTCAAGTGGGGTGCAATGCTTGAGATCGCGCTATGGTGCAGTGTACTAATCAACACTGACCGGGTTTCATGGCCTTACTTAGCAGAGGTATAGCTTACAACAACTGCTGTGCTTCAGCATGCACGTACAAAGTTTATATGCTTGGTGACTACACTAGCATGTTCTGGGACCGATAATGTACTAAGGGTCTAGTCAGATGTTTCACTACCAAAGAGTCCTCAGTCAGAATCCAAAGCTCGATATACTTACTACAATCGATGTGCCTCCGTCGATCTTACGTTGTATCCGATAGACTTCTCTTACCAAGGGGTGACACAGATAGTGTACTCTGAATCGGGGTTCGCAACTTCCCAATAACAGATCCAATAACTACGTTGTATTAGTTGGAAAAGCGATTGAGTTTAAAGCATAATCGGAAATCATTCCAACAACATACACAAACCATAACATTATTTCGGCATTATAACTGCTTAAATCATAGCATACACTAAAGATAACTAGTCGCTAATCATGGCAACAATATCATAGAACATACTGATAGAAGACATTATATAAAGATAAAGGATAGAAGTACCAGTAGATTAAACGAGTTCCGAATACAAAAGTGACAACTTCAAACTCCAGACCGCTCCTAATACAATCCTCGGCGTTCTTCGCCGGGTACTAGGTTTCCCGTACGGAGTCGAAGACCTTGAAAGTATGATTAATATTGTACAAGAGAGAGAAAGAAGTGAATTGAAGTGTGTGTTGGAATGAATGACAAAGACCCTTTAAATATACTTGGATTTTGCCTGCAAACGGCTGGCAGGTTGCTTGGCAGGCCGTTTGCAGGGGCCGTTTGCCGGGGCAAGCTGTTTGCAGGGGCCGTTTATTTGAGCCGTTTGGCAGGCCATTTTTTGAGCTAGGCAGGCCGTTTGGCTTGCCTGGTTCCCTGGATCATAACTTGATTTCTTGTCTTTCACTGTTTTCGCTCTAGAATCTTCGTTTTAGCTCCGATTCTCTTGATTCTTTGTGCACCATCTTCGTAATTACTTGTTCTTCAATTCTAACCGACTTTAATACCGGGGTAAAAACGTGACTTTTTAGCCGATATCAGGGATCCATAGGAGCTCCTATTTCTCTTAGATAGCATATTATTAGTGGATCATCGCGTGGTGCGAGATTCAGTAAATAAGCAAGAATAAGTTGAGCTGCGATAGTCTTTGATCCAATTCTCTTTTGAACAAAGGTTATTCGTTCTTGCTCGGCATGTGGATCACTTTGATCCCTTGGAAGTGGATTGGGGGTTACTTCACTTTCACCGATTATGGTTGATAGGGTAATGGCATAGAATCTCCGGAATTAAATGTATGACAGGAAAGGAGTGGAGTAAATTTCTATCATACTCTCCCATATGGCTCGGCCGAAATCAGCAGTGGGCAGGAACACGATCCCATAAAAGATCTTTAGCATGAATGGTGATGTATTCGATTCCAGTTTTCATCGGATTGAAGCACCGGTTCACAAAAGTGTATAGCACAGACCATCGTTGTGCCATGTGTTATTTCTTGAAGTCTCTTATATTCTCAACTTCTCCTTCGTATCCAAGTTGACGAGCAGCAACTAACATATCATCCACAGAGGGAAATTCATCATATTGTGCTCTGCAAGGGATAGCCAACGCATGTCTCATGTCATTCAAGGTGAAAGAGACCGTCTAATCCAGATTCTGAGCAACTAAGAAGGTGAAGTGATCCGGTTCATCTCAGCAGGTGGGTGGTATGTCATGGTATCCCTCATCAATTGAAGCTGTCGCTCTGAGACATTCTTTGTTTCAGTGAACACGTTGTGCATGGGGTGATTTAGTAGAATAGGTATCCAGTAGTCACATGGGGTACCAACATCTGAGTGGAAATAAGCATTGTTCGCCATTGTTGTTGTATCATGAACATGGTTAGTTGAAACACAGTTCATATGGTGTTGTGTGAAAATGGTGACAAAATCCTTTAATTTTTTTAAAAACAAGTTGTCAAAATCTTAAGAACCAACACTTAGCAAAATTTTGAACAGAAAAGTTTTTCGAGCAAATCATAGTTTTCAAGCATGTAAAACTTTTCGAGCAGAGGGGTTTTCGAGCATGCAATATTTTAGAGCATTCGGAGTTTTCAGGCAATGTGTTAGAGCACAATGTTTCCAGGCAATTAATCATTTTCACACAAAATGGAATTTGCAGACAGATCATAAGTATTCGAGCATCTAAGGTTTTCGAGCGCTCGAAACTTGAAGTTTTCGAGTACTCTGTCTGTTTGAACATTCGTGAGGGTTTTGATATGTAAATCATCAATGCAAGTTTTAATCAACACAGAGGTGTTAAATTAACATCAAATCTAACTTATCAAGCAAATAGACAAGTTCTAAATCCAGTTTCATGCATAATCAATCAAGAACCCTAAGTTTTAGCCCCTTTTCTTCATCGAATTGAATTAGCCATTAATGGATGATTAAGAGTAAGATCTAGTGATCTAATCATCATCTAGCAGACACCCTAAGTCGATTAAAACAACAATTTTATAGATTTAATCAAAATTATGTTGTTTAGCTTTTCTAGGGTTCGAGGATTTTAGGTGTGAAAGAACAGAGATTATGCATTCAAAGATTTATTTTGAGTATTTGTTTGTAGATTAGATGTTTACAAGTTGCATTTAGTATAGAATCATACAATATAATAAAAGTAAACAAAAATTTAAGAAACAATACCAAAGGGGATCGAGGTTGAAGATGATGAATAGTAGCAGTGGAGGTTCTCTTGCGAGCAAATCGTTTGATTTTTGAATTTGAGTAATTTTGAAAGTGATGGGAGTAAAAGATAAACTTTGGACCTTTTATAACTCCGTTTGACCGAAGACATAGGTGTTCAATCACAATGCTCGAGGACCTCACACTTTTCATGTTCGAAAAATTTGAGTTTTTGAGCAGATTGTTTGGATGTTTTAGGGCATGCTCGAAAATGTGGTTTTAGAGCAGATTTGGATTTTTAGGGTTTTTGGACATCTCGAAAACCTCAAGAATTTTAAGAAATTTTGTAAAATAACTAAGTTAAAATTTAAACTTCTATTTTTCAAATTTAATCTTCTCAGGTATTACTCCTTTTGAGTCCGGAAACATGAGGTAGTCATTTATACACATCCTCCTGAGGCAGTCACCGGGAAACATCCTCCGTCATTTGTTGACTGTTTTGTTTGAGGCAATTATTTAGATACATCCTCCTGAGGCAGTCACTGGGACACATCCTCTATCATTTATTGACTGTTTTGTTTGAGGCAGTCATTTAGACACATCCTCCTGAGGCAGTTACTAGGACACATCCTCCGTCATTGCTGACATTTGAATCTTAAACTCCCTCTTGATAGTTGCAATTTTTAGGAGAGTTATGTGTGAAAATACGGGTTTTACACTGTTATTTGTGCAAAAACCATTTTGTATTTTAAAAATCTTATTATAACACCGGGTCTCATACTGTAATTTATATGAGAGCCATTCTTATCTTCCCCTCAAAATGTGATGCATCAGATTCTGAAAAACACAAAGCTCCCCCTAGACAAGTGCATCACTCCCCGTAGGCACTTGCCATGCTTTTAAATGTCAGAGAAATCAACCATGCCAATTTCACCAACCAGTTATTTGAACGTGGGTTCATCTAAGGCTTTGGTGAGTAGGTCAGGTAGTTGATTTTTAGTTGGGACAAAGTAGAGTTCAACATTCCCTTTCTCAACATGATCTTTTATGAAGTGGTAGCGAATTTGAATGTGTTTGGTTTGATAGTGTTGAACCGGATTGCTGGTGATAGTAATGGCACTCTGAGAGTTACAGTAGATCGGGATTTTGTGAATTTTGAATCCATAGTCAAGAAGTTGGGTTTGCATTGAAGCGACCCGTCCTAATCCATCTGGATGAATTCTTCAACATTTGGTCCCATTGTGAGGTTCTGACCTCTATATGCCATGAACGAATCCATGTAATATCTTTAAAATGAGCAAAAGCACAGCGGAAGATTCTTTCAGACCTGAGAATAAACATGTTTTAAAAGTGTCAACCAAAAGGTTGGTGAGTTCATAGGTTTATCATAAACAATAAATTCATCATTTTGATAGACCACAAGATTTAAATACAGTACACCTATCTCGTGTACAAAACCATTTTTCATAATGCTTAGCAGAGCAGGTTCGTATCCTTTTCTCCCCCGTAGGCTGCCTCGCGATTTTTAAAAAACCGTACACATATCTGGTGCACAAAAATAATACACATAACTTGTGTATAAAAATCATTCTCTCGATACATAACATTCAATTTGATTTCATTGCTCAACATGTTAACCGACCTTAACATATAATGCGCATCAATAATATCCCCAAAACAGAACATCTCGTCTGTATAATATATAAACTTCGAAGTACTAAACACCACGCCCACTAGCTCTTCCGTCTAGTGAACATTCTAGGTGGGAGTGTTAAACCCGGTAGCTACCTTTAGGATTCGCGTTAATTAGGGCCATACCCGTTTTCTAACTCTTAGGTTACCAAGCAATAATAATCAGGGGAAATATTCACAATAATTAGTGGCAATTATAACGTCCAACTAATTCAATAATAATCCACAGAACTTTTGTCTGCATAATAATTCATTCGAGGAATGTTTTGCTTGTGTCTATCTCGTCAAACATTTATAAAAGCATCTCAGTCCAAAAATATAGATTTCAAAGACATTTAATAAAGCAGTTGTAAAAATAGCGCATGTATTCTCAGTCCCAAAAATGTAAAGAGTAAAAGGGAGCAAATGAACTCACGATACGATATTTTGTAGTAAAAATATGCATACGACGATACTGAACAACGCAGGGTTGGTCTCAGATTCACGAACCTATATCAATTATATATATTAAAACATATAATCGTAAACGAACAAGTTTATATATATTATTAATAATATACTAGTTATATTATATGTTATTGAAATAAATTTAATACATTTAATTTATATATATATATTAACATAACTATTTATAAATAGTGGTTCGTGAATCGTCGGGAATGGTCGAAGGTCAATTGAATATATTAAACATTTCAAAAATTTTGAGACTCAGGATTACAGACTTAGCTTATCGTGTCAAAAATATTAAATCGTATCTAGAGTTTGATTTAAAATTAGTCAAAATTTTCCGGGTCATCACATGCATCCACAAGACTTGTGAACAACAACTCACATCTGCAATATATTCAGATTCAGTTGTAGAAAGTGATATGCAGTTTTGTCTGTGAGATTACCAACTGACTAATTTATGACCTAGGAATTGAAGTCCTCTAGAGGTACTTTTTCAGTTTACTTGGTCACCTCCATGATCCGCATTCGCAAATGTCGTGAGGTTAAATCCAGTCCTGAAGGGATACTGGAGTCAAGGGTGAGTGGTGCCCTTAAGGTAGTTGAATATTCGCATTACAGTCTTGTAGTGAGAATATCTAGGGTTGGCTTGAAATTGGGCCCACAGACATACAGCAAACATGATATCGGGTTTGCTGGTAGTAATATACATCAAGGAGCCTATCAAACTTCAGTAGAGGGTTTGGTCATACGGTTGTCCGTCCAGATCAGCATGCAAGGAGATGTTAATTGACATTGGGGTAGGGCTTATTTTCATCTCGGTAAAGTTAAACTTTTTGAACATATCTAAGATGTACTTAGATTGTCCGATAAAAATCCCAGTTGGAAGTTGTTAACCTCCAATCCAAGAAAGAAATGAAGTTCTTCAAGCATGTTGATCACGAATTTGTTTTTTATGAGTTCAGAAAACTCATAGCACAGGGGTGGGGGAAGTAGAACCAAATATGATGTCATTGACATAGACCTGGATTAATAAGATGTGTTCATTTTGCTTTCTGATGAACAGAGTCATGTCGATAGTTCTACGGGAGAAGCCTGATGTGCAAAAGTGTGCAGTGTTTATTTTGCCTTTCAAACTTTTAAATTTATATAACCTTTATTATTACACTTTTAACACTCTAACGAGCAATAAACTCGATCAGAGATAGTATTTTAGGTTATCGTCCCAAGGAAAGTGTAGGTATGGATAAGAGTTGTTTTATTATTTAATTCTTATTAAAGAATTAAAGGTATGTTTTTGTATCTTTTATGGGATAGATTTATCTCCTAGGAAAGAGTTACTTTTAAAGATAAACAAAGTAAAATAAGGAATTAATGATTCAAAATAAAATACAATACAAGTAAAGATATAAGTGATTACATGGACAACCAATTCATACAGGAATCATATTAGATAAGTTTCATAACTTATATTAACAAAAATCAAGATAACAATCATAGACCAATTATTATCCCTAAGCATGTTAAGACAAGTATTGCATATTAATTAATAAGCAGGACTTAAAGCATATGTGAGATATGTGATGTGCATAACTAACATCTTAATTCTTCATGTTCAATTCAATTACATGATACATACCAATCTTGTGATGAGGATCAATATGCAAATAGACTGACAAATTATATAAGCTAATAAACACCAAGTAGATCAACTCAAGTTACTAGCTGAAAGTCAATTACTACTAAGTTTTCATGCAATCATTAATTAAATAAATCCAAACGAAGGTTCTTCGATTAAGCCTAACAATATTAACTTCTATTATATAAGCGTAACTTAAATCAAATAAGTTTATCACTATTAAGTTCTTTAACCTAGTTGCATGCAATTCAATTTAACAAGTTTGATGGACTAGATTTAAACAAGTAGCATGAATCGAATAATAGATTATCAGATCAAGGACTAATCAACCCTAAAATCATGTTATTTAATCATTAAGCATGGCAAACAAGTATAATCAAACAAAACAGACTCAAAATAATTCAAATATCATCATAGAAACTCAACCATACAGATCTGGAAAAGAACCAGAAATTGCACAGAATAAAGCACGAAGTCGGCGGCTTGCTTCACTCCAATCCGATGTCTTGAGGGTGAAGCCGGCGGCTTCATCTGACTCCCAGATGAAGTTTAGTTTTCATCCACGTAATCACTATGAACGTTTAGTTCATAATAAAAGTCGAACAGAAACGAGTACAGTAAATAAAATAGATAAAACAATAAAATAAGGATTGAATCATACCTTGAAAAGAAGGTAGAAGTAAAATAACTTTAATTGAAACTTGAAACTTGATTACAATAAGTAAATCTAACCTAGGGGTTTAGAGAAAACCCCTAAACGACCTACAGAATTATTAAATCCTGGAAAAACTAAACTACTTTTGAACATATGAAAACTGAGACCAGAGGCTTTAATTTATAGGAATTTGGGGTGGTGGCCAAGCCGGCGACTTCAGTAGGAAGCCGGCGGCTTGCCTTGAGTCGGTGACTCCTTGTGGAAGTTATACTTTATCCGCAAGCTAAGATCTTGTAACCGTCTTATCCAAGCCGGTGGCTTCAGTCCAGGCCGGCGGCTTCCTTGATTTGCCAGATCTTTATAATTTTGCCTTGATTTTGTTTCCATTTTTACTTGAACTTGGTCGATAAGTTACGAAACCATGTCAACTAGGCCGGCGGCTTCATTGGGAAGCCGGCGGCTTCCTTGCCTTTTTCTTGATCAACAAGTTCTTTCAATTTTACATTGATTCTGTAACATTCTGGTGTATTCAGCTCCAAGCCGGTGGCTTCAGTAACTCCATGCAGGCGGCTTCATCTAGCCGATTTGCAATTTTCTCTATTTTTGATCCTGTTTAATATATAACTTTGACATAATTATTAGAAATGTCTTTTTCTCATTTTTACCCATTTTAATGTGTTTTGGCATCAAAATGACTCAAAAATACTAAGATAACTCCTCAAAATCTTACCAAAAAACTGTATAATTTAGGAGTTATCAAATTCCCCACACTTAAACCTTTACTTGTCCTCAAGTAAACCTTATAAATTATATCATGGGTATTTAAAGTAAAATTGCAAAGTCAAAAGTATGTCTTAATTCGAAGTTAGTATTTATTATTCGCAAGAACTAGTCTGAACCAGACCAAGAACCAGACCAAGGATTACAAGTAGTCCTAATGGTTATTAAGTCAAATTTATACAGTTTGGTCATCATTGGACTCTTTTGTTTTCTAACTTTAAGAAGTGTATGGTTCTCATTGGAACTCTTTTCTTTTGTTGGCCTTCATTGGGCTCTTTTTCCTTTTCATTTCTTTTGCTTTCATGCTTAGATTTTAGCTTTACATTTGGCAAATAAATTTAAATTGGCCCTTATTTGGGACTCTTTTGCTGCCTCAGTGGTCCATGCTTATTATGCTATATGGTAGTGGCTATAAGTTTGCACTCGTTTCACAATTTTTGGCTTTTAACTTCTTATCTTAAACAAGTAATCCGATCTCGAAATTGAGAGTAGTTTTATTATTATCTTTAAGATTAAGTGAGTAAAAAGACATAAGTTTGACTAAGAATTTATATTTTCAAAAAATTTAAAATTGTACTCATTTTTCAACTTTTTCGGAAAATTTTGATAGTATCTTTTATAATCTTTTAAGTGATTAATCACTTCCCTCCCCACACTTAGACTATGCAATGTCCTCATTGCAATTATAATAAAGAATGAAATAAATAAATAAAGGACATAATTAAAAAACAAATTTGCCTAAATCATCCCTGTGTTTTTGACTTTTCGCCAATTCATCCCTGTGTTAACAAAAATGATTAACTCATCCTTAAATGGCAAAATAATTCCCAAATTAGTCCCTGTGGTAACATCTGTTAAACTTGGCCGTTAATACAAGGATATCACCAATTTTGGTCCAACGCCAACGGCCAACCTTTATCGAACACCAATTTGGACCACTCATTCTATGCCACGTCATCGAACGTATGCAAACTCAGTACAAAACATACCGTTGGCAATCAAGGGGCCACAAACTTCAATTGTTGTCTATGTTCACTCTCAATCGATGCATTTGGTCCCAAACTCTTACTCACGCTAAATATTCACTCATACATTAGTCGATAGAAATTATTGCATCTTTCTATCTCCCTATTTTGAAATTAGGTAATTCATGTTTTTTAATTGGATTTCAATTTTCACTTGTTTTGTGGAAATGCAAGTAATTGTAACAATCTGCTGAATCAGCAATTCGAATCAGTTATAAAATCGTATAGGATTCGTTTATTGATATGTTTTATTTTTAGATATTTAGGTTTTCGTTTGTAATTCTGCATGTTGAAAATTAACTTTTTCTTTATAATTGTAATTGTATATCTGTATACACACACGCATTTCGATTCAATTAGGATTGTGCTGTCATATAGTTTTGGTAGTGGTGTAGCTTGATTGAAAATTAACTTCACTTGAAGACCTTATTTAAATATGTTAACTAACTTGTGTATGTGTGACTGTGTGAGTTCAAGTATAATTTAAGACATGAGTATTTCATATGAGAAATTTCGTTAGAAATTGTAAGAGGAAGAACATTTGTCAGTTAGTGAGGACTGGTGAAAAACCCTAAATGTAAAGTAGTTTTAGTGATTAGAAGGTGGTTTAAAATCACGTGCCTATATGTGGTAACGGAGATTTTAACAGATATTACCAAATGGACTAATTTGGGAATTATTTTGCCATTTAAGGATGAGTTAAGCAGATTTGTAAATACGGGGATGAATTGGGCGAAAAACCAAAAACACAGGGACGATTTGTGCAATTTTGTCTAATTAAAAATAAGGGAAAGAGTGATGTTACTTAATTTGTAGGATCATAGAACAATTTGTGAGCACTTTTGCGGACTTCCTTTGAATTGAATAAGTAACTTGACAAAATATTAAATAACAAAAAGCATAATACGAACATAATATTTTATTAATAACTCTTCATTAATTAATCATTTAAACACTTAGGAGCTATATTGCTCTTACATTAATATTTAAATAATAAAACAAAGAAACATTTAGACATAATATAGTTCTAATAAACATATATAAAGGGATAGGTAGTTTTGATTATAGAGTCGTTTGCGCGTCTCTTTTCTTCTTACGGAATTACTCCTTAGGCTTATTCTCTTCACACTTACTCTTTTCATACTCATTTAATGCTTTAATTTGTTGCAAGAAATTCAATGTGACGTCAAGACCCCTACGAAAAGACATTTCAAATGAAACACTCAACTCATGGATATGTTTTCTCACTTCAGCGCTAAGCTTATATTGTTTTTTTATAAATTCAGTTACAATTCTATCCACGGTAAAGTCATCATCATCTTCTTTATCAACTTTAACCATTTTCACATTAGAGCGAGGAACTTTGGATCTTGGAACTAACGGAATAGATTCAAATATAGCACCATAATGAATAGTTAACGAATTATCAGCATAGTTAATGGTAGCACGAGCGGTAGCTAGAAATGGAGATCCTAGAATTAAAGGAGTTATTGGATCTTCTTTCATGTCCATAACAACAAAATCAATTTTATAGAAAGCATAACCAACAATGACTTCAACTTGCCTAACAATCCCCAACGGTTCATGTAAACGACTATCAGCAAAACACACATTTCCTCTTATTGGATCCAATGATGGCAATCCTAAGTGATTATAAACGGAAAACGACTTAACATTAATGCTAGAACCAGTATCAGCTAATCCCATAACTGGAATTGGACCACGAATTAAACAAGGGATTTGAAATTCTCCCGGATCAGTGCACATAGCAACAGGAACTTCAGGTGACGTATAAGGATCTACCGGATCAATTGTGAAGGAATAACGAGGGTGGAAACCTTCTTTTCTCCTTTCTTCCAATTGTTTCATAGTATCAGCTAACCAATCATCTTTATCTTCACATTCTGATTTTTCAAATTTTTCACTATTAACTTCATTATTTTCATCCACCTCTTCATTAACTTCTTCTTCCTTCTCATCAAACAACTCATGTATAAAAATTACCTCATCACAATCAAGACCTTGAATTTTATCATAATTTGATTTATCTTCCTCATTAGCAGTCAACTTTTTTTATTTCTTGATCATACTCTTCTTCTCCCATTTCAAACTCCCATAAGTACCTCAAACTAGGTTCATGAACATCAACCCTATTCATTTCTCTAATAACATTTACCTTTTCAAAACGAACTTAATTAGAAACTTCAGATTCAATAGGTACTTTACCCTCGACAAGTTTGAATAACTTAGTAACATTGCGATCTAAGTTTTGAATGGATGCTTGATGATTATTTTGTACTTGGGAAAGTTGAGCTTTTATGTTATCATTAGATTCATTTTGATTTTTGATAAAAGTGATGATGCTTTCTTCAAGATTAGACTTCTTATCATTAGAAGAATTTGGAATGAAAGGTGCTCTAACAGGAAAGAAACCATGTAGGTTTTTATTATTAGTAGGACAAGGTGCATTATAATTATTACGGTAGTTTAGGTTTCCGTGGAATTGATTCACATACGAAACATTCTCAACTTGCTCCATAGTAAGACTAGCAACACAATCCTTAGTAGCATGAGGACCTTGGCATTTTTCACAACCTACCTTAATATGCATCTCCTTAGTAAGCTTTTCAAATTGCCTTCCTAAATTACCCAATTGCACATTCATAGTCTTAACCATATCTTCAGAATCAAAACTAACAGATTTTACCGAACGAGAAATATCTAAGTCTTGGCGCCATTCATGGGAATGCGCAGCCAACTTATTAATCAAGGTTTCAGCTTCTTCGGCAGTTTTACTCATAATGTTCCCTCCAGCAGATGTATAAATCTCTCTTCTCGTAGCAATATCACAACCCTTATAGAAAGTAGTTACCTTTTTAAATTTATTCAAACCATGTTGTGGACAACCTCTAAGCATTTAACCAAATCGAACCCAAGCAGAATAAAGAGACTCATTAGTTTTTTGACGAAAATTAGCAGACGCAGGAAAGAATCGAGTGAGAAAGTTTTCAACCATCGTATCCTAACTAGTAATATCTCCTTCAGGTAACGAGTTCAACCATTCCCTAGCTTCATCTTTTAGTGACCATGGGAAGAGACGAAGATAAATAGTATTACTTTCCACATTATTAATGTTAAACAGATTACAAATATCTTTAAAATTTCGAATGTGGGCATTAGCATCTTCCTTCTCCGTACCCCTAAATTGACTATCTTTAAGCAAATGAAAAATAGGACCCTTAATATCAAAATTTTCTTTTATTTTGGGCTGAGTAATAGCATGACCTAATCCTTTCCGACCAGCTTTCATTAATGCTTCCATTGAATCAGTCATTTTAATTTCTGAACCAAAAAGAGATCCCAAATTAGAATCAGGACTAGACGGGGGGGGGGGGGGGGGGGGGGGGGGAGGGGGGGGGGGCTAGATAATGAATCATCATTAGAAGTAGGTCCCTCTTGGAAATCTAATTTCTTAACAATTTTCGAATCCTTAGAAAGTTTAAATAATATATCGGGATTTGACAACGTTCTTTGTAAGACTGTTTTCTTGGACCGAGTAATCATGTGATCTAAAATCATGAAAAGAAATATTTTAGGAGAAAATCTTTTAAGCCCTAAAGGATATATATATATTTAAGTTTTATGTTTATATTAATATTTAAGAAATATCTTAGTATATTATTGAATTTTAAATAAATAAATATAATAAATATTAATAACATAATTAATAATATAAATATTAAATAACAACTTTTATCGCATAACAACGAATAATCAAACATACACGGTCTATTGAATCTTTCAATATTTAAGTGACCCGTCAACGTCTAGGTTCGAGCAGGAGCCTTTAAATCAGAACCCAGTAACCATCCCCTAAAGGAAGACAGTCATCACCCATTTTTAAGAAATATCAATAACCAAAGTATACCCAACTTCCGTATTTACCGAGCTACACTTCCCCGGCAGCGGCGCCAAAAAGTTGATGTACAAAAGTGTGTAGTGCTTAATTTGCCTTTCAAACTTTTAAATTTATATAACCTTTATTATTACACTTTTAACACTCTAACGAGTAACAAAACCCGATCAGAGGTAGTATTTTAGGTTATCGTCCCAAGGAAAGTGTAGGTATGGATAAGAGTTGTTTTATTATTTAATTCTTATTAACGAATTAAAGTTATGTTTTTGTATCTTTTATAGGATAGATTTATCTCTTAGGAAAGAGTTACTTTTAAAGATAAACGAAGTAAAATAAGGAATTAAAGATTCAAAATAAAATACAATACAAGTAAAGATACAAATGATTACATGTACAATCAATTCATACGGGAATCATATTAGATAAGTTTCATAACTTATATTAACACAAATCAAGATAATAATCATAGACCAATTATTATCCCTGAGCAGGTTAAGACAAGTGTTGCATATTAATTAATAAGCAGGACTTAAAGCATATGTGAGATATGTGATGTGCATAACTAACATCTTAATTCTTCATGTTCAATTCAATTACATGATACATACCAATCTTGTGATGAGGATCAATATGCAAATAGACTGGCAAATTATATAAGCTATTAAACACCAAGTATATAAACTTAAGTTACTAGATGAAAGTCAATTACTACTAAGTTTTCATGCAATCATTAATTAAACAAATCCAAACGAAGGTTCTTCGATTAAGCCTAACAATATTAACTTCTATTATATAAGCGTAACCTAAATCAAATAAGTTTATCACTATTAAGTTCTTTAACCTAGTTGCATGCAATTCAATTTAACAAGTTTGATGGACTAGATCTAAACAAGTAGCATGAATCGAATAATAGATTATCAGATCAAGGACTAATCAACCGTAAAATCATGTTATTTAATCATTAAGCATGGCAAACAAGTATAGTCAAACAAAAATGACTCAAAACAATTCAAATATCATCACAGAAACTCAACCATACAGATCTGGAAAAGAACCAGAAATTGCACAGAATAAAGCACGAAGCCGGCGACTTCCTTCACTCCAAGTCGGCGGCTTGAGGGTGAAGTCGGTGGCTTCATCTGACTCCCAGATGAAGTTTAGTTTTCGTCTACGTAATCACTAAGAACGTTTAGTTCATAATAAAAGACGAACAGAAACGAATACAGTAAATAAAATAGATAAAACAATAAAATAGGGATAGAATCATACCTTGAAAAGAAGGTAGATGTCAAATAACTTTAATTAGAACTTGAATCTTGATTACAATAAGTAAATCTAACCTAAGGGTTTAGAGAAAACCCCTAAAACGACCGATAGAATTATTAAATTCTGGAAAAACTAAACTACTTCTGAACATATGAAAACTGAGACCAGTGGCCTTAATTTATAGGATTTTGGGGCGGTGACCAAGACGGCGGCTTCAGTGGGAAGCCGGCGGCTTGCCTTGAGTCGGTGACTCCTTGTGCAAGTTATAGTTTATCCTTAAGCTAAGATCTTGTAACCGTCTTATCCAAGAACGCGGCTTCAGTCCAGGCCAGCGGCTTCCTTGATTTGCTAAATCTTTATAATTTTGCCTTGATTTTGTTTCCATTTTTACTTGAACTTGATCAATAAGTTAAGAAATCGTGTCAACCAGGCCGGCGGCTTCATTGGGAAGCCGGTGGTTTCCTTGCCTTTTTCTTGATCAACAAGTTCTTTCAATTTTACATCGATTCTGGAACATTCTGGTGTATTCATCTCCAAGCCGGCGGCTTCAGTGACTCCATTCATCTAGCCTATTTGCAATTTTCTCTATTTTTGATTTTGTTTAATACATAAATTTGACATAATCATTAGAAATACCTTTTCCCATTTTTACCCATTTTAGTGTGTTTTGGCATCAAAATGACTCAAAAATACTAAGATAACTCCTCAAAATGTTATCAAAAAACTATATAATTTAGGAGTTATCAAAGCCATTTTTGAGAAGGAAGGCAGTCAAGGTTTCATAGCAAGCCCTGGGTGCATGTTTAAGGCCATAAAGGGCTTTGAACCAGAGATACACATGGTAGGGTTGTTTATGATCTATAAAACCTTTAGGTTGACTGACATAGACTTCTTCTTGAAGCACGCCGTTCAGGAAAGCAGTTTTGACATCCATTTGATAGACGGGAAACCGCTTGTGTGCAGCATATGATAGGAACAGTTGGATGGCTTCTAAGCGTGCTACATGAGTAAATATTTCGTCGTAGTCAATCCCTTCTTGTTGTCGATAACTTTAGCAACTAGACGTGCTTTTTTGTGAATGACAATGCCGTGAGTGTCCTATTTTTTGAAGATCCACTTGGTGTTAATGAAGGTTTTACCAGGTGGTCGTGGTACAAGTTCCCATACTTCAAGACGGTCAAATTGATGAATTTCTTCCTGCATGGCGATTGACCAGTTGGGATCTTGTAGAGCCTCATGAGCTGAGTGAGGTTCCACATTGCTTAGAAAGGCTAGAAACAGGCATTCATTTTTGGAGGCACCCGAGTTCGAATTGGAGCATCTGGATCACCTATGATTTGATGAATTGGGTGATCCATAGTCCATTTGGTAGTGTGCGGAAGTGGAGGATTGGTTTCATTGACAAGAGATGTATCAACATATGAAGAGGATGATGATCCTGTTAGATCCGTATTGACTGTAGGATAGGTTGCATTCTCTTCCCATAGAGGTACGGGTATTTTGACATTTTGCTCAATGGGAAACACGGGAGGAGATGTTTCATCAGAAACAGGGGCATTTGTTTCATTGGAAGGGGAGTTTTCACCAATCTCGAGGGGACAAGTGTCTACTATTGGAATATGAGAGGTGATAGTTGGAACATTAGTAGTAGTAGTAGACACTCCTGTGTCAAGTTCATCCAGAAGAAGAAATCAGATGAATCATTTTTAGCGGATGGTGATTCGCGCACGGAAACGGGAGTAGAGGAACCAATAGTGATGGATTCTGGGGGAATAGGTTCAGGACCTACCGTGGGAGTTGGTAGAGTTGGTGGAATGATGGGTTTAAACAACACATCGAGGTCATCCGAGGTTACAAGGGGAACATGTCGGAATGGAGATTTAGGTGTAGAAGGATTAAGACCGGGTCGAGAACCATTATGTCCAAGAAGTATTTCGAACATCTCGTCAAACTTCACATTTGTGCTTTCTTTAATGATGCGAGTTCGACGGTTATAGACATGGTAGGCCACACGATCCTGCAAATAGCTAATGAAAATGGCTTCATCACCACGAACATTAAACTTTCCAAGGTTTTCATCAGAGTTCAGAACATAGCAAACACACCTAAAAATGTGAAAGTACCTCACATTGGGTCAGCGATCAAAGAGGAATTCGTATGGAGTTTTGTAAAATCGACGATTAATGATAGAGAAATTTTGGGTGAAGCACGCAGTGTTGATAACCTCAGCCCAAATGGATGGAGTTAGCTTGGAGTAAACAAGCATTGTCCTTGCTGCTTCATCGAGAGTACGATTTCTTCTTTCAACAACGCCATTTTGTTGTGGAGTACGGGAGGCAAAGGTTTGATGAGTGATACCGGCATGGTCAAGATACGATTTGAGTTTTGAAATTTGGTGTTGTTATCAGTTCTGAGAATGCGTACAATCTTATTGGTGGAAAGTTGGGTTCTTTTGAAGAAATCATTGATTACGTTGGGAGTCTCAGATTTACTTTACAAAAATTTGACCCAAGTGTAACGTGAGTAATCATCAAATATTACCATAATGTACTTCCAACCGCCAAGACTGAAGACACGCAATAGGTCCACAGAGATCCATATGCAGCATTTGCAATGGACTTATGGTTCTATGTTCAGTTTTTGATTTATGGGAGGATTTATTAATCTTTCCCTTGGCACAGGCACGAGTAACGTGAGTGGAATTGAATGAGATGAGTGGAACACCGTCAACAAGATTATTGGAAACTAATCTATTGAGGTTTTGAGTATGCAAATGTGACATCCAGTGATGCCATAACCAAGAGGTTTCAGAAGAAGCCTTCAAAATGAGGAAAAGTGGCTGTGTATATGATGACATGTTTTTCATAGCCAGAGTATAGATGGTGGATGAACATTTTCCTACAAGAAGATCGTCGCCCTCCATGGTTTGTACACAACACTTGAATCTTTCAAAGATCACGATGAGATCACTATAACAGAATTGACTAATGCTAAAGAGACAGCACCCAAGACCTCTTACATAGGATACAAGCTTGATGGTTACCCCGTTTAGCACATAATCTCCATATCCTTTGATTGTTGCAATTTCTTCATTTCCAAAGCAAACAGTACCTAAGAACTTGTCGACATAGTTTGTCAACATAGAGTTATCACCAGTCATGTGTCTGGAGTAACCAGAATCCAGATACCAAACACATGCTGGGATAACCTGCAAAACAGAGTTAAGCACAGGTTTTAAGTACCCCAATTATCTCGGGTTCCTTGTTTGTACATACTTTCAAAGGATTTAAAACATTAATTTCATCAAATGGTTCATTCAATAAAGTCTAAACATTCATTACAACACATGAATCATGGTTTTGGTGACCAAAATACGAACGTCTAGTACATCTAACACATTTTAATGACCCAGACTGAGAAGCAAGACTTGACGATTCTTGGACTGTTTCAATCTTCGGTTTCTACTCTTTCAAAATGCTTTGTTTTGATTTAGGTCCCGTGGAATTTAAAACACCATATTTAGACTCAGCTTGAAAATGATTCATGTTGTGAAGTAATGATTGTCTAGCCTTTTGTGTTCGTTTGCGACGATTTTACTTTTGAGTCTTTGTTAAACCACCAGATACCCTTTGAGCAACATTATTGGAGGCAAAGTTCTCCTTATAGTTAAAGTTCCCATGTTGTAGGTTTCTGATGATTTTAGGGTTTTGTTTCAATTACCTACCACTTTTGCTCTGAGAAGAGTTAGAGTGGTTGGTTGTTCTTTTGACAAAAGTGTTCCTTGAACAACCCCTCTTGTCTGGATTAGATGGTGTAGGGTGATTTTGAACCTTTCTTGCTGAGTAGTCATACCTACCTCGTTGTTGGATTATTCTTTGTACGGGGTTGTTTTGGCTTTCTCAACAAGGTTGCGAAAGATGGTGGTTTGGGATTACCACCCCTTTTGGTAACAATGATTACTATTTGGGAGCTAGCATTTGGGTTCTTTAGGATGGTGATAGCTGGGGTCAGAGGTTTCCTTGAGTTCACTATAGTAGTGTAAGGAAATCCTTGGAGGTGTTAAGGAAGAACTCGTTGAGAATAAGTTGGTACAAATTATTTCTTTCATTGGTTCAATGTCCTTTTTGGGTAAAGAATTTTGTTTAGGACCAAGGGATACCGATGGACCAATAGGTTTTTCAGCATTCTTAGTGTCTCTTTTCATTAAAACTTTTACTTGTAAATCAATGTTGTAATTTTCAATAAGTTCAACATGTTTTCTAGAGCTTTTTAGTTCAAGTTTTAATTCAACGATTTCTTCCCTTAGTGCATCATTGAGGGCATTTGATGATCCTTCAGTGAAGGAGTCATTCATTGGACTTGGTTTTGAGTCCCGTGAGACTGTGTTCTTTGAGATCATTTCAATGAAAGTAGTCACTTGATTGGCAATCTCCTTTTCAGTTTTATGCACGTCACATACAAGTCTGTCATTGGTGGACTCAGTGAGTGAGATTTGGTATTGTAAGGCTTTAATGATCATTTCAAATTTAAGTTCATTGTCAAAATATTTCATTTTGTTTTCATCAAGTTCCTTTTCTAAACTGATGATGTATTTTTCTAAAACCACGGTTGGTAAATAGACTCTACGCTTTTGACCTTCTGAACACACTCATTAAACATATCGAGTATACTCTTATGTGAAAATGAATTTTTATTTTTCAAATAAAGAGCATTGATTTCATCATAGATTATAGCAATTTCTTGTTTCATTTTGGTTGATATTTTAGCCAATGCCTCCCCAGTCTCACTGTTAGATGCAAATGTGAGTCGTGCGGGTAAGCCTATCTTGAAGTAGCTACTGTCATACAGACTGGGTTCAGCTTTGGCCACATTGGTCAGAGTAAGGGGATTTTCAAATCATAATCCTTTGGTCTCACAAAAAGAATCTTTTGGTCGATTCATGAACAGAGTTTGATTAGAGATGTGACTAGCTAGTACAATCTTAGCCTGTTCAGTTTTATACAATTTTTCCTCAAATTGACCTAGACGAGTTTGAAGCTCTAGGTTATCTGCAACTAGTTTAGAACATTCAGAGGTTTTCTTAGCAAGGTCACACAAAGGTTCTCTTATCTTTTGCTCTAAAGTTTCTAGAAGAATTTTCTTAGAGTCAGTGAGTTTCTTAATTGCTTTTTCTGCATTACCAATCTTTTCACTAAGAACTTCATTCCTTAACTTAAAGTTTGTTCTTTCTTTGTGTAGAAATTTCACACTACTTTCTAGCTCTTCTAGTTCTGCTACTTTTTCAGCTAGATCCTTTTGAAGGTTCAGGTATGCATTGTTTAACACTTTGATTTTCAAATAAACTTTTAAGCTATGGTTCTCATTTTTTAGTCCACTAATTTGGCTAGCAAAAGATCTAAGGTCTTTACTCATTTTGGCAAAGTTATCAATATACATATCGGGCAGTTCATGAAACTCTTTATCTTCATTACTAGGGACAAGTTTAGTTCTATTGGGCACATTTAGTTGGATAGATGGGCCAGTGTGTTGAGCACTAGGTGTTCTAAGAGGTGCATGCAATACATCAGATATGGATTCAGAATCGTTATTTACAGAGTTATAATATTCATGAGTTACATCAGTGTAAAGTTGTACCTCTTCCTCAACATCGGAAGAAATGTGATCAGGTGCACGAGACATGTTGGTTAGCTTGACCACATTGGCATGTTCTTGCTCCTGTTCACTGTCTGAACAGTTTATCCAAACACATCAGAAGCTTTGAGAACATTTCCCTTTTCAGCATCTTGTGCTAGTAACATCTTCTTTTTGTAGTACTCAACATCTTTTCGTTTGAGTAGTCTGCATTCTCTTGTAAAGTGACCTGGTTTACCATAGTTGAAACACACATTATCGGAGTCCTTATTATCAGGGACTCGGTACTGGGTTGTTGAGGTTTTAGTATTTTTGTAGTACGAGGAGCTGGATGAGGTTCTGTTGTTGTTGTTTTTGTGGAAATCACCAGATGATCTTTTGAGGCTTAGCTGCTTGCTAAACATTGTTGCAGCTTTGACAAGATCTCGATGTTACTCATCAACATCTGAGTATGTATCTGCATCGGACGACATGGTCTGCTCCGCATTAAATGGTTTGGAGCGGCTAGGAACAACTTTGCTAGAGCTTTTGTTCACATACAGAGCCATTGGGTCATTGGTTCCAGCAGGGTTGGTTTTGGATTCATGGACAGTTTGCACATCAAGTTGGTGGGCCAACAACTTCATGAATGTTGTATTTCTTGGTGTTCTTAGCATCACAGAAGTTGTTTCCATAGGGTGTCTATGTGGTATTAAGCTTTTTCAGAAACTTGATGTTTAGTTCATGATTTTCCTTCTTCACTCCTACTTTCCTCAGTTCATTGATTACTTCACAGAAGTGTTTGTAGCAGTCTTTAAGTGGCTCATCAGGTTTCTAGGAGTAGTCCTCATACAAGTCAAAAGCAATGTCGAGCTTGGTTTGGTCAGATTGACTGTATCCCTCCTGCTGACGGTGATTTCATCCAGAAGTTCTTTTCCGGATTCCAGAGAGCTGATGGATTTAAACATGTCATGGGGAAGAGCTTGCATTATGAAAGTTCTTGAGTCAATGTCGGCTTGAGCTCTCTAGGCATTTTCACACTGGAGTTTACAGGGTTTCAAGAGGACACCTGTTTCGGGGTCACGAAAGACATTTGGGCCGTTAAGATAAGAGTCCCAAAGATCCTTGGTTTGTTCTCCCTTTCCATCAATGAAATTTCAAATCTTCCTTTCCATACGTCGAATAGACCATGGAATAGCATGGGTGGACGAGTATCCGAGCCGACCACCAAAGCATCACGGCTTACAGTTGCTATCTTAACTAAGAGTGGAAATAGAATGATGCAAAAGAGTAGAGGAGAAAGTGAGATTGACAAGTTAAGATTTCGAGCAGTAAGGATTAAGGTTTTTGATCAGTGAAATTAGTGTTTTGGTTTAAAACCACCTTTATGAAACAAAGTGGTTTTTGAGCAAAGTCAAATTTCAAGTCAACCAAATTTTTCGAGCAGTAGTTGGTTTTCGAATAGGAAGGCTATTGAGTTATGAACAGGGAATGTTTTCGAGCAGGAAAGATATTGGTACAAAAGCCTAGTTTTCAAGCAGGCAAGGTATGAGCACTAGTCAAGTTCTAGAGCAGACAAAGTATTCGAGCAATCAAAGTATTCGAGCATAATACTATTTATAGAGCAGACTAAGTATTCGAGCAATGACCTAGTTCTAGAGCAGTTAAAATATTTGAGCACTATCTTGGTTTTGGAGCAGACCAACTAGGGTTTCAAACAAAACCAAGCCTTTAAAACAAGGTAGTTTTCGAGCAAAACCAATTTTTCTGAACAACAAGGTATTCGAGTACTATCTAAGTTTTCGAGCAACCTTAGGTTCTCGTACAAGGTTTTCGGCTAGGGTTTTGTGCAGAGTAAAAGATAGTTTTTCAGACACTTTTTAGGATTTAAATTCTGTTTTCGAGCAAATGTCCAAAATTACATAATGTTTTTGAGCACATGTCCAAAATTACACACTGTTTTCGAGCATTGTTCACGTCTTTCACAAGGTTTTTGAGCTTTTAACTGATGAAGTGGATTTTTAAAGGTTAAGTTTTAATTCAACCATTTAAATTTTGACTTCTTTGGTAGTAAACAAATCATGCACGTGAATACTTACACAAAAAGTACAAAGCTTATGCACAAATGGACAAGTACTTTGTCCTTTATGATATAAATCAAGGGATTATGTCAATGACATGTCCTTTTCTAACAATAATCTAAAGGTTAATGGGGTTTTAGGTGGGTATTGTCCACGAGACAAAAGTTTGGAGCCAAATCTCAGTCAAATAATCAAAACAAGGGGTCAATGATATCTGGTTTTCGAGCAGAACACTTAGGGTTTCACTGTTATCAGTGAAACTTAAGTGGTTTTCGAGCAAAGTTAACCCACATGCAGGGTTTTTGAGCAGTCTGGGTTTGTCAAGAAACTCAAAGTTTTCGATTTTAAGACTAAGTTACACAGGATTTAGCAGCAAGATCTTTATGAATCAAGCAGATTTAAAAAAATTAAGCACCCTTAATACATATAGAACAAGATTTGACAAGCATAAGTCGATTAAACCATGTTTAAACACCAAAATAACAACCAAAATAAACATAGCAGCATAAGCAAGTTCTAGAGCATATGAATATGAATTCTACACTAGTTTTAACAAATTTCATCATGTTAGTCAGCCATATTTAATATATACATCGTTCAAAGTGTAATAGCATGTCAAACATATGTGACGACCCGAAAACTTCTAACCATATTTAAACTTAATCTTTATATGGTTTCGACACATTAAGCAAAGTCTGTAATGTTGAATTTCAAAATTTTTGAACTACTTTTATATAATCAATTACCCTTTGACTGTGCTCGACGATTCACGAACATTTATTTGTAAATAAATATGTACATATATATACATATGAATATATATATATATATATATATATATATATATATATATATATATATATATATATATATATATATATATATATATATATATATATATATACTAATTTGAAATAATAAAATACAATTTAATCATTAGAATTAAAAATATAAAATAATATACAAAATGATAAAGTGGTTATCAAAATAAATTATATAAATACATATATATGATTTCAGTATGTAATTATTATTCGGTGTTGTAACACCCTGAATTTTGTGCGTCAGAAAATGTTCCTGAAGGTGTCAGAAAATGTGTGCACCAGAAAGCGCCACAAAAGGATTTGTCAGAATCAGGATTTGTCAGAATCAGTCCCTGAACTTCAGGATCTGTTTAGACCCTTGTGCGCACCGCGCACATTCAAGGGTACGCGCCGTGCATCCCACCTGGGACAGTTTTCTGCCTTTTTCTATTTTGAGTTAAATGAGGGGCTTTTTGGTCTTTTCACTTGAGGACAGATCTGTAGCCTTATTGGCAGATTTGGATCCAATTATGGATCACTTTCACATCCACAACTCTCTCATCTTCAAACCCTAGAGAGGGGAAGAGTTTTAGAGAGGGAAAGCTCCATTTGGAGAAGAAGGAGGGTAACTCGGGTTAAGGTACAAGAGTTAAGGTTGTTCACCTTGTTCACGGCTACGTTTTGGTAGTGTTGGTAAGTTCTAACTCCGAATTTTGTTGTTTATGATTCTTGTTCATGTTTGGTGTTTGAGCTAGTTAGGGTTATAAACCCCATTTCTCATGAAATTGGGAGTTTTGTTGTATTGCTAGTGTAAGTGAACCCGATTATTCTGGGTTTAGGGTTTGATGATGAATTTGGAAGTATATGTCTTGGTTTGGGAGTTAAACCTCTAGATTGAAAGGTTGTTAGTGACTTTGATGTTCTTAAGAACAAGTTTTGCTAGTCAAAATCGATGTTGACTTGGTTTGGTGTCAAAATGGGTTTTGAGTCAAGTTTTGGCGAATCAAGTATGTAAATACTTGAATTAGGTATTAATTGGTGTTTTCGAAATATAATTACTAGTCGTTAGTGATT